>NC_073377.1:36684324-37040574 GCF_028641065.1 Leucoraja erinaceus | reverse complement strand
GGATTTTTCAGCGTATGATCAACCTCAGTGAGACCAAGCCCAGGCTTGGCGATCGCTTCGCACAACACCTCCACTCAGTTCGCAATAACCAACCTGATCTCCCGGTGGCTCAGCACTTCAACTCCCCCTCCCATTCCGAATCCGACCTTTTACACCCCAGCGGTATGAACATTGGCTTCTCCAATTTCAGGTAGTCCTTGCTTTCTCCCTCCTTCCCCTCCCATTCCCAGCTCTCCCACAGCCTACTATCTCCGCATCTTCCGTTCATTTCCCTCCCCCGACATCAGTCTGAAGAAGGGTCTCGACCCGAAACGTCGCATATTCCTTCGCTCCATAGATGCTGATTTTCTCCAGCTTTTTTGGTCTACCAACAGGATCCCACCACTGGCCACATCTTCCTATCTCCTCCCGTCGGTTTTCCGCAGAGACCGCTCCCTCCGTAACTCCCTGGTCAATTTGCCCCTTCCTGCCCAAACCACCCCCTCTCCTTGCACTTTCCCTTGCAACCACAGGAAATGCTACACTTGTCGCTTTACCTCCCCCCTTGACTCCAAGGACCCAAGCAGTCTTTCCAGGTGCGGCAGAGGTTCACCTGCACCTCCTCCAACCTCATCTATTGCATCCGCTGCTCTAAGTGTCTGCTGCTCTACATCGGTGAGACCAAGGGTAGGCTTGGCGATCGCTTTGCCCAACACCTCCGCTCGGTTCGCAATAACCAACCTGATCTCCCGGTGGCTCAGCACTTCAACTCCCCCTCCCATTCCGAATCCGACCTTTCTGTCCAGGGCCTCCTCCATGGCCAGAGTGAGGACAACCGTAAATTGGAGGAGCAGTACCTCATATTTCACTTGGGCAGTTCACACCCCAACGGTATGAAAATTGACTTCCAATTTTAGGTTGTCCATGCTTTCTCCTCCCCTTCCCAGCTCTCCCTCAGCCCACTGTCTCTGCCTCTTCCTTTCCTCTCCCCCCCCCCCCCCCTCACATCAGTCTGAAGAAGGGTCTCGACCCGAAACGTCCCTATTTCCTTCGCTCCATAGATGCTGCCTCGCCCGCTGCGTTTCCCCAGCATTTTTGTCTACTCATTCACACAAGTTCTGTTATCCCACTTTCCTCACCCACTCCCAACACATTAGGGGGCACTTTTACAGACAAGTTAACCTACAAAGCCAGTGTGTCCTTGGGATGTGGGAGGAAACCCACACGCTTGCAGGGAGAATGTACAAATTCAACACAGACAGTGCCCGAGGACAGGATCGAACACAGATCTCTGGCCTATGATGCAGCAAGCCCACCAGCTGTGCCACTATAATTTGATTTCCAACACAAAAAATTATACGTTGATAGCTTTGGCTACTAAAAAAAAAAAAGAAACCATCCATTTTCAGTCTTAAATGTCTAAATTAAGCTATGTCCCCCTTTACAGCTCCTCTATGTTTTAATGCAGTTTAAGACTATGGGGCAGTATGTTGGCCATAAGGTTGCTGCCTAAAAGTGCAAGAGACCCGTAATTGATCCTGAATATGGGTGCTGTCTGTATGGAGTTTGCTCCTTTTCCTGTTGATCGCATGGGTTTTCTCCGGGTGCTCTCGTTTCCTTCCACATTCCAAAGGTGTGCAGGAACCTTTTACAGACCTAACCCAAAACGTAATATTTTTCATTTGTCCAGAGATTCTGTCTGACCTGTTGAGTTACTCCAGCTTTTTGTGTCTATCTTCAGTTTAAACCAGCATCTGCAGTTCCTTCCTACACACGATACTATACCATATAACTTTATTAATCCCAGGAATGAAATTGTGAGTATGTGTATGTGTGCGTGTGTGTGTTGCTGCAAGTAAGGATATTGTGCTGCTGCAAGTAAGGATTTCATTGTTCTAACTGGGACGTGAGAGAATAAACCACTCTTGACTCACGTCGCTAACGTGTGGGATAGGACTACTATACGGGTGATCGGTGGTCGACGTGGACTCGGTGGGTCGAAGGGCCTGTTCCAAGATACAAGATACATTTATTTGTTACATGTACCAATTGGTACAGTGAAATGTGTTCGCCACGCTGTATCTTTAAATTAAACTAAAACACTAAAACCAGAGGAAATCTAAAGAAGGGTCTCTACCCAAAAAGTCACCCAATTTCTTCTATCCAGAGATGCGGGCTGCTTAATGGAGATCCCCCGCACAATTAAAGCATGGAGTAGTCTTCACCCTACCATAGTTAACCAACCAGACGCAACTAAATTTAAGGTAGCTCTTTTTTCCCCCAAGAACCCTTTTTTGCTTAAAAGCCCTATCCCACTGTAGGAGTTCATTCAAGTGCTCTCCCCAGTTTAAAAAAAAATCAAACCCGTGGTAAGCCCGTGGAATGAACGTAGCGGGTACGTCGGAGCTCGGGGACGTCTCTTAGCGGCAGGTACTCGGGAAACGCGGTAAGCTCGGGAAGACTCGTGAAGATTTTTCAACATGTTGAAAAATGTCCACGAGAGCCCCGAGTGCTTACGAGCGGTCATTACCGTAAATCTCTGAGTTCGAATCAGGGGAAACTCGGGAGATCGCTTGAATGAACTCGTACAGTGGGACAGGGCTTTAAGTCTAAGTCAAGAGAGTTTTATTGTCATGTGTCCCAGATAGGACAATGAAATTCTTGCTTGCTGCAGCACAACAGAATATGTAAACATAATACAGAACAGGGCATAAAAGTTCAATGTGTCTATATACCATAGACCATATATATACACAATAAACAAACAGATAAAGTGCAATAGGCTGTTATTTTTCAGGGTTTGGTGGTGGAGGGTCCACTCCAGTTTAAATTCCATTTGGAATATTTTTGGAGAGCCAGGAAAGCAAGAAGCAAGAGTTACTCCAGCTCCAGGGAGTGATTCTGCGTTGGTTTTCAGCAGTCGCGGCGAGGCGGCGACCGGACAGCAATGGCGGCCTGATCTCCCACAATGCAAAGGGAGGGAGAAATGCCCAACGCCATTGGTGTCCCGGGTGCTTGCCAAGCCGGGCAAAATGGCACGGCCTTTAGGTTGCCCGGCAGGACTTTAGGTTGCCATTGACACCCGGGCAGCTGTTAATTTTGAGCCCTGCCACATCTTCACACCAAAAGTAGAAGAGACTGGAAGAGGTTCACTTGAACGTGCCTCACCTGGAAGGGCTGAGTGTGTCCCTGGATGGAAGTAAAAGAGGATTTTTGTGTACCTTCCACCCATCACTTGCCAGGCTTTCTCTCCCCCCCCCCCACTTCTTCAATCAGTCTGAAGAAATGCCCTAACTCAAAATGTCTGTCCATTCCCTCCACAGATGCTGCCTGATCCACAAGGTATCTTCAGCACTTAGTGCTTTACTCCATGTCATTGGTCTCCTTACACCGTTCCAATGAAGGAATAGAATCCTGACGGCACATTACAGTCTTGAAGGCTTGACACTGAACTCAAAACTTTCAGAAATTGACTTTTCCAGTCTGTTAGCCATTCTGATGAAACATCATCAACGTGGAACATCAACAGTTATTCTTTCCACAAATGCTGTTCGGTCTGCTGAGTGTTTGCATCATTATTTTAATTTGCATTTTATTTATTGATTTCTGTACTGTATCCCTTTGGGGATACTTAAATCTGTTATTCCTCAAACATCTACCAACAGTGACTCAAACGGTCTATTCTTCTATTTGTATTTATGCAAATACTGTCATTTTTAAAATAGTGGAATGCTAAACTACATTCACAAATAAAATTACGCTATTGGAAGAGCAACATTGAAAAAAATGACACCAATGTACTCACCATAAATCTGTCGCAAAGGTATGGAATTAAATGTGTCAATAAATGGTGCTTTCTTCTCTATTCGTGTTTTCCTGTACCACCATTTCAAATACCTATAGACACAGAATCACAGCACAAATTAGCAAGCTGAAACCACACTATTGGATATTAACAAAGATTTTATTCACAGCATATCAGCCTTATAGAGCCATTGCCTCTCAACACCAGAGACCGAGATTCATTCCCAACACACCCCGTGTGTTTTCTCCCCCGGTGAGCTAGTTTCCTCCCACACCCTATACAGATCGATAGGTTCATTGACCACTGAAAATTACCCCTTGTGTAGGTAAGAGGTAGAACTGGAGGAATTAGTGACAAAATGGAGAGAATAAAGTTGAATTTGACTATTGTAAGATAAGTGCAAATAGGTAGTTGATGGTTAGCAAAGTCTTTGTAGGCCAAAGGGCCTGTTTTCTTGCTGTATCTCTCTACGATTGTGACCAGTTTTATCCGAGCCTCATTGAGTATACTTTATTCATTCCAAGTCAAAGGTGAAGCAAATAATTTCTGTCAAGGATATGAGTTTAAAAACAATTGCTAGGCATCAACGAGAAGTTGTGCTATGATGCCTTTGATTCATTCGGATAAATGTCTTTGACTCGTGATCCTACTTCATACCATAAATATGCTTGCCAGCTGCAATGCACAGGAATACATTACACACCAAATTCCATAATGCATTTGGCCCAATCTTAAAAAAAAAAATTGCACTTGACGAAATGGCCTCCAAAAACACAAAGCCATAGAGTCAGAGTCACACAGCATGGAAAGTGGGCCTGCGCAGATTGTTCTCTCCGTAAAAATAAAAAATAAAAACAAAAACAGTAACAATTCAATTTGCCCAAGGCTTCCTAGTCTCCTTTATTTAGAGTTACTGAATGGGTGGGGGTGAAGGGCGATGGCAGGTGGAGAGATGGTGGGGAAAACGGGAGCACAGGGAAAGGTTGAATCAGTTGTCATCTAATTGAATGACAACACTTGTTCAAGGCAGCAATTGGGGGGGACAGTTCCTTTCACAGCGTGTGGAGAGTCTGTGCCAGGGGAAAGTTGCGCGGAGGGCAGGAGTGTTGAGAAGGAGGGGGTCAGGGATAATGCCTGTAACTCACTCACCGCTGCAGCAGCGCTCCGGGCGCGGAGCCACCGCATTGTAGCCGGGGATAGAAGCAGCTCGGGTAGCTGCGAGCAGCCGCCGGGACCCGACAGCAGAACTGGCCTCCACTTCAGCGCCTTCTGCCGGCCCGCTCACCACTGGCAGTGCTCTCCGTCTGAACACCTCTCACCTTTCACTCGCCGACTTCCCTCATGTCAGCCACTTCCGGCAAATCTTTAAATTCCCACAGCCGAGTAACCTCAATCGCGCTGTCGGAATTTAAGGATTTGCGGGACGCGACTGACATTAGTGAGGCCGGTGAGCTGCAGGAGAGGTTTTTAGACGGAGAGCTGCCAGAGGTGAGCAGGGGCCGACCTAAGGAGCCGAGATGGTGGCCGGTTCCACTGTCCGGCACCAGTGGCCGCTCTCAGCCACCCGAACTGCTTCTCCCCCCTCCCCCCCGCCTCAATGCAGTGGCTACGTGCAAGGCGCGTCGCAAGAGGCATGATCCTGACCCTCTCCTTCACAACATTCGTGCCTTCCCCGCAACTTTACCCCGGGCCAGACTCTCCAAACGCAGTGAAAGGAGCTCTCCCCCCACCCTCACACCCCGGAAAATACGATATCTAAAAACATAAAGCACCAAGAAATGTATTTACCACGTTAATGGTACACAAACTCCATTCTTCACTCTTTGTTTCCTAAGATACACTTAAAATAATGGCAATCCAATGTTTGAAAACCCCGCCAAGAAACTAGCGCTGCGCATGCGCAGTAGGCTGCTGCGCCCATGCCTTTACTATTTATATTTAGTAATTACCATGTTATAATTTTAGTCAGGGTAGGCAGTACCTACCTTCCCAGAGTACTTATGGAAGCAGCCCCAGAAATAGTGGATGGATTAGTGATAATTTTTCAAAACTCATTAGATTCTGGAGTAATTCCTGAGGATTGGAGGGTGTTTAATGTAACCCCACTTTTTAAAAAGGGAGGGAGAGAGAAAACGGGGAATTACAGACCAGTTAGTCTAACATCGGTAGTGGGGAAACTGCTAGTCAGTTATTAAAGATGGGATAGCAGCACATTTGTAAAGTGGTGAAATCATTGGACAAAGTCAGCATGGATTTATGAAAGGTAAATCATGTCTGACGAATCTTATAGAATTTTTCGAGGATGTAACTAGTAGAATGGATAAGGGAGAACCAGTGGATGTGTTATATCTGGCCTTTCAGAAGGCTTTTGACAAGGTCCCACATAAGAGATTAGTATACAAACTTAAAGCACACAGTATTGGGGGTTCAGTATTGATGTGGATAGAGAACTGGCTGGCAGACAGGAAGCAAAGAGTAGGAGTAAACGGGTCCTTTTCAGAATGGCAGGCAGTGACTGCAAGGCTCAGTGCTGGGACCCCAGCTATTTACAATATATATTAATGATTTGGACGAGGGAATTGAACGCAACATCTCCAAGATTACGGATGACATGAAGCTGGGGGGCAGTGTTAGCTGTGAGGAGGATGCTAGGAGGCTGCAAGGTGACTTGGATAGGCTGGGTGAGTGGGCAAATGCATGGCAGATGCAGTATAATGTGGATAAATGTGAGGTTATCCACTTTGGTGGCAAAAATCAGGAAAGTAGACTATTATCTGAATGGTGGCCGATTAGGAAAAGGGGAGATGCAACAAGACTTGGGTGTCTTTGTACACCAGTCATTGAAAGTAGGCATGCAGTGAAGAAAGCGAATGGTATGTTAGCATTCATAGCAAAAGGATTTGAGTATAGGAGCAGGAAGGTTCTACTGCAGTTGTGTAGGGTCTTGGTGAGACCACACCTGGAGTATTGGGTACAGTTTTGGTCTCCTAATCTGAGGAAAGACATTCTTGCCATAGAGGGAGTACAGAGAAGGTTCACCAGACTGATTCCTGGGATGTCAGGACTTTCATATGAAGAAAGTGATGAGACTCGGTTTGTACTCGCTAGAATTTAGAAGATTGAGGGGGGATCTTATAGAAACGTACAAAATTCTTAAGGGGTTGGACAGGCTAGATGCAGGAAGATTGTTCCCGATGTTGGGGAAGTCCAGAACAAGGGGTCAAGTCAAGTCAAGTTTATTTGCCACATACACATACGAGATGTGCAGTGAAATGAAAGTGGCAATGCTCACGGACTTTTGTGCAAAAAGACAAACAACCAAACAAACTATAAACACAATCATAAACACACATATTCTTTTACATAATAAATAATGGAAGGAAAAACGTTCAGTAGAGTTAGTCCCTGGTGAGATAGGCTTTTACAGACCGAATGGCCTCTGGGAAGAAACTCCTTCTCAACCTCTCCGTTCTCACCGCATGGCAACGGAGGAGTTTGCCTGACCATAGCAGCTGTAACAGTCCGTTGCAGGGGTGGAAAGGGTCTCTCATGATATTGTTGGCTCTGGAGTTGCACCTCCTGATGTATAGTTCCTGCAGGGGGACAAGTGAAGTTCCCATAGTGCGTTCTGCCGAACGCACTACTCTCTGCAGAGCCTTCTTGTCCTTGGCAGAGCAATTCCCAAACCAGATG
Source organism: Leucoraja erinaceus (assembly GCF_028641065.1). NCBI lineage: Eukaryota > Metazoa > Chordata > Chondrichthyes > Rajiformes > Rajidae > Leucoraja > Leucoraja erinaceus. The sequence continues at coordinate 37,033,097 of NC_073377.1, read as the reverse complement.
GTAATATTCCCAGACAAGATGCTCTCCACCGCCGCGTAGAAGCACTGGAGGATCCTCGGAGACACTCTGAATTTCCTCAATTGCTTGAGGTGGTAAAGGCACTGCCTTGCTGTACTCACGAGTGCTGAGGCGTGTGATGTTATATCCCCGGAGATGTGGACTCCCAGATATTTAAAACAGTTCACCCTATCCACAGGATCCCCATTTACAGGTCACAGTTTAAGGATAAGACGAAAATCTTTTAGGACCGAGATGAGAAAAACATTTTTCACACAGAGAAAATGTTGCCTTAAATCTCTGGAATTCTCTGCCACAGAAGGTAGTTGAGGCCAGTTCATTGGCTATATTTAAGAGGGAGTTAGATGTGGCCCTTGTGGCTAAAGTGGGTATGGAGAGAAGGCAGGTACAGGATACCGAGTTGGATGATCAGCGATGATCACATCGAATGGCGGTGCAGGCTCGAAGGGCCGAATGGCCTACTCCTGCACCTATTTTCTATGTTTCTACCCTGACGGCACATGCCCCATCTGTACTAGTCCCACAGTCCTTGGTCACACTCCCTCTAAATCTCTCCTATCCATGTGCCTGTCCAAAGTTTCTGAAATGTTGTGATAGTCTGCATCAAATACCTCCTCCGGCATTCATTCCATACAGCCACCACCCTTTGTGTAAAAAAGTTGCCCTCAAGATTCCTATTAAATCCTCCCCCCGTCAGCTTAAACTTATGTCCTCTGGTCCTCTATTCCCCTACTTTGGGTACAAGGCTCTGTGCATTTACCCAATCTATTTCTCTCATGGTCTTGTGCACCTCTATAAGAACCACCACTCATCATTCTGCGCTCCTGCTGTCCTAACCTGCTTAATCTCTCCCTATAGCTCAGGCCCACAATTCCGAGCAACATCCTACAAAATCTTTTTCCTGATTACTAACATCAGCTAGCATCAGGACCAAAGTTCTCCGCTGGTTTAACTTTGGGTGACTTTGTTTAACGGGGGGAGACTGGTGCACAGGCAACCAGATCTGGGTCAGGATCCGGTGGCATGCAGTCCAAGACGACCAGAGACCCTTTTCTGCTGCAGCCTTCCCAACCTTTGTGACGCTGCACTAAGGTCAGCCATCGTCCTTCGCCTGTTCCGCCGTTGAGGTCCTGGTTGGATTACTCTTTGTCAGAGACCTACCCCTCGACATCACTGCCATGGGTGGCCCTACCAGGAGCTTAGCTCCAGATGGCATCGCTCTCAGGATCTCAGATCTACATAAGCTTCTCCACCACGACAAGGTGACAACCCACGGAGAAGCTCGTATGCATGAACTCCCTGGCATTTAAGGCAACAAGCTACATGTTGGAAAATGTGATTAGCATAGATAGGTACATTGATGGTCTATTTCTTTGCTGTATTACTAATGGGCCTGTCACACGTAGCGATTTTTTTAGGCAACAGCCGGCGACTGTCATAGTCGTAGCAGGTTGCCGAAAAAACAGCGACTGGACTAATGGGCCTGTCCCACTTAGGCAATTTTTTTAGGCTACAACCTATGTAACCAGGCGACAACCTACGTCATCCTGGCGACAACCTACGACAGCACCTACATCAGGAGAAGTCAAGCTACACTCATTGTCGTCAAGCCCACTTGTCACCACCGTCGCCAAAAAATTATCAACATTTTGAAAATTTTGCGGCGACCAGAAGACTCTTTGGGCAACTGAGACTATTCATGACCATACAGACTAGGTATGTTACAAAACCTACCTGAATCGTGTCTGAGAATCTGCCCCACCCCTTGTGCGCGATCTTGGCGCTGTTTAGAGGGGGCGGGTTTAAAACGCGATTTTTACTAGGCTGTTGCAATCGAAAATGTTCAGCCTAGTAAATCATTAACGGAAAATCGCTGACAGACCCCGTCGCAAAAGGTATTATTAGTTTTTATGGCCTTGTATAATAGTTATAGTTTAAAAACCACTCTCTAAACCCGCGACCTCTCGCAGCCCCAGGGTTTTATAAAGCAAACAATTAAAGGTATGTACCTTATTTTTACATTAAAAGGGGCTTCTTAAGAACCCTGTGTATAAAGTTTTCTATAGCGAATAGTTCATTTTGGGCTCTTTATAGCCCACAGTATTTTTCTGGGCATTTGGGGTTACAAATCCAGCGCAATGTGAACGTTCTAAACCAGCGCGTTCACAGGATCCCAGTAGAAAGCGGATTTAAATTGACTTTAATTTACAGCAATTGAACACTAAATTCCTTCCATTTGGCCTATAAATTGATGTAAATGAGATTTTAAAATCATGTTTTATCGTGAATTATTTGTGAATATTATTTGGACACTTAGGCTATTTAAAAATGTTAATCATTTATTAAGAAATGGATAGATGTTTAGATCTAGTAATTGAAGTTTGAAATTAGCTACAATTGGGTAACTAGTAATTATATGCTTTAATTTCAGGTCCTCGAAGTAAGATTATTTTATATTTGTTTCAGAATGGTTCAATCTATGATAACTGAAAATTTCATTCGGTTCTCTTAATTTTTAAGAAGGTTATGAGCTTTTGACTGTCCTCGATCACAGCTTTTTTGTTATGTCCATAGAAAATCAATAGGGAACAAGATGCTAATTTCCGAGTATGAAAATGGCCATAACTTTTTTATTACTTGAGATATGAAAGTGAATTAGGTGTCAAATTAAACTTATTGTTATGCTTTATCTGATGGGATAAATTGCAGACTTGATTTTTTAAATCTCAAAATTTTGTAACATTGCTATACAGACGACACCCTGGCACCACCGTCGACCATGTGGCGACAACCTGTAGTTGCCTAAAAAATGTATATATATTTTTTAAATCGCCAAGTGGGACAGGCCCATTGCACAAAGAACTAGCAGTATTAACACTTAGCCACTTGGACTGCTCTGCCATTCCATGTTATTGCTGACCCTTTACATCACCACTACTACAATGCAATTATCCAAGCATCTCGCAATTTGTCTTGAATATACTGTCATTAGCCCTCTTGGATAATTAATTCAAAAGATTTACCACAACCACCATCCCCTTAAAGATATTTATTTTTGTCTGTTGGGAGTAGGGAATCAAGGGATATAGGAGAAAATGGGGCTAAGGGAATCAAGGGATATGGGAGAAAAGCTGGAACAGGGTACTGATTTTGGATCACCAGCCATGATCATATTGAATGGCGGTGTTGGCTCGAAGAGCCGAATGGCCTACTCCTGCACCTATTTTCTATGTTTCTATGAATTGCCAATTTCTTCTTTTGGACCCCTTTGAGAATTTTGTAAGTCTGTAAGATCATCTCTCATTCTTCTAAAGAGATAGCACAGGTATATTCTGCACATGTGGGGCTGACAAAGGGAAGGGACTCAACCAATTTACAACCCATGCTATAGGGAGAGGTTGAGTAGGCTGAGGCTCTATTCCTTGGAGCGCAGGAGGATAAGAGGTGTATTAAATCATGAGATGAATAGATTGACAAGATTGACTAGAGTAGGTGAATCGAGGACAAAAGGACATGGGTTTAAGGTGAAGTGGAAAAGATTTAATAGGGAGGTTTCACGGCAGTCGGGTCAAGACCCATGACCCGTACTGTTGCTACGCTACTCCAAGTGGAGTACACGCGATGAACTGCAGGTAGGCACTTACCATTGTTTCCAGCATAGCGGGCCCATTAAAACCCTCCGAAATTGTCAATTTTTGCGGTTAATAATTATGGAAATCGGGATAAGCATGAGAGACATTTAGCCTACTTCAGAATTCCAAAAGTGAGGAGAATTGACGGTAGATAGAAGTGAGAGCTGAAGGGACAACAACAGACAGAGTGCTTAGCGAACATTCATTGGCCGTTTGCTCACTGCATTTCATCAACTAAGCCATTATTTGTGTTTTTTCTTGATTCCTTTGGCATCTAAAAAGTTTCAGAAGTGATAAATCTGGCTGTAATTTTTTTTTAAATCGCCCATGGTTCTCAAGTGAGTTTTTACATACAAAATGAAAACACATCTGAAGAAAAATTTACAGCCAGATTTATCACTTCTGAGACGTTTTAGATACCAAAGGAATCAAGAAAAAACACAAATAATGCCTTACTGTTGATGAGATGCAGTTAGCAAACGAGATAATTCCCAATATTTTCAATTCCGATATGTTCGCCAAGCACTTTAGCTGCTGTTCTCCCTTCAGCTCTCGCTTCTCTTTACCTTCATTTCGCTTCACTTTTGGAATTCTAAAGTTGGGTACATTTCTCTCACACTTACCCCGAATTCCACAATTTTTTTCAACGCAAAAATTCAACAATTCAACAAAATTCTATAAGATTCGTCAGACATGATTTACCTTTCGTAAATCCATGCTGACTTTGTCCAATGATTTCACCACTTTCCAAATGTGCTGCTATCCCATCTTTAATAACTGACTCTAGCAGTTTCCCCATTACCGATGTTAGACTAACTGGTCTGTAATTCCCCGTTTTCTCTCTCCCTCCCTTCTTAAAAAGTGGGGTTACGTTTGCTACCAGCCAATCCTCAGGAACTACTCCAGAATCGAAAGAGTTTTGAAAGATTATTACTAATGCATCCACTATTTCTGGAGCTACTTCCTTAAGTACTCTGGGATGCAGCCTATCTGGCCCTGGGGATTAATCGGCCTTTAATCCATTCAATTTGCCCAACACCACTTCCCGGCTAACCTGGATTTCACTCAATTCCTCCAACTCCTTTGACCCGCGGTCCCCTGCTATTTCCGGCAAATTATTTATGTCTTCCTTAGTGAAGACGGAACCAAAGTAGCTATTCAAGTAGCTATTCAATATTCATGTCTGAAGAAGGGTTTCGGCCCGAAACGTTGCCTATTTCCTTCGCTCCATAGATGCTGCTGCACCCGCTGAGTTTCTCCAGCTTTTCTGTGTATCCTTGTTCCCCATGTTCAACTCACCTGTTTCTGACTGCAAGGGACCTACATTTGTTTTAATTAATCACTTTCTTTTCACATATCTATAAAAACATTTGCAGTCAGTTTTTATGTTCCCTGCCAGTTTTCTTTCATAATCTATTTTTCCTTTCCTAATTAAGCCCTTTGTCCTCCTCTGCTGGTCTCTGAATTTCTCCCAGTCCTCCGTATGCTGCTTTTTCTGGCTAATTTGTACGCATCATCCTTCGCTTTGATACTATCCCCGATTTCCCTTGTTATCCACGGATGTACTACCTGCCCCGATTTATTCTTTTGCCAAACTGGGATGAACAATTTTTGTAGTTCATCCATGCAGTCTTTAAATGTCTTCCATTGCATATCCACCGTCAACCCTTTTAGAATTAATTCCCAGTCAATCTTGGCCAATTCACGTCTCATACCCTCAAAGTTTCCTTTCTTTAAGTTCAGAACCATTGTTTCTGAATTAACAATGTCACTCTCCATCCTAATGAAGAACTCAACCATATTATGGTCACTCTTGCCCAAGGGGCCACGCACAACAAGACTGCTAACTAACCCTTCCTCATTACTCAATACCCAGTATAAAATAGCCTGCTCTCTCGTTGGTTCCTCTACATGTTGATTTAGATAACTATCCCGCATACATTCCAAGAAATCCTCTTCCTCAGCACCCCTGCCAATTTGATTCACCCAGTCTATATGTAGATTGAAGTCACCCATTATAACTGTTCTGCCTTTGTCGCACGCATTTCTAATTTCCTGTTTGATACCATCTCCAACTTCACAACTACTGTTAGGTGGCCTGTACACAACACCCACCAGCGTTTTCTGCCCCTTAGTGTTTCGCAGCTCTACCCATACCGATTCCACATCCTCCAAACTAATGTCCTTCCTTTCCATTGCGTTAATCTCCTCTCTAATCAGCAACGCTACCCCACCTCCTTTTCCTTTCTCTCTTCCCTCCTGAATATTGAATATCCCTGGATGTTCAGCTCCCAGCCTTGGTCACCCTGGAGCCATGTCTCCGTGATCCCAACTATATCATAGTCATTAATAGCTATCTGCACATTCAACTCATCCACCTTATTACGAATGCTCCTTGCATTGAGACACAAAGCCTTCAGGCTTGTTTTTACAACACTCTTACCCCTTATACAATTATGTTGAAAAGTGTCCCTTTTTGATTTTTGCCCTGGTTTTGTCTGCCTGCCACTTTTACTTTTCACCTTGCTACCTATTGCTTCTACCCTCATTTTGCACCCCTCTGTCTCTACGCTCACACATTTAAGAAACCCTTTCCCTTTAACTCCATCCTCCACTATCCCATTCGACACCCCACCCCCCTTATTCAGTTTAAAACCACCCGTGTAGCAGTGGCAAACCTGCCTGCCAGAATGCTGGTCCCACACCTGTTAAGACGCAATCCGTCCCTTTTGTACAGTTCCCCCTTGCCCCAAAACAGATCCCAGTGATCTAAGAATCTAAATCCCTGCCCCGTGCACCAGTTCCTCAGCCACACGTGCAGGTCCCATATCTCCCTGTTCCTGCTCTCGCCAGCACGAGGAACTGGAAGCAAACCGGAGATAACAACCCTGGAGGTCCTGCTTTTCAGCATTTTTCCAAGCTCTCTAAAGTCACGCTGCAGAATATTCATCCCCTTCTTTCCGACATCGTTTGTGCCGACATGCACTACCACTTCCGGATGTTCACCTTCGCCCTTGAGGATTTTCTGCACTCTGTCCGTGACATCCTGGATCCTGCACTGGGAAGGCAGCACACCATCCTCGCATCCCGTCTGTTGCCGCAGAAACCCCTGTCCGTACCTCTCACAAATGGAGTCTCCCACTACAATGGCGTTGCCTGCCTTAGGCCTTTTTGGTTTTGGCTCAACAGCCCTATTCGCATCGCAAGCCAGTCCGCCGCTCAGTGTAAACACGTCTTCTGTCCCAACAGCTTCTAAGCGGGTGAACCTGTTCACAAGAGGTACACCACCCGGGGACGTTGGCATTCATGCTTCCCTCCCTTTCTCACTGTCTCCCACCTTCTCTCTTCCAGTACCTTAGGTGTAACAATCGTACTGTAGGACTTGTCGAGGAACGACTCCGTTTCTCGTACGAACCGGAGGTCATCCACTTGCTTCTCCAGTTCCCCAACACGGCCCTTCAGGAGCTGTACCTGGATGCACTTCTCGCATTTGTAACAGCCAGAGGCACCAGCGGTGTCCTTGACCTCCCACATACTGCAAGCATCGCACTGAATCAGCTTGCCTGACATCTCCTTCTTTCGTCTCTACCTCTCAAGCGTATTGCGTGGTCTCCTCTCCTCACCAAAGACTCACACTTTTCTCACAGGGCACTGACTCTCGAGCCAAAGACTCACACATTTCTCACAGGGCACTTCACTCACTGCCGCTCGCTAAGAGCCGTCTTGCTTAAATGGACTGATAAATTGCCTGATTTACCAATTTACAAACCAAATTCCTCAGTTTTCAACTGTTTTCCCGGCACTGACTCACTTCTCTCCTCCCACCTGGGCTAGAGCCAATCAGTCGTATCTCTTGCTAATCTCCTGTTGCTGTTGCTCCCAAATCTACAGCAGTTCTGAGTAAAGTCTGCCTGTCCTTGGCTTGAACTGTTTTCACCCCTCTGACTCACTTCCCTCCTCCCACTTGGGCTAGAGCCAATCAGTCGTATCTCTTGCTAATCTCCTGCTGCTGTTGCTCCCAAATCTACAGCAGTTCTGAGTAAAGTCTGCCTGTCCTTGGCCTTTACTTCAACTGTTTTCACCCCTCTGACTCACTTCTCTCCTCCCACTTGGGCTAGAGCCAATCAGTCGTATCTCTTGCTAAGATCTGACATTGCTAAAACAAACCGTAAAAACAAACCGTAAATGTCTATGGTTGCTGGTATTAGATCGGAGCAAAAACAACACAATCTAAAGAAACCTAGTGTCTAGCAGATTCTGTGCAGGGAAAAGAATTGCCGACATTTCATGTCAAGACTCTCCGGGTCAATTCTGTTCCCTCCTTGGATGCTGTTCTACCTGCCGGCAGCTCGCTTTGCTCCAGATTCCAATCATCTGCAGTCTCCTGTATTTCCATTAGATCAATCCTTTTACAGTATGGCTAAATTAGAACTAGGCTGAAGAAGGGTCTCGTCCCGAAACGGCACCTATTCCTTTTCTCCAGAGATGCTGCCTGTCCAGGATTTTGTGTCTGTGAACGACAATGCTAGGCAGGTGAACCAGTTCCAATGATCTAAGATTCTAATTTTTTTTTAAATAAATTGGATAGTTATATGGACGGGAAAGGTATGGAGGGTTATGGTCTGAAGGCAGGTGTATGGGACTAGGGGAGAATACGTGTTCGGCACGGACTAGAAGGGTCGAGATGGCCTGTTTCCGTGCTGTAATTGTTATATGGTTATTGATATGCGCTGGGAAACAACTTCTGCAGAGGATACCCAACAATTTCTCCCCGAAACACCGTGCGTGGGGCGTTGGCAGCCAGTGAAAATTCGATGGAATTTTAATTCCTGCTGTGTTGATGCGTTTTCAGATCGGATATTGGGGTCAGTGTACGAATTACAATAATTCGTTCACTGCCTGGGCAGCCGTCAGTGGATACACCTGGATCCATTTCCTACAACCTGACTCCGTCAAGCCAGAGCTACGGCTGAGGCGGCGGCGACGTTGCCGTCCCCAGGGGCGGTGCCGGCCGCTCACTCACTCACCGGATTCCCAGGCCCAGGTGACTGATCATATGCGACAGCGACACATCGGTGGCCTCGAACGGCTTCCTCCGCTCTGTAAACTCGTGCGCCAGGCAGATCCTCCAGCCGAAGCTGGGGACACCGGGCTTGTCCGGGCAGCAGCCGCCGCCGCCCACGTACTTGAGCATCAGCTCGTTGCTCTGCGGCTCCTTGCTCCCCATCTCCCGGTCGCCGCAGACACTCCACTGCCCTCGGCTCGGCTCGGCTTCGCCCACTCTGCCCGTCCGCCGCGCATGCGCGACACCCACGATTTGCCGTTACATTTGAAACTACAGGAGGGGGCACGAGCGCGCAGCGGCGCGAGTAGCAAAGGGCGGGGCGTGGCGTGCGCGCGCGAGGAGTGTCGCCCGCTGCGCGCGCACCCTGCCGGCGGCGCTGGGAAGCGCAGGGAAGCGCAGGCCACCACAGGCCACCACACTGGGGAAACTGCACATTCAATGATATTTCATAGTTAGAGGTAGTCAAAAATGCTGGCGAAACTTAGCGGGTGAGGCAGGCAGGCAGCATTTATGGAGAGAAGGAATAGGCGACGTTTCGGGTCGAGACCCATCTTAAACAATGAAATGTCACTGCCACATTTACCCAGGTACAGTGACATTTGAAACTTGTGTTTGCTTACAATCCGGTAAAATCATACAGCAGTACACGAAGAAAGAGTCACCACATTTCTGGTGCCGACAAAGTTTCAAGACTTTCAGTTTTTTTAAGTTTTCCTGGGGGACAGGCCATCCTCCCCCCCCCTCAGGATTTTCACCCATAGGCAAAGCAATAGGGAGGTTTCACGGCAGTCGGGTCACGACCCATGACCCGCGCTGTTGCTACGCTACTCCAAATGGATTACACGCGATGAACTGCAGGTAAGCACTTACCATTGTATCCAGCGTAGCGGGCCCGTTAAAACGCTGAAATTGTTAATTTTTTTCGCTGTAAATAATTATGGAAATCGGGATAAGCGTGTGAGACATTTAGCATACTTCAGAATTCCAAAAGTGAGGAGAAATTACGGTAGATAGAAGCGAGAGCTGAAGGGACAACAACAGCCAGAGTGCTTGCCGAACATTGGCCGTTTGCTCACTGCATTTCATCAACAGTGAGGCATTATTTGTGTTTTTTCTTGATTCCTTTGGCATCTAAAAAGTTTCAGAAGTGATAAATCTGGCTGTAATTTTTTTTAATCGCCCATGGTTCTCGTGGGTTTTTGCATACAAAATGAAAACGCATCTGAAGAAAACTTTACAGCCAGATTTATCACTTCCGAGAATTTTTAGATAACAAAGGAATCAAGAAAAAACACAAATAATGCCTTACTTGATGAAATACAGTGAGCAAACGTGATAATTCCCAATATTTTCAATGTTTACCCTTCTGTTCTCGCTTCTCAATACCTTCATTTCGCTTCATGTTTGGAATTCTGAAGTTGGGTACATGTCTCTCACACTTACCCCGACTCCCACAATTTTTGTCAGCGGAAAAATTCAACATTTTGGCGGTTTTTAACAGGTAGGAAAGTACGCGGTTCTAGCATTAATAACATATACCGGAAGACGGACGTCTTCCAGTTGGGTTTAGCGGCTCCGTGCGTCGAGCTCTATGACCCAGTGACCTTTCGTGCAACCCCCCTATAGCGCCATGGGCTTTAAACATGTGGTCACAGCGCTATGGGTCACAAATTGTTTGGGAAAATTCTCGTATAACACCACTCCAGACCTGAAACGTCGTTGTTATCCAGAGAGTAAAACCTTGAGACTGAACCTGTGGAAAGCGACTGGCCCAAATGGGGTCCATGAACGAGCAGGCTAGCAGAAATATTCAATGACATATTTAAGTTCTCCTTTCTCCATTCTGGTGTTCTTATCTTTTTTAAGATCAATATCATCTCAGTAGCAAAGAAGAGCAAGGTAGCATACTTTGGTGACTACTGTCTAGTGGCTGTGACACCCACGATCATGAAGTCCCTCAGTAGGTTAGTGATGGTGCACATTAACTCCAGTCACCCAGAGAGCCTTGAAGCACTGCAGTTTGCCTACTGTTGTAAGAAGTCCACAGCAGACACAATCACAATTAGATACGATACCCTAAAACTTTATTCACCTCCAGAGGGAAATTGGTCTGTCGATAGTCACAACACACAAGATACACAAAAACTTGAAACTAAAAGTGAAAACAAAAAGAAAAAGACAGGCGACTGTTGGCTGCCTGCCGTATGCACAGTGCCTTCACCGTAACCCAGCCAGCACACAAACTGTTCACTCTCCTACCATCTGGTAAGCGCTACCGCAGCATGCGGAGCAAAACCACCAGATTCAAAAACAGCTTTTTCTCTCACTACATTTCTTTTCTTTCACTACATTCTGGCACACTGTGAATATGTTAAATAATGTATATTGTCTATCTTATTGGTAGTTTGTCTGTGTTATAAATATTACTTGCACATTTGGAGTATGGGGAAACGCAATTTCAATCCAATTTATTTGAATTGACAATAAAGTTTACTTTGAACTTTGCCTGCCGTGTGCACAGCGCCTTCACCGTAACAAAGGAATAAACAAATGAACAAACACAGACTCTTCGCTTGGGAAGAGGATTCTAAACTAGAGTGCCGCATCTCCCACACTGGGTCCCCCTTTGTTCTCACACCATCCTTTACGGTAATCCCCCACCCCGTGTCCCCATTGTTCTTCATGGCGGTCTCCCCATGCCGGGTCCCCATTGTCTTCCCCTCCCCCACTCACGCCCATCGATCACGAGGCCCCACCTCCACCGAGGCTCCCGTTGCTGCCGCGAACCACTGTGCCGTCAAGTCTCTGGCTGCCGCTGAGGCACCCACTGCTGCCACTGTCTCCTGCTGCCGCTGCCAAGGCTCCCATCGCCACCACCCCTGAGGCTCCTTCGGCCCAGATAGGCCTCGCCGCCCGGTTTCTCCGCAGTCCCCTGGGAGGCCTGTGGGGTGAGTCGGGCATCCCAGGGCGCGTTCCAGTCGTTGGCTGCCACTCCGGTCGGCGCCGCGTTTTTTCAGCGGGTGGATCGGGCCCACGTGGCTCCCTGGGACACTCCCGCTGCGAGTTTGTGTTTGACCATGCCCATACACACATCTCTAGAACATCTAGATGACGGACACCAATATCAGACTCCTATTTATTGTCTATGGCTCTGCCTTCAACGCCATAATTCCAATTTTACTTCGGAGTCACGTGAGTGACTACATGAAGAAGACCCCGTACAGCCGCACACATGTCATATCGTCAGACGCATAGCGGTAGCGACCGGTTGTGAGGAGCAGAGCCCCTCCAAGCGGTGAGTAAAAAAACCTGAAGGTAAGTGCTTTCACTTTCGCTTTCAGGTCGCTTTCTGCCGGGAAACTTGTGCTGTGTACCAGACAAGTTTAACAATGGAGAATGTGCGTAAAGGCAAGGGGAGGCGTACCGCAGGTAAAACTCAAGAGGACCGTGGGTCTGTGAGTAGCGGGCGCCCGATTAAAGGGTTGGTGGCAGCAAAGTCAGCGAATACAGATGCGGCAACTCAGAGTACCATTACAGCACCTGTAGGGTGCAAGGCCAAGAAAAAATCTGTTCGGCCAGCAGACTCTGAGGAGTCAGACCCGGAGATTAGCCCGCCTCAGACAGACATGATGTCCACTTGGATCGCAAACCTAGAATTCTTGATGGGGAAAATGATAAATCAAGCACCACTCCAGGAAGAGTATAGCCCGCGTTGGCCTACGGGAGAGCCAGCGCAGGGAATACCTGGAAAAAATCCGGGTCAGCGTTGTCCTACAGGAGAGCCAGCGCCAGCAATGCCTGAACAAGGGCAATTTATGCGTTGGCCTATGGGAGAGCCAGCGCTAACAATGTCTGAAGGAAGACAGTATAGACATTGGCCTACAGGAGGGCCAGCACTAGCAGCACCTGAAAGAGGGCTGCCTATGTGTGGGCCTACCGGTGAGCCTGCGCAGGGTGCACCTGAAAAAGGGTTTACTATGAGTGGGCCTAAGGGAGAGCCAGTGTTAGAAATACCTGAAACAGGCATACCAGATCGCCCCCATCAAGAGGAGGAATATTTTCCGGGGCAACAAGATTCAGATGAAGAATCATATGACCAAAGCCCAATAACAGAGCCTAAAATACCAGGGCTGGCACAAATATTTGCTGTTCCCAGACTAAGAGGGGAACCATTGGGAGATGAATTAGCAATGACAATAAATTACTTGCTCTCCCACCAGCTCCAGGAACTGACCATGGATGAGACTGTTAAGATCAGCCAAAATCCATCTGTGCAGCAATGCTGTTAAGAGTCATTCCAGTAAATATATATTTCCCCTTACATTCAACCTCACGAAGTGCAGCACATTACACTTGTTCAAATTAAACTCAATCTGCCATTTCTCCATCCACTCCATAGCTGATCTATATCCTGCCCTAATCACAGTCCATAATCCCAACAATATTGGTTTTATCTGCAAACTTACTAACCAATATTACAGGCAATGTTACCGAGTGACGCAGTGTGGTGCAGTTTATGAAAGCACTGCTTCACAGCATCAGAGACACATGCTCGATCCTGACTTCTGTATGCTGTTTGCATTTTCTGCCGATGACTGCATGGATTTCTTCCAGGTGTCCACAGACATACAGGTTGGGAGGTTAATTCACCAATGTAAATTGTCCCCAGTATGTAGGTGAGTAGTAGATTCTGGGGAGAGATGAATAGGATGTGTGGGGAATAATAAATGAGGTTAATGTAGGGTTAGTAGAACTGGGTGGATGTTGGTCAGCATGGACTCAATGGTCTAAAGGGGCTTTTTCCATGCTGTATTTCTGTATGACACTGGATGGGAAATTAGGGATCTTAAGCAATGGCACAGACATCTTGGAGTCAAATATGATACCAGGGTTGCATGTAATCTGCTTAGGTCCCATATATCTGCCAGGATGATGGATAGAATCGAGAAGAAAATACCGAGAGCTGTCAGAAAATCAGGCAGTATCAGTGTGGAGGGAAACAAGGTCATCTTTTTGGAACTTAATAATAGACTAATTCGTTCTACTAGGAAATTTATTTCTAAAATAGGAAAAACACAGTTAATTCCTTGGCATCTCTTTGCAAAATAAGTTAAATAATATGTTACAGTACTCATTATTCACCTAATGAATATAAAATATTTTACAAATCTGGGAGAATTTTACAGATAAATCTAGTCAACTCCCAACATTCACTCCCAACATTTCATGGATCTTCATCCCAGCCATACACTAAATAAAGCTTGTTTGTTGCTTAAGCTACTAGCCCTGTGTATGCTATTTTTTTTACCAGCTTGTCTCTAGAATGAAGGCTATTATTGAGTTGGTGTTGTGTAGGCCTGAATGATGCCATGAGTGAACCTTCGCTGATCCTCTAGGTTAACAAGTGTTCTTCGCATTGTAAATGCAGGTAAGAGATCCAATATGAACATTAGTAAGCAGCTGTGATGAGATAACATCCAAACTATAGAAACAAATTGAAGAAGGGTTTCGGCCCAAAACGTTGCCTTTTTCCTTCGCTCCATAGATGCTGCTGCACCCGCTGAGTTTCTCCAGCTTTTTTGTGTACCTATAGAAACAAATTGTCACATTTTGTTCAAAACATTGTTGCAAACTTCAGCAAGTTTTGTCGATCCAAATTGCCACTGTAGTTTATTTGAAAGTTGTGGGTACGGACATTGGTGCAAAGGAGTATTGAAATGATTTGCCGACTTCTGTACTGCAGCTGCAGTTGTATACGCCAATGGGATTTCTACTCTTTCACTGGAGCTTGCATCACTACTTTATCTTGATTGCAACAGTCAATAAAATAGTGTGAAGTAAACAAGAAACCTGCTTTTGGAATTAGTTCTGCCAGTAGGAAACCAGAGAATGTAAACATTGCAAGATAAACAAGGGTGATATAAGTACTCAGATGAAACTCAGAAAATGTTATTAAGTAATAAATAAATCAGCTACTGCTCTGGCTGATTCATTCTGGAAGATTGTTTTTAGTGTTACTGTTTATAGACTTGAAAAGAGTTATAAAGCTGGCTAGGGACCATACACATTTGCCATTTGGATTTTTCTGCAGTTTTCTCAGTAGGTGTGAAAACCAATTCTCCAAAGTGCTGGGAAGTCATTGGTAAATGTTTCCTGGAGATAACTTTGCACCTTCAATCCTCCATCCAGCAACTCTCACTTACTGGAGGTTTGAACTTGGAAGAAAATCTTTAAAGGTTTTCTAGTGTGGGTAAAGCCCAGAGAGAGACCAAAACATACAGCTAAAGCAAACCAGCTTCAAAGTAAGTACTGTATGTCTGCTGTTGACATGCCTTGATTTCATGTTGACTGCTATTAGAATCGGAATGTACTATGTAAACCACAGATACTTAACACAAAAGTAAAAATACGTTCATGAAAACAGTTTACAGAGCAGTGAAAATAAATAGGCAAAGATAAACCAACTTTGCGAAGTGGAAAACCTACAGTAAATATATAATCACCCTTCATATTCAAAAGTAACCTAAATCTTCATTGATAACATCACTAAACTTTAAGTAGATGATTTGGTGGATGAAAGCAGTACTTTTGAAATATGTTTCCATAATGTAGAGAATACTAGCAAGGCAATGGTATTAATTAATTAATTAATGGTATTAATTAATTTGGTGGTGGAGGGTGCAAAGTATTCCAGTTGCTTTTCTTGATGTAATTGGTTTTCCATACCATTTCAGAAAGCAGTTAAAAATCAACCAGGGTACCTATCCTAGTTACGAAGAAAAATAAGGTAGTCCTTTTTCTGAATTACTGTTGTCCTTCTTGTGACGGTGATGGTCACACAATAGTGTTAGGTATGGAATCCAAGGATCTTGACTACAAAGAAAGTCGCAATGCTGTTTGAATTGACGAGGAGGTTTACTGGAGGCTGTGTCCATTGATGTTGCTCTTCTTGCCTTTTTTTGCAATTAGCATCACGGAGCTCGAGAGACTGTTGAAACAAGCTTGGCAAAAATGCTGTGAAGCATCCTGTGGTCATAATTAATTACATGTGAGTTTTTGGCTGGTATTTAAAATACAACTTTTATTGATAGTCTTTATTTTAAAAGTGTAGTACTTCATCGTTAGCGATGAATAAATGACATTGGTAAGATAAAAATGTTTCAATATTCCAAAAGTTAATGCAAACATTTTCAAAGGAGATGCAAACCTTTTTAATGAAAATGAAAATAAAATGTACAATATTGAGGTTATGGCTTCCTTTAGAAAGTGCTTGGAAGGAAGCTCATTACTTGAAAATACTGCACTGGACTCAACTAGAAAATACTGCCTGCAATCAAATCATTTGCATATGCGTATGCCAGGGGTGGAGGCTATGGAAGTGCAAACAGCAAAAGAGCCAGACTAGGAGACTCCTGACAGGGAAGCTGGAGACAAGGCCTGTGTTTTATTACAGTGAGGAATTTATCAGTTTCATGGCATTGTGTTTACTGGTCTGAAATTTTCAATGCCACCCCTCCCACTCATGAATTAAAAATATTACAGAAGTGGAAAATAATGTCAAAAGAATGTGAGATAACAAGGAAAGTTTGACTGTTTAAATCAGAGAATCCCAGATACATGTGAAGTATTTTTGTTTCAGGCTCCTATATTAATGGCTCCTATCTTGTCTCCAGCTGTTTTGTTCAGATAAAGACAGTGACCTCCCTCTGTCACTAGTTACCCACCACAACAACACCACCTTGTCACCTCACCCTGTTTATGCCAATGTCTATTTAAATTCAGATGGAGTTGATTTTAATGTTATTTTTAATTTTTAATTTCTTATTTTAAGAAATTTGTTTCTTAGTGTGTTATTGTCAAGGTAAGTAACTTCTCATCTGATAATTATCTTTGCATTGTTTCTAAGATATTCAAAGAAACCCATTGGACTGGGCAGATCTCCATTTTTTTCCCTTTCTGATTTGTCACCTCTGTCGCGGCTTCATCTGGACTATTCCTCATGCATGACTACATAGTGATTATCGGTTGGCTCTGAAACTGAGGAGGTCAGAAAAAAGATCAGGAATCTTGTATCGTCTTGTCAGACCAACCTAACCCTTAACATCAGCAAGATGAAGTAGTTGGTAGAAAAAAAGAATTGCAGATGCTGGTTTACAGAAAAAAGATACAAAATGCTGGAGTAACTCAGCGGGTCTTCTTCTTGCGAATGAAACATAAACCAAATAAATAGTTGGATCTCAAGCCGGGTGTTAAGCAGCCAGGTTATCAGGCAGCATCTCTGAAGAACATGTTTTGGGTCGGGACACTGTTGATGAAAAGGGGGAAAAGAAAACTGGAAGAGAGGAGGGGCAGGACAGAGATCAGCAGATAATAGATTGATACAGGTGAGGGGAGTTATTTTCATAGGCAGATGGTTGGACCTTTAGAAGATTGAGGGGGGATATTATAGAAACTTACAAAATTCTTAAGGGGTTGGACAGGCTAGATGCAGGAAGATTGTTGGGGAAGTCCAGAACAAGGGGTCACAGTTTAAGGATAAGGGGGAAATCTTTTAGGACCGAGATGAGGAAAACATTTTTCACACAGAGAGTGGTGAATCTCTGGAATTCTCTGCCACAGAAGGTAGTTGAGGCCAGTTCATTGGCTATATTTAAAAATGAGTTAGATGTGGTCCTTGTGGCTAAAGGGATCAGGGGGTATGGAGAGAAGGCAGGTACAGGATACCGAGTTGGATGATCAGCCATGATCATATTGAATGGCGGTGCAGGCTCGAAGGGCCGAATGACCTACTCCTGCACCTATTTTCTATGGTTCTATGTTTCAAAGGCCAGAGATAAAAAGATAGAAGGTGTGACACAAAAGGATTAAAGGGTTGCAAATTGTAGAGCTAGAGGAAGCAATGAAGGTGAAAAGGAAGGAGGAGGGGAGAAATATATGCACACAGATGGGGCACAGGGGAGGGGGTGGGGATGATGGAGGGGGAGAAGAAGAAGAGGGAATATATGGTGGAAGAAGGGAGAAAGGGAGGAGGAGTTGGTAGTTGATCTAAGAAAATAGAGTAAACACAACCCAGTCTTTCTCAAATGCTGTAGAGATGGTGAGCAGTTTCAAGTTCCTAGGCATTCATATCATCAGCAACTAACCTGGTCCTTTCACTCTGATGCATTGCTCAAGAAAGTGCATTGGCGTATTTAGTTTTTTAAGCTTCAGACAGATTCAGCATATCCACGAGGATTCTCTCCCACTTCTAAAGGTGTCCTACAGAAAAATTGTGACAAAATGCATCTCAGAAAGGTATGGCAACTGCCATGCTCTTGGCCTCCCTGGTGTTAGAGACTGGGGAGCTTGGAGGTAATACTGAAATAAATGTGTGTCAAGCAATCGGATCCAGGAAATGCAAATATTTTTTTATTTTCATTTTCTACAACCTATGAGGCGAAAAGCACTGAGACTTACAGACAGAATTCACACTGTTCAAATGGTTTCATTGGTAGAGGGCTATGGGAGAGAGCTCTGCAGATATTTCTGATGCAGTATATCATCAAAATTGATATTTTAAAATAAACATTCTTGGGACTTACATACCCAGTATCTACAACAAGAAGAATTGTTAAATCAGATGCAATATAAAGATTTGTCTACATTGCACCAAATTGACTTTTAGTCAAATGTAACCATTATGCATCTTGTCCATCGTATGATGGAAGTACAGTTTAAGTGTGAAAGAGACAGAAAGAAAGAATCAAATAATTAAAAAAACAAAAGGAAACAAAGTACTGGAGTAACTGAGCAGGTCAGTCAGCATCTCTAGAGAACATGGATTGGTGACGTTTCAGATCGAGAGCCTTTTACGGATATGTAATACAGCGATGAAAATAGAAAGTCAGAGTGTTGTAAAGACATATAGCTCTTCAGCCAAATGAGTCCACACAAATCCACAAACATCCTTTTTGCACTAATCTTACGTTAATTCATTTTATTAACTCAATTTTTCCATCAACTTCCCTCTCCCTTGCCTATCCTCTGCAGATCCTACCCCCGCCCCCGCCTACATATTAGGTGTGATTTACAGTAGACAATTAACTTAATGACAAGCACATTTTTGAGATGCAGGAGGAAGCCAAAGCACTGAAGGAAACCGACGCACACATAGAGAGTGTGCAAACTCCACACAGACAACACTGGAGGTCAGGATCAAACTGCAAGTCATTGGAGTCCAAAGGGCCTGTCCCACTTAGCTGTCATTCGCGCACCATTTATGTGACCTGCTAGCATGTGGGTAGCGTGTGGGTAGCATGTGAGTAGCGCGTGGGTAGCGCGGGACGGGTGCATGGAGTGGTGTGGAGGAGTGTGAACTTCGTCCTGAATTAAGGCCTGTTGCATAACTGATGGCCAAAGTGGGACAGGCCCAAGACCCTGGTGCGGCGCAAAGTCTCACCTCCAGAAGCAGGCAAACGATCGCCGAACTCGGCCTGGGGCTCACAGCGGATACGGATCCGCCCCCACTCCTACTCCCAGAGCGGGGCCAAGATGATTGGAAATAGACACAAAATGCAGGAGTAACTCAGTGGGACCGGCAGTATCTCTGGAGCGAAGCAATGGGTGACATTTCGGGTCAAGACCCTTCTTCAGACTGAAGAAGAGTCTCGACACGAAACATCATCCATTTCTTCTCTCCAGAGATGCTGCCGGTCCCACTGAGTTACTCCTGCATTTTGAGTCTATCTTCAAATTACATCGCGCGGTCCAGACGGCTGCGCATGATGACGCGTGTGGCCGTCGCACGTCAGTCACTACCGGCCTGTCGCATAAATGACGGCCCAAGTGGGACAGGCCCTTAAGGTAGCAAGCAGTCCCACCAGCTGTGCCACTGCACCACTCCCAGTGTCCAGTAAGAAAATGACAGAGAAAATGAGTGAAAATTAAAGAAGCATATAACAGACAAACATACTACATGATAATTCACACTTTGAAGGTTAATTCTATGTCAAGCATGCAATTTTGCAGCAGTAGATAATAAAAATATTTTTACTTTTGCTAACAAAAAATCAATACAGTAATAACAATACCAGTGCAAGAAAACCAAAAGACCTTACTGTAGCCAAAGACAGTCCATCAAAGTTCATAGTGAGGTTAGTATTGTGTAGTGTGCTCACAAGCCTGATGGTTGTTGAGAAGAAACTATTTTTAACCTGATGGTTATGGTTTTCAAAATTCTATACCCTTTTCCCGATTATACGAATGAAATGAGAGCGTGACTAGGGTGATGTGGGTCTTTAATTACCTTGGCTGGCTTAATGGGGCAGCGCTTTCTATAGAACCTTTTGATGGTAATTTTTGCTTTGTTGATAAAATGCTACTGACCAGAAGTATCTCTAAACTAAATTAAACTAACCTAAACTAAACTAAATGTTGTCTTCACAGATACAGTCTAACCTGCCAAGTATTTTCAGTCAACTGTTTTTTAGCAGGCATTTATTTTGCAAAGAGGATAACTATTTCTAAGTATCTCCTGACCATTTGCAGTTCTTTTACAAACAGTGCAGGTCAATATCGATACCCCCAGCAGTCATTCGCTTTAGAATACATGTTCCTTAGCACATTGTCAGATACACTATTTCAGCATATGTTTGTATTTGTTAAATGCAAATGATATTAAGGAATCGCAAATGATAGTTTCCAGCTACAGTGGAAGGACTACACCAAAATAAAACAACGGCTCCAATATACAAGCAACATCTACTGCTCTTTGCAGAATGTAACACAGGAAAATTACAATCATGGACGGAGAGAGCACCATTGAGCCCACAGCCTTTTCCTCTACTCACTTTGCCGCCCTACGGAAAAGGAAGGTGGCGGAACCTGCATGGGCCGAATGAAGCTTCGATGGCGGTGTGGCCTCGGTGGTGGTGGAGCCTCTTTGGGAGTACCACCCTGAGGGGCGGGGGGAGGGGAAGAACAAAGGAGGAGCCGGTGTGGGGGAATCGTGGGGGGGGTGGTGAAAAGAGGAGCCGGATTACTTTATAACTTTGTCAGTAGGTGGGCGCTATTTGGATACCTTGGGTATGCAAGCAAAGAATTTCACTGTGCCTTGTCACATGTGACAATAATGTATTCTATTCCATTCCATTCCAAAATAAAGCTTATTCCACTGTTAGGAATCAGAATCATGGCTGAATAACCTATCCTCATTTTATAAAATTATGCACAATTATAGTTACACAATAAGAGCTTCTCGGAACGTGACTCTCTATCTTAGCATAATTTAACTCTAAATCGTTTGAAGGCTTTCTGGCGAATTAGTAATTAATTGAATAAATAAAACAAGTCTCTGGCAAGCTTAAGTCTGAACTGTAAATAAGCTTCACTTCGGAAATCCTTAAGAAATCCCTTGGTTCACTGCTATTGTTTCTTTCTGACTTTTTAATCGGCTGCAAACACTTGAGATGGGATCAACTGCTTCAGTAGAAAAGATTTACTTTCACTCTTTTGTATGAGTGGCTCTGAAGAAACTCACAACCTTGTTTCACCAGCATTCACCAGCATAATCTAGTCTTCCAATTATTAGAAACAGCAGGAATTTGCCTTTCATGTTTGGGATACAAAGTGTTTCTTTAAGCAAGTCAACAGCTAACACGTTATCCTCATACTACTTAAAGAGAGGCTTGTGTTCTTTTCAAATGATAAGACGATTCGAACCTTTTGATAAAAAACTTACAGAATTGAGGAATTTGTAAAGTGTTTTTGTTTCTAATGTCCTCTTGACTTTTGAGCAAACCATTTAAATATTTAGGCAATTGGGCCAACTGGACCCACCTTCTGCATATCTCCCGAAGCTCATTGCCAAATAGTAAAAGGCCTGGATAGAGTGGATGTGGAGAGGTTGTATCCACTAGTTGGAGAGTCTAGGACAAGAGGTCACAGCCTCAGAATTTAAAAATGTTTCTTTAGGAAGGAGATAAGGAATTTTAGTCGGAGGATGTTAAATCTGCGGATTTAATTGCCACAAAAGGCTGTAGAGGCCGTCTATGGATATTTTTACGGCAGAGATAGATAGAGTTTTGATTGGTGCTGGAGTCAGTGGTTATGGGGAGAAGACGGAGAATGAGGTTAAGAGGGAAAGATCAGCCATGATTGAATGGTGGAGTAGACTTGATGGGCTGAATTACCTAATTCTGCTCCAGTCACTTATGAATTCTTCTTGATTTTCCCAGATCTATCAGGTGTGGGATGGATAATAATAATAATAATGGATGGTATTTATATAGCGCCTTTCTAGATATTCAAGGCGCCTTTCTAGATACTCAAAGCGCTTTACATCGCATTATTCATTCACTCCTCAGTAACACTCGGTGGTGGTGAGCTACTTCTGTAAACACAGCTGCCCTGGGGCAGACTGACGGAAGCGTGGCTGCTAATCTGTGCCTACGGCCCCTCCGACCACCACCAATCACACACACACATTCACATACATTCACACGCAGGCAAAGGTGGGTGAAGTGTCTTGCCCAAGGACACAACGACAGTATGCACTCCAAGCGGGATTCGAACTGGCTACCTTCCGGTCACCAGCCGAACACTTAGCCCATTGCGCCATCTGTTGCAATGTATGTAATCTCAACAGTTAAACTTCAGGTGTTAGTTAAATGAAGTCAAAAGGCTGATATTTAGGAAGAAACTGCAGATGCTGGTTTATACCGAAGATAGACACAAAAAGCTGGAGTAATTCAGCGGGTTAGGTAGCATCTCTGGAGAAAAGGAATAGGGGATGTTTTGGGTCGAGATCCTTTTTCAGACTAAGAGTCAGGGAGAGGGAAAAAAGAGATATGAAAAGTACAAAGAAACAAATGAATAAAAGACTGTTGCTGGGTATTAACCAGTAAGTTAGTTTATTGTAACGTGTACCGAGGTACAGTGAAAAGCTTTTGTTGTCTGCTAACAGTCAGCAGAAAGACAATACGTGATTACAATCGATCCATTTACAGTGTATAGATACACGATAAGGGAATAACGTTTAGTGCAAGGTAAAGCCAACGAAGTCTGATCAAGGACTGTCCGAGGGTCATCAAAGAGGTAGATAGATAGTTTAGCACTGCTCTCTGCTTGTGGTAGGATGATTCAGTTGCCTGATATCAGCTGGGAAGAAACTGTTCCCAAATCTGGTGGTGGTGCATTTTCACACTTCTATACCTTCTGCCTGATGGGAGTGGGGAGAAGAGGAAATGGCCAGGATGTGACTCTGCCTTGCAGAGGCAGTGTTAGATTGAAATGGAGTAGATGGAAGGGAGGTTGGTTTGTGTGATGGTCTGAGCTGTGTCCACAATTCGCTGCAATTTTTTTGCGGTCTTGGATGTTATTCCCAAACCAAGATGTGATGCATCTCGATAAAATGCTTTCTATGGTGTATCTGTAGAAGTTGGTGAGAGTTGTAGGGGACATGCCAAACTTCCTAAGTCTTCTAAGGAAATAAAGGCATCGGTGTGCTTCAATATGGGTGGTCCAGGAGAAGTTGTTGGTGATATTCACTCCTAAGAATTTGAGGTTTTCAACCATCTCTACTTTGGCACCGTCAATGCAAACATGGGTAAGTGTACCACTTCGCTTCCTGAAGTTGATCACTATCTGCTTTGTCATGCTGACATTGAGAGAAAGGTTGTTAGCTCTACACCAGGATCCGATCGCCGGCGTGGTGGAGCTAACATCCCTGCGATGCAGGAACTAATTGCCCCGATGGGGAGGGTATAAACTCTGCCAGCTACAGGAGTTAAGATCGTCCCGTCAACGGAAGGCTCGAGGCCCTCAACCACGGGAGAACAAAGAAGGGAAGAAATTTGAACTTTTTTTCGCCTTCCATCACAGTGAGGAATGTGGAGGAGTCACTGTGGTGGATGTTTATGTTAAAATGTATTTTGTGTGTTCCATTGCTTTATATTTGTATGACTGACATGGCAAATGAAATTGCTAGTGTGTTGCAAATCATACTTGGCTATTAAAGTATTATTGTGATTGTGAATAAGAGCCTGACGTGGGTGTCTATCCATCTGTTCTAGTGATGAGTGTAGGGCTAGGACGATGGCATCGTCCGTGGATCTGTTGTGGCGGTCGGCGAACTACAGTGGGTCAAGGCCACTGGGTAGACTGTATTCCATTGCTAGCCTCTCAAAACATTTCATGATGGTGGAGGTCAAGGCCACTGGACGAAAGTAATTTAGGCATGAGGTCTTGCTTTTCTTTGGCACTGGGATTAAACACTGCACATTAAACAAAATGACATTGGGATTCAAGTGACTCAGTCCCTGGCAATTGCACACAGGTACTGTCCAGTGAAGGATGGGCAGTGAGGAACAGTCAAGGCCAGGAAGATGAAGGCAACTATAAAGGGTTCAATCAGAAGCTGTCAAAAAATCCTTCAACATTGCCAATAACCTGCGAGAAACACGTCTGCACCTTCACTATATTTCCATCATCTCGAGAAGGATCCCGACCAGAAACATCACATCCATGGTCCCCAGGGATGCTGCCTGACCCACTGAGTTGCAACATTTAGTGTGTTTTCTTGATAATCCAGCAACTGCAGTTCCTTATTTCTATATTTAGGGACTTGGTTTTCAACACATTTTCTTCGTTGATGGATACTTCAGTCAGCAGCTACCTCGCAGCTACAACACCCTGTGTTCTGTGTGGCATTTGCTTGACCTCCCTGTGACCTCATGGATTTCCTTGAGTGCTCTAGATCATGCAACATCTCAAAAAGGTTCATGTTAGTATGTTAATTGGCCACTGTAAATTGTTGTTCATGTATGGATGAGTGATGGATCTATGTATAGATGAATGAATCTGTGGAGAGTTGATGGGAATGTGGGGAGCATAAAATGAGTAAGGGTAAGATGAGTGTAAAATGGGTGGTTGGTGTGGACAGTGGGCCAAAGGACCCTTTTCCACGCTTCATATAAAGGTCTCTCTATGATTACCTGATAACCTCAATTGCCTGATTTAAGTTAAAAAAAACCCATCTGTTTTGTTGATCTGACTTTGTGGCTCCAGATTTAACAATGTGGTTGACTAGGAAATAATCTAACTTGTTAATGGGCCACACTGCTTGGAGTCAACTAGGCCATTAACATCAACGTCCTGATAATGAATAGATAATGCAAAAAACATGTCTGAGGCTGTCCTCACTGAAATGTAGTTACATCCAACCCCAGCAAACATAGTGTTTCTCACTGAAGTTCAGGTAAAAGAGTCATTTTTAGAGCATATTGAGCAGATATGACCTCCTGCTCAGAGCCTTCCCCATCATCTCTTTCCACTTCCCTCTCATCTGTCAGCTTGTCCTGCTCTAGGTGCCAAAACATAAACTGGATATTTTTGTTTCAGATTCCAATATCTGCAGTCTCCTGTGTTTCTTCTCTGCTCTGAGTGCCCATCTCTGATTGTCCCAGTCCCACTGTACTCAGAGGGTGAATGCGTCATGTTGTACTTAAGATCACCGGATAGCATCATACCTTTGTCAGACTATGGTGACATTCAGTGGATTCAACCTGGAAGAAGGTTGATTCCAGTGAATGCCACCACAAACTGACAAGGGTATGATGCTGAAGATATACACAAAAAGCTGGAGTAACTCAACGGGACAGGCAGCATCTCTGGAGAAGAGGAATGGGTGACGTTTCAGGTCGAGACCCTTCTTCAGACTAGACCTGAAACGTCTCGACACAAAATGTCATCCATTCCTTCTCTCCAGAGATGCTGCCTGTCCCGCTGAGTTACTCCAGCTTTTTGTGTCTATCTTCAGTTTAAACCAGCATCTGCAGTTCCATCTTACACAAGGGTATGATGCTGTCAGGTGGTCTTAAGTACAGCACAATTCATTTACACAGAAGTTGACAATTCCTTTAAATAGGTTGGTGGTGTTTTCCTCCTGTTGTTGGATGTTTCCTGGTACATGTATTTAATAGAAAGCATTATTTGAAGCTTTGTACTTTGAATTAACAATAGCATCAAATCAGTGTTGAATGAAAACTGGTGTTATAATTGCCTAGTATTCCCAATATCAGCCAGTGTAAGCAATGCATCTGCAAAAGCCTATGTATGACAATTAACATAATTTGTGATACAGTATAGTCATCATATTAGAATTGATATAACATCCATTGTGCTGTAATAATGGGTACCAAACTGCTAATTTGGAGGATTACATATCTACTATGAAAACTATCAGAAGAAGAAAATACAACAAATTTAGTGAAAAAAAGCAAAAATTGAAAGAGAAAATAATTACTCTGATAACACTGACTGAAGTATTGTGTAACTTGGTTTACATCTGATCTCCCTCAGTTGCTTAAATCAACCCAATGCAGCAATGGAAGCAACAATTAACCTTATTCTTCTTGGACTAAGAGAGATAAAGAAATCAACCCAGAATCCCATCTCTAATCCTGATCCAGTTCCCTCCTGCTGGAAAACGGATATTCGGGTGAAAATTGGATTGGCTTTCGTCTAACACATTCCATATTTAAATGAGCTAAGACCCCTGAGGTTCACAAAACTCAGTTAACAAAGAGACTAATTAGCATGATCTAAAATTATGATCTAAAACAATAGTTGAATATAATATTTTACAAAATCAATCCAAGTTAAGATTGCAGATTGATGCTGAAGATTTTTTTAAACACTTCAGATAATTGTGGTAAACTTGGCCTGAGATTTTAACTTTAGCTTCAGGTTATCAGAATTGATCTATTCAGATCAATCGGATCATTACCCATTATCTTGTCATGGTTTTTAAATCCCTAACTAAACAATCTCATCCTTAACTAAACAAACATACCACAGTCACAAAATGTGATTAACTGCTTTTCCAATGTGGTAATCATTGGTAAAGGAATTGAAAAAATCTTTCTGAATTCAGGAAAGTAGGCTAATCATTTATAGTCAAAATATTCAAGGTAGTAAGAAATGTGTTGTTAGCAGCCAACGCTTAATTACTTGTTTTCTTTACTTATTGTCATTCTACAGTTTTGTTTCTCTTCTTCCTTCTTTAGCAGAGAGTGATAACCTCTAGAGTGTGCTGAAGGTGTGTTTGATATAGGGGTCAGTAGGCATCTTCCAGTGGCAAGAGATTGTTCAGGTATAAGCCTGAACTTGAGTCTCTCCAGATTATATCAAGGCAGAGCTTGATACTGTCGTCTCCAAATATCAACAACTGGACCTCAGTCATGAGTCATTGAACATCAACTGAGAATCAGAAATCTGACCAACATACAGTGCCCTCCATAATGTTTGGGACAAAGACCCATCATTTATTTATTTGCCTCTGCACTCCACAATTTCAGATTTGTAATAGAAAAAAAATCCCATGTGGTTAAAGTGCACATTATCATTTTTATACATTTTGGTTTCACCATGTAGAAATTACAGCTGTGTTTATATATTTTGGTAAGCTTAAGGTTTGGCTGATGTCTCTAACAGTTTTATTATTGTTTCTCAGTCCCATAATGGCTTCTTTGACTTTCATTGACACAACTTTGGTCCTCATGTTGATAAACAGCAATAAAAGTTTCCAAAGGTGATGGAAAGACTGGAAGAAAGACTAGGTGCTGAGAGCTCTTATCCCTGCATTAAGGAGGCAATTACACACACCTGAGCAATTACAAAGTCTGTGAAGCCATGTGTCCCAAACATTATGGTGCCCTGAAATGATGGGGACTAGGTATAAACACAGCTATAATTTCTACATGGTGAAACCAAAATGTATAAAAATGGCCTTTATTAAAATCTGACAATGTGCACTTCAACCACATGGTTTGTTCTGCTACAAATCTCAAATTGTGGAGTACAGAGGCAAATAAATAAATGATGGGCCTTTGTCCCAAACATTATGGAGGGCACTGTAGATCCACTGACTTGCATCTCTCCTGTCAGCGCAGCAGCAGTGATTAAACAGTACAGCAAAAACCAGAAATTACCTCTGATTTGATTAGATGTCAGGAAATACCAAACTTTTCTCCATAGCTTTGTACACTTTACAATCATAAACCCAACCTTAAATCATGAGTCTTCTTGATTGTACCCACCAAACATTACAAAATTTACAGGTCGTAGAATTGTCGACCTTTCAAGGTAAAGATGGAAAACTTAGATTGCTGTGTTAGTCAATAAAATAGTTGAAATGTTGGGAAATGTTTATTCTTTGAGGCAAACAGTTTGGTTACAAGAGAAAAGAAAAAAAGATGACAATGTTTGCACAGCAATGTTTTCTAAAGGACAAAGTGCACTGATGGGGCTTAACAGAGACTACATTAAAGTGGATTTCAGAAAAACAAAAGGATGTGAGAAAACCAACAGCATATGTGGTTTTGCATAGAAACAGATGTTCAGCAAGCCAGGCAACACCTTTGGAGAGAGAAGCAGAGTTAATATTTCAGATCAATTACTCTTCATCGGAATATTGACTCTGTTTTTCTCTCCACAGATGCTGTCTGCCCTACTGAGTGTTTCTCGCATTTATTTCAGATTTCCATTGTCTATAGATATTTTTATTTTATTTTATTTTATTTTACAATATTCAATTCCTGCATAACCACCTAGAATTTGGTTCAATGCAGCAGAGTTAGACTTATTTTAAAATATATGCTACTGAGCAGTGGCAGAAGATGCGCTTGATCCTGAAGAATTATAATGACAGACTTGGGAACCAAAACTGCTATCCATGGTAATGCATCACATTACATATGACATGTGTGCTTCCTGTACCTGCTTATCGAGAACTATTATGAAAAATCTTACTTGAGTAAAACTTAGACTATAATTAAGAAAGCTGGCTGGAAAATTACTTGGTATAACTGCGTCATGAGGATACGGATTCTGTATATGTCGCAAAAGTTGTTTCATTTATGATCTTCCAATATCTTCAAAAATGCATAGAACTCTCTCATCAACTTTGCAACACAATAGATCAGTTTAAAATAAATTGAACACATGATTTCACTGCTGCATTTAGTGAGGCTATGCTCAAGAGACCGCCACAATTTTTTGTAATAATATTTTACAAATCCACAAGCAGGATTTATCTTCCAGCTCTACAAAACATAAAAAAGGTAGGTTCTCCCTTCACCTTCTATGCTCACTCTCCTCTAAATCTACTTCCCACCATCAGTCCAGTAACTGGATAATTGTTTCTGCCATCAATGTAGAGGAATCCTCACATTGCAATGCAATTTCTTTGTCTCTGTATTGTACACTGCACAATGACAATAAAGATTAAATCTGAATCTGAATTACATTTTCCTTACGGAATACTGAATGAAAAATATCATCATGTTGAAATTTTGGCTGGCTAGCTACTGAGCAGGATAGACATTTAGCATTGAGCTCTAGCAGAGAAAACAGAAAGATCAGAAAAGCCAGGAGTGAGATGCAGAGCTTGAAAGCAAAGGGAGAAATTGGATGCTAGGATCAGGGAAAGATTAGGTTTTGAAGAAGAAAGTAGATTTGAGGCCAGAATCAGTGAAGCCTGAGGGGACAAAGGTGGTTTCCATCTCTATTAACAAACATGATTTGGTAACTCATCTCGAAGCAAACTCCTATTTTTAATTTCAAAAATATAACACATTCACAATATGTACACAGAAAATACAGTTGTTACACATCTTCCTTTACACTCATTGTACCATCAATTTAGTATGTTCTCTTATAATATTTCAATGTCACTCCTATTTCCATCTTAAACAATGCACAATGAAACATTTGGGAGGCCATTACCCAGGTCCAGCCTTTCAGTGTTCCCAACTATTGTTGGGGTAGGACCCCTGCTATTGTCCTTCTCTGTAGAGCCTTTGTATTGGCTGAAGTGAGTTTAGTTTAGTGATAAAGTGTGTGAAAAGGCCCTTTGACCCACCGAGTCCACACTGACCAGCATCACCCATTCACAGTAGTTGGATAGTATCTCCCTTGTTTATCCATTCCCTATATACTAGATGCAATTAACAAAGGCCAATTATCCGAGAAACCCGCATGTCTTTCAGCTGTGGGAAAAAAATGGAGCACCTGGAGGAAAGCCACTTAGTAACAGTGGATAATGTACAAACCTCACACCTGGAGATTTGTGTAATGCAACCTGTCGGACAAGCTCCGTCATGGATCCCCACTGAAAGGGAACACAGTTTGGGTATCTGCCATGACACAGTAGCAGGATATGGGTCACACGTGCACCATGTGCAGCAACAGCAAGAGCACCTCACATCGGATGATCAGATTCTTGCCCGCCATCGAGAAGGAGCTTTGCTCCAACGTCCAATTTCTGTTGGAATTTGTCTCTCCGCTCCTGCCAATTTTTACTGCACACCCGATTCCTCCAAACCAAATCCCCGGCAACTTCATGTAGTCAGACCTGACAGTGAAGGGAACAGAGGATAGGTCCAATATTTTATTTTTTTATTTTTAAAATAAAGTTTATTTCCTGGGAATAATTATTACTCTATCAACAGGCAGAGAATGGGGTAAGGAGGGAGAGATAGATCTGCCATGATTGAATGGCATAGACTAGATGGGCCAAATGGCCTAACTCCTATCACTTATGACCTTATGAACAAGGATGATCCCTTTGTGAATCTCCCCATCTCAGTGCCTCTCTCCTACTTAATACCAAACTCATGCCTCTTGCTATAGTCTCTGTTAATGTGAATGTGATTCACATTTACTTAATCCTTCCGTGGTGCCTTGGGGTATTTTGATCCAGTAAAGACGTAATGTAAGTGTGAAGAAGGGTCCCGACATAAAATGTCACCTATACATGTTCTCTAGAGATGCTGCCCGACCCACCGAGTTACTCCAGCACTTCACCTATTTTTTTGAAAACCGGCATCTGCAGTACTTTGTTTTTTTAATAGTCTGTAATTCCAAATTATTGGTGCAGACTGTTATAATTTAAATTTACGTGCGAATATTACCATCTTTAAAGTTCTACTTCAATGAGCAGTTAAATCCCAAATAAAGGTGGAACAAATGTTTCCTCAGCCAACATATTTAAATAAGCCTCATTTGGATGAGAGCTCTGAATGGCATTCATCCCATGTACTTTATCTAACCAGCAAGTACTTTGCGATAAACAAGATAGCATTCAGTGGAATGTAAACCTCCTCCGAGAACACATTTTCTTCCCAACTGTGTTGAGTGAGGATAAGATAATCAATAGAGGAGTTAATGATTTATAGCTCCCCATGTGGTATAACTATGGGCCAGTGGTAATATATTGCTTGCTATATATTGCTCACTCCAAGAAAAATAATATATTAAAAATATATATGGTATATAGCATTTTATCAATGTCATTACTTTGTGATTTAATGTATGGGGTTAAAGCATACATTTCTTCTGCATTCCACACTACCTCTGGGGACATAACAAAGTCAACTATAAATTATAATCAATTATAATCAATATGTTATTTGCTTTTGTATCATAGTCACATTTGATTTTTATAATCTATTTATTAATGACTTAGGAAATTCTAAATCCAAACATAAAACTGCGTTTCCAGGTTCCAAAGGGCATTCCATTTAATTTATCATAATAGATTGTTACCTAAATGTCTAATTAAGATATTCAGACAATTAAAGTCTAGATTAAGAAATTAGTAACATGGCCAGAAACCGACTTGATATTAGACCTGAGCACGAAGCATGGATCTTCTCTGAGTTTTCCGATCTCGCACGTCATGACATTTGGCCTTGATGACCCAGGGCTAACAAGTAGAAAAGAGCCAGGATTCTCACCTCCAACTGCTATCCAAGTGCCCCCCTGCTGTAAATATCTTTTCCTTGGCCACTGGATGAAGACTGGGAGAATAGTGGTTTCGGAGTGCTGATGCTGTCCATTCAGGCTCACACTCCAAGAATATTTACTTGCTGGCGATGGGAAATAAAATTGTCTTAAAGAGAAAGAGGGGAGAAAATCTGTGAAAGGAAGAATGAATGAATCTGGGAAGGAAAGATTGAGTTATGGTGGCACATTTGACAAGGAATTAACAGTTTAACGTGGTACACTTTACCTCGAGATCTGCTAAGATGACCATTTGTGTTTGCTATAACAAGGATCCAACAACCATCTCAAATCAATCACCGCACAGTTGATCAGATCGGGCTGTTTCGTGGACCGGTAAAATCTCTTCTCAATTGGTGATACCTGCCGCCTTTTGCCACGAATAGCAAAACCGGTTAACAGGGATCAAGGATGCGGCCTCAGATACTACTTGAAGGGCAGGAATTCGCAAAAAAACCCCAATTAAAATAAATATCAATGTAAACTAAAAAAGATCACGTCCTTGTTTTGAGAAAATAAGAAACGAAGGGCGTTAAAGTGAATGGACTACTTAATGGTTTGGCTCTCATGTGTTAATGTGGGGAATTGCTGTAACTGGGCAACACTGTAAAACTGTTACTACTGTTGGTGCGAATATTGAGATTTAAAATGAAGGCAGATGAAAAAACGTAAAAGTCGAAGGGAGATGGGGAGATGGGGGGGTGCTGATTTGAATGTGGAGGCGGGACATGCTTTGAGGTAGTACTGGTAGTGTACTCGGGAGCTCGGGAGGCAGGAGGTGAGAACTTGTGTTAATCGTTGCAGTTTAACAAGGGTCAGAAAGCGCACGAACAGTGTAGTGTCTGTCACCGGCTACCTCCCTGACGGAGGATCCATTGGATTTCAACGCACGAATGAATTATAATCTTTGGTTGGCAAAGAAAATGAAATTCGGAAGAGCCTCTCGGTAAGTTTGCTGAAAGGATGACGGGGTAGATCCTCGGGTAGGGTTTGGGCGCAGTGTTCACCGCTATCTGATATGTTTTTTAGGTTCCTCTCTGCGGTGATCTTCATCTTACAAACTGCGGGAACTGAAGCTGGTGAGTGATTTAAGTGAAGCTGGGCCGGTTCTAGTCATCTCTATTTCTCGTGACATCTTGTAATACCCACCGTTTATCTTTGGTCGGTTTCAGGCTGTGAAGGTCAACATTGTGAGGATAAAGACACTCTGGAATCCGCTGCTCAGAAACACACAGAGAAAACTCACAGATCCTCTTTGAGACGTTTTAATCAATTTAACAAACAGGCGGAAGACCGAAAATTTCGAAGCCATGAAGCGGTCATACCGTTCACTGGAATTACGGACAGTAAGTCACCTCAATTTAAAAAAAAAAGCCACTGTTGCAAATAGGGGCAGAACCTAATAGTGGCTCAGCTGTTAAATAACGGCGGCGGGACACTGTAATGGCTTAATATGTACAAATGTTACAGTTCACGTTGCAATATTTATACAGAAGTCGTAAACTTTATCCGAGTTTCGTTTCAATTGCCACGTCCCCCCAATCAATCAATCACATCTTCAATAATCTCTCTTTAGCTTTTTAATCCTTATCCAAACAAACTAGTCTTAACTAGGTAAACATAGCACGCTCGCTTGGTTTTATTATCATCCTACCAGCTGGGTGGGAAAATCTTTCGAGGGGAAAAAGTACCGCTTTAAAATCTTAATTATTGACTACATTTTAAGCTCTAAAAGGACATCGACATAAAATAATATATTTGATCCTTCGTGGAATAGCAGAACATCCTTGAAGGGATGAATAGCCCACTTCAATTTCCATGCCAAATGCGCAAACATTTACACCCTTTTGTTGGACCCTCGGTGCGAGGGACGATTCGGCCAAGAAACTGACCCTGTTCCGAATTACAAATGTTAGTCAATCGAAATGATGCAACTCAAAAATACTTTGGTTAGGCAATATTTGCCGTCTGAAGAAGGGTTTCGGCCCGAAACGTTGCCTATTTCCTTCGCTCCATAGATGCTGCTGCACCCGCTGAGTTTCTCCTGCTTTTTTTGTGTACCTTTGCTGTATTGCGTGCCGTTCACCTGGCCCCATTACAGGAATGATTTAGAAGCGTTGGAGAGGACGCAGAAGAGGTTTACCAGAATGCTGCCCGGATTAGAAGGGTTCATCTACAGGGATATACTTGGATTGTTTTCTCTGGAACGTGGGAAGTTGAGGGAAGACTTGATAGAAATATATAAAATGACGAGGAGCATGTAGATAGGTTAAACAGTCAGAACCCTTTTTTCATAGGAAATGTGCAACATAGAGGACATGGGTATACAATGAGAGGGGGAAAGTTGAATGCTGTATGCTGGGCAAATATATTTTAGGCAGAGTTGTGGCGACCTGGATAGCGTTGGCCGGGATGGTGGTGGAGGCAGGTAGGATAGTGGTGTTTAATACGTTTTTAGATAGGCACATGGAAGAGCAGGGTATAGAGGGATATGGATCATGTACAGACAGAGGAGATCAGTCTAAATTGACATAATGTTCGGCATCAATATTGTGGCCTGAAGGGCCCATCCTGTGCTGCACTATTTTATGTTCCATGACTATGTGTGGGAGTGTGTTGGGAGGGAGGAGGGAGTTGGGGGGGGGGAAGGGAGGGGGGGGGGGGGGGGGGGAGGTAGGGAGGGGGGGCAGGGGGAGAGGGGGCAGAGACACAGAGAGGGGGGGAGGGGGGAGAGGGAGGGGCGGGGGGGGGAAGGGGGGGGGGGGGGGGGGGGGGGGGGGGGGGGGGGGAAAGGGGGGGGGGGGGATTTTTTCTTTGTATCCAGATTTTCAAGTGTAAGTAAGCACAATTATTTTGCTGATCTCTGTATTGCAATTTGCAAACTTTATCTCCACTGAAACCTGTACCATATGACTTTCAGGCAAGGCATAACTAATATAAACATTTGAAAAAGAAGCCTGTGAATGATGAGAGGGTTGGAGTCTTGATTTTTCAAACCAAAATAAATATATCAGCATTTCTTTGGAGCTTGTTTTGTTTGTAGTTTTAAGTTTGCGATTTTCAAATTAAATTGAGAGTTGGATGCAACTTGGCATCAAAATGGATGCACAGGTTTAAGGTTGAGCTCAGGACAAAATTCCAATTTATTCAATGTTAGTTGAATGAATAATGTTGGCAGGACTTCAGGATTAACCACTTCAATTCTTCTTACAACAGTGCAAAGCCAGTTCTTATGTTCACCCAAGAGGGTCTCATCTTAACATCTCAATAGAAAGATAATACAGTATCTTTAATCACACAGTCCTTCCTTAGTACTAAACTGAGGTATTGGCCTGAATTATGTTTCAAATTCTCTGAAGTGTACTTGAATTCATAACCTTCTGACTGAGGGGCACTAGTGCTGCCACTAAGGCAGAGCTGATAAATACAAATCTCTAGACCCATGAAATGTAGCAAGTTAAGTGTGCTTTGTGGACCAGGTGGTTGATAGTTATAATCTCTTACTTATTGTCCCTCAATTTGCATTTGCCTGATTAAAAATGCTGAGAAATCCAACAAAAGTAAATATTCAGTCTGAAGAAGGGTTCTGACCCAAAATGTCACCTGATTGAATGATATTTTATTGTGACATGTATTTAGGTACAGTGAAATGCTTTGTTTTGCATACGACCAGGTAAAATCATATAGCAGGCCCCATCTAGGCAGTACACAAAATGTTGCCATGTTTTGGCACCGTCAAAATTACAAAAGTTCACTGAACATTTCTATCTACTGCTTGTGTTTGTGATATATATAAATGACATGAACGTTGATATATTTAAGAAGGAACTACAGATGCTGGAAAATCGAAGGTAGACAAAAAGTGCTGGAGAAACTCAGCGGGTGAGGCAGCATCTATGGAGCGAAAGAAATAGACAATGTTTCGGGGCAAAACCCTTCTTTAGATATAGATGGGTTGGTTAATAAGTTTGCAGACAACACCAAATCGGTCGTGTTGCATACGGTGTGGTAGGCTGTCAATGGATACAACAGGATTAAGTTCATTTACCAATATGAGTGGAGAAATGGCAGATTGAATTTAATCCTAGCAAGGGTGAGATGTTGCACTTTGGGAGTTTGAATGTAATGAGAAAGTATAAAGGCAAGATCCTTAACAGTAATGATGCACAGAAGGATCTTGTGGGCCAAATCCACTGAAAGTGACAATACATTTAAGAAGGAACTACAGATGCTGGAACGCCCAACGCATCACCGGTTCCACGCTCCCCCCCCATTGAGTCTGTCCAAAGCAAGCGCTGTCTGCGGAGGGCGCTCAGCATCGCCAAGGACTGCTCTCACCCCAACCATGGACTGTTTGCCCTCCTACCATCCGGGAGGCGCTACAGGTCTCTCCGTTGCCGAACCAGCAGGTCGAGGAACAGCTTCTTTCCGGCGGCTGTCACTCTACTAAACAACGTACCTCGGTGACTGCCAATCACCCCCCCCCCGGACACTTATTATTATTTTTTATTTTTTATTTATTCAAATCGTTTGCTATGTCGCTCTTCAAGGGAGATGCTAAATGCATTTTGTTGTCTCTGTACTGTACACTGACAATGACAATTAAAATTGCATCTGAATCTGAATACAAAGAGATAGAGCGGTAAAGAAGGCATATGACAGCTATTGGTTCAAACTAGTTCTAGCATCTCTCATAATAAATCATATCTGCAGTGTAGATTGATTAATTGATTATCATGGTCATACAGCACAGAAACAGGCCCCTCGGCACAACTTGCCCATGCTGAACAATATGCCCCGTCTACAATAGTCCCACCTGCTTGCAATTTGCCCATATCCCTCTAAACCTTTCCTATTCATGTACCTGCCCAAATGTTTCTAAATGTTGTCATAGTAGCTGCCTCAATTACCTTCTCTAGCAGCTCATTCCAGGTACCCACCACCCTCTGTGAAAAAGTTGCCCCTTGGGTACCGATTAAATCTTTCCCCTCTCTCCTGAAACCTATGATTCTATAAGATTACTCCTTAACCTCCTGCACGCCAAGGAATAAAGTCCAAGCTTGCCCAACATATCCCTGTAGCTTAAGGCCTCAAGTCCTGGCAACATCCTCTTCTCTGCACTCTTGAGATAGAAAGCTGGAGTAACTTAGCGGGTCAGATAGCATCAAAAATGAATACATGACGTTTTGGGTCAAAACCCTTCTTTAGTCACCCATTCCTTTTCTCCAGAGATGGTGCCTGACCTGCTGCGTTACTCCAGCTTTTCGAGTGTATATTCATTTTAAACCAGCATCTGCAGTTCCTTCCTACATATTCTCTGCACTCTTTCCAGCTCAAGAACATCCTTCCTACAGCAGGGTGACAAAGGGTGGGTGTGATCACATGGAATTAGTGTGCGTGATCAATGATTGATGCAGCATGGAAACAAGCCCCTTGGTCCATGCCAATCATCGTTGACTTCACACTTCCCTGTTAACCCACTTTTGCCTCTGCTCCCTACATACTTGGGGCAATTTGCAGAGGGCAATTATGCTACAATCCTGCAAGGATGTGGGAAGAAAGCGGAGCATCCAGAGGAAACCCACATAGTCACAGGGAGAACGTGCAAACTCCACACAGACTGCACCCAAAATCTGGGTCTGCGACGCTTTGAGGCAGCAGCTCTAACAGCTGCACCAGTGTGCCTTTACTTTGACTGTGTCACAGATATTGAAGGAAATGGCTCAAATTATGGCCAATGCTATTTTTTTCTGACGGTTTACGATTTGTTTTCTTTCCCCAGGTAGCAGGCTGAACAGGAGTTGTTGTCAAAATGGAGGAACATGTGTACTTGGCAGTTTCTGCATTTGCCAAAAACACTTTGTGGGAAGAAGTTGTGAATATGACGAACGCATTAGGTATGATCAATTGGGTCGTTCAAATTTAAGAATTTAAATCCTCTCAATTGGTTATAGTTGAGGTAGATATGAATTATATAGACCAGGATGGTGGACATTATAAATCTGTATCAAAACAGGTATAATCTTGTGGATACTGTTAAGGGAGATGACCTGCCAGGGGAGAGCAGCATCAGCAGTCAGGTCTGTGGCACCTAGCCTCGCTCTGAGACACAGCAGGGAAGCGTAATGTCAGGCAGAGCCATAGTGGTAGGAAACTCGTTAGTTAGGGGATACATACAGGAGATTCTGTGGCAGTAAATGAGACTGGCATATTGGATGGCATATTGCCTCCCTGGTGCCAGGGTCCAGGATATCTTGGAGAAAATGTATGGCAGAAATTGTGCATGTGGGCACAAATGGCATAGGCAGGAAAATGGATGAAGTTCTGTAGGTAGTTCGGTCAAAAGATTAAAAAGCAGGTCCTCCAAGGAGGTAATCTTCAGATTACTCCTGGTGCCACATGCCAGTGATGATAGGAGCAGGAAGATAGGACAGATGAATGTGTGGCTGATGAGTTGGTGCAGGAGACAGATATTCAGATTTTTAGTACACTGGGATCTCTTCTGGCACAGAGGTAACCTGTAGAAGAGAAATGGGCTGCACCTGAACAGAATGGGAACCAAAACCCTGGTAGACAGGTTTGCAAGTGTTACTTGGGTGGGTTTAAACTAGATTGACAGAGGGACGGGATCCAATGTAGGTGGGTGAGAGGTCATAAGTTGGTATGGAAAGTGATGAAAGAAAGTTCAGTTGACAGAATAGGCAGAAGTATGGCAGGGAGCGAGGAAGGAATGTTGGATAGATTGCATTTATTTTAATGTGGTCTGATGAGTAAGGTGGATTAACAGGACGTGGATAGTATGTGTGACTGGGAAGTTGTCGCCAATACCGAAACCTGGCTAAGAGGCGGACAGGACTGGCAGCTTAATGTTCCAGGTACAGATGCTGCGGATGAGATAATGGAGGGGATGTAGGTTTATTGATTAATGAGAATGCAACCATAGTAGTTCGAGACAATATTACTGATGATTTGTCCAGTGAGGCTATATGGATGGAGCTGAGACATAGAAAGATGATCACCTTGGGACTATACTGTAGTCCCCCCAAATGGTCAAAAGGAATTTGAAGAAATATTTGTTTTGAAACCAATTCAGTATTTCCCTTAATGCTAGCACACATTTGGATGCCATTTAATGATTGTATCAAATGGAAACGATTATTTACATTTAACTGGCCACATTTCAGGTAAAGATCACAGAGATCAGTATCAAATCAGAAAATAAGAATATTCCCCATTACTGGTTATCCTTTTTTTTGTTTTATTGTCCATATTCATACATGACTATTGGTAATTTGTGTAAGGGTTACCTGTGTTTTATTTCTCTGTGACAGAAACTGTGGCTACATTCCTGAAGGAGCATGGGTGTCTAAAAATTGTACATGGTGTAAGTGCAGCTATGGGATTTTGCACTGTATCAAAGGATCTCAGGATGACTGTGGTAAGAAACATTGAGTTTCTTGTGATTTCAATCTTAATGTAAACTTTGTCATAGGGACCTTTCATCTTTTATTGGTAAAATACTGTATATCATTATATTCAGTACATATGATCTCTCTATGAAATTAGTACATTTTTTTTCATTGATAACTAGTAACTTTGTCATTTCATAGAAGTGCTGAAGGTACGTTGACCAGTGTATCATGGAGGGGGTGAGCTGTTTGTCCAAGATGCTCTGCAGTTTGAAGAGCATCCTCCCCTCCAAGACCACCTCCCATGAATCCAACTCCGTCCCCAGGATGGAGCCAGCCTTCCTGATAAGTTTATTAATCCAAGGAACCTTTAAAAAATGCAGGATTGTGATAATTGGTCAGAAAGGAGGTGGTGCTTGAGTTTGTTACCTGGTCAATTATATTATATGGTGTGGAAATTTCAAGAACCATCTCGCCTATCATTCATAACTGGCTACGGCTAATTCAGTATTATAAAAATAGTACGAGCATTGAGTTTTAGGAAGGCTGGCCTGAAGCTGTGAGGAGGTGATGCATTAAGAGAGCTTTTTGAAGTAATAGTTGTAAGGACAGATGATTGTTTCTTTTTGAGGAGACAATGGCGATGGGTTTTAACAACAACAATTATATACAGCTACTAAGATGGTAAAATGTCCCAATTACATGGGGGATAATCAAACAAAATGTGACATTGAACTATTTATGTTTGAGAATAAAACACTTTTCATGTAAGATGACCCAAAGTTCAGGATGTGAAATAAATAAATGAGAAGGTTGGTGATTGAGACAATAGAAAGAAACCTAAGTAAAAATGTGGAGGTTCAATGCAATATGCCCGTAGGTTGAGGTAAGCTGGAGAATAAGGGCAGCACAGCGCTGGTAGCTGATAGAGCTGCCACACAGTGCCAGAGACCCGGGTTCAATCCTGACCTGGGGTGTTGTCTGTATGGAATTTGCATGATCTCCTTATGACAGTGTGGGTTTACTCCCACATCCCAAAGAACTATGGGTTTGCAGGTTAATTGGCCTCTGCATATTGCCCCTAGTGTGCAGGGACTGGATGCAAAAGTGGAATAACATTGAACTAGTGTGGATGGGTGATCGATGTTTGGTGTGGACTAGGTGGGCAATGGGCATGTTTCCATGCTGTATCTCCATCTCAAAACAGTGTAATAATGTTTAATGGTGTCAACTTTGGAGCTAAATAATTTTCTGATTTGCTTTTAATCAGTTAATATCAATTTATCTGTGCTTATCCTTTCTATTTCTTTTATGCTTCAGATATTAAAAGAGATTTAAACTATCTCAGATATTACCAGCTAATTTCAGATGGATCTCAGCTGTTACCAATTAGATACTTACTGCTGCCTGGGATACTCACAACGATTGTGCTACTTGGACTTTTACCTTTGAATGTATGGTCTTGCAAACTGGAAAGGCCCTGCAGAACATTTTAATTATGTTCCAGAGAATTTATCCACATCGATGAAAGGATGCTGCTATAAGACTAATTATAGTTCAACTTCTAATGGAACGTTACTATTCTTTTTCAGAGAACTGCATCAGTTCTATTATGAAATAGAATCATGCAAAGCTACAGGGTACACTTGTGACAGACTTTAAATGCACATATGTGATGCATAAATGCCATTCTTTGGCGTGGGTGGATCTGTAACTGGGACAAATATACAATGGTGTTTTTCATGTTTTTTCATTGATTAGCAACAGTTAAAGGCAAGGGAGAGTTGCAATGATTGAGTCATGTGATATTGAATGGAGGGAATTGTGCATTGAACATATTAATGGTTTGGTTAAATAAATCAAGTCTTTTTTTAGTTTAATTATTCAAGGAAACAACTTGTATACCGTTGAATGATATTTTCAATAATAGTTTAAATATTGTATGTAATTTTTGTTATATGAAGTTATTTCATAATATAAAATTTTAATAAATCTATTTATGCAAGTATCTGTTATTGTTAAATCATCTGTGTGTTCCTCAATGCTTTGAAAATTACCACTAATTCTGATTCCCCCCCCCCCCCTCCTACCTATTCTCTCATGACAACTACATTTCTACAATCTCCTCTTCTCTGTCCAGTCATTTTCCTAATAGTTTCAGGGATGTGCTCAGTCCACATTTTAAAATGACGTCACACTTTGGCATCAAAGAGTGAAAGCAATCTGAGTCATATGCCCCTAGAGATCTCTTGCACTGTCTTCCGATCCTCTGTGGCTCAGAAGTGCAATCTCCTCATTGTTGCTCCTTTTTTGAGAAGACGCTGACACATATTTAGCATGGATTGTAGATACATTTCACAGGCGTAGACATCTCCATAACATCACCTATGTGGCAAGTTTCCAAGTAGCAGCCCAAATAGCTTCAGGCCATTTGTCCACAAAGGCATCAAAAACCTTGAATACTTGCACATAGATAGGAAATGTGCCTGTTTTTTTCACACCCCATCCCAATTGTAACCAAATCAATCATTTTGCTCATACTTGGCAGGTGATTAGCATGTGAGGGTGTAATCCTTTGCTTGCTGATTGCAATTTCTCAAGTGAAGGCAATGAGCACACGAACAGGCCCTTCTACCTACAATGCCTGTGCCGAACATAATGCCAAGACCAGCTCTTATCTGCCACCACACCGTTATCATCCATACCGCTCAATTCCTTGCATATTTATATGCCTATCCAAAAGCTTCTTAAATGCCACCATTATATCTGCCTCCACCAACCCCAACAAGGAGCACATTCCAGGGACGCATAACCCTCTGTAAAAAAATGTATCTTCATGTCTCCCTTAAACTTTGCACCACTCACCATAAACCTATGCCCTCTAGTATTTGATATTTCCATTCTTGGAAAAAGATCCTGACTGTCTACCCTATCTATGCCTCAGATGCATTTTTGCATTCCTGTTTCCGCATCTGGAGGGCCTATAGTTTTTTAAACAAAGAACCTTTTGGGTATCACTTTAAACCAAAAGCTACTGTTTCATGGTTATTGTTATGGATATGACTCATCTCTGATGTGATGCGACTCATCTCGGATATCTCAGTCACAGTCAGGGGATATGGGGAGAAGGCAGGAACGGAGTACTGATTGGGGATGATCAGCCATGATCACATTGAATGGCGCTGCTGGCTCGAAGGGCTGAATGGCCTACTCCTGCACCTATTGTCTATTGAAGAGAAAGAGGAATACGGGTAATCCGTAGAAGGTCAAGAGGGGAACAAAAAGATGGCATAATTTAATTACTACTATCTAAATGGCGTCTAGTTGGGAAAAGGGGAAGTACAACGGGATCTGGGTGTCCTTGTACATCGGTCTATGAAAGTAAGCATGCAGGTACAGCAGGCAATGAAGAAAGCAAATGCATGTTGGCCATTATAACAAGAGAAATCGAATATAGGAGCAAAGAGGTCCTTCTGCAGTTGTACAGAGCCCTAGTGAGATCACATCTGGAGTATTGTGGGCAGTTTTTGGCCCCTAATTTGAGGAAGGACATTCTTGCTTTTGAGGGAGTGCAGCGTAGGTTTACAAGTTAATTCCTGGGATGGCAGGGTTGTCATATGCTGAGAGAATGAGAAGAAATTCAGCGGGTGCAGCAACATCTATGGAGCGAAGGAAATAGGCAATGTTTCGGGCCAAAACCCTTCTTCAGACTGATGGAGGGTGGGGGGCAGGGATAAGAAAGGAAAAAGGAAGAGGAGGAGCCCGAGGGCTGAGGGAAAGCTGAGAAGGGGAGGAGACAGCAAGGGCTACGGAAATTGGAGAATTCAATGTTTATGCCGCTAGGGTGCAGACTGCCCAAACAGAATATGAGGTGCTGCTCCTCCAATTTCCAGTGGCCCAGGACAGAGAGGTCGGATTTGGAATGGGAGGGGTAGTTGAAGTGCTGATCAGGTTAGTTAATGCGGACCGAGCGGAGGTGTTTGGTGAAACGATCGTCAAGCCTACGCTTGGTCTCACCGATGTAGATTAGCTGACATCTAGAGCAGCGGATGCAATAGATGAGGTTGGAGGAGATGCAGGTGAACCTCTGTCACACATGGAACGACTGCTAGGGTCCTTGAATGGAGTCGAGGGGGGAAGTAAAGCGACAAGTGTAGCATCTCTTGCGGTTGCAAGGGAAAGTGCCCGGGGAGGGGGTGGTGCAGGAGGGAAGGGAAGAATTGACCAGGGAGTTACGGAAGGAGCGGTCTTTGCGGAAAGCAGACGGGGGGAGATGGAAAGATGTGGCGAGTGGTGGGGTCACGTTGGAGGTGGCGAAACTGACGGAGGACTATTTATTTGTATGTGACGACTAGTGGGGTGAAAGATGAGGACTAAGGGGACTCTGCCCTTGTTACGAGTGGGGGGGGGGGGGGATGGGAGAGAGAGCAGTGTTACTGGGTAAGGAAGAAACCCTGGTGAGAGCCTCATCTATAGTAGGAGAGGGGAAGGTAATTCCCTGAAGAATTAGGACATTTCCGATACCCTGGTGTGGAACACCTCATCCTGGGAGCAGATGCGGCGTAGACAGAGGAATTGGGAGTAGGGGATGGAATACAAAATGTGAGTTGCAGGTAGTTAAGTTTATAAATAATGGAAATGTGGCTCATAAAAGGAAGGCAAGATTTTATGGAGGCAAACATATGGTGTTGCACTAAGTGCATACTTTCCAAATCTCAAATAGAAGCTGAAATATTCTGTAGATTCTGATGAAAAGAGCAAACAAGTACTCCCACAATATTTAAGAAACATTACGATGAGCACTTGAAATGCATCGGCATAGAAGATTATGGACTGAGCGTTGGGAAAAGTGATTAGTATACATGTAGGTACTTAATGGCTGGCATAAACATGGTGGGCCAAAATATTCCATGCAATATGATTCCTAAAGATTAACTTGAAACTTCAAATTTGTTCCCCTATTTACACATTGTGCCTGAACTGCAGAGTATTTCTAGCACTGAAATTTTCAGAACTGAACAAATACCTGGTATCAGTATTTACGAAGGAAGAAGGATACAATAAAGTAGCAGTACAGAATAATCCAGATAATCTGGTAAATGACTATTTGGAACTTCCAATGGTTCTACATCTGTCACTCATTAGCTTGGAGTGTGAGGGCAGGATTTATAATGCGGGCTACCTGTGGGGAGGGTGGCAAGATCAGGAAAACGTTTAGAAATAGAGTATGGAAATAGGCCCTTCGAACCACCGAGTCCATGCTATCAATCATCCATGCGGTACACACTAGGGGCAATTTACGGAGGCCAATTAACCTTTTTTGTGATCTGAGGAAACTGGGGCACCTGGAGGAAATCTACACGGGCACTGAGAAAACGTGCAGACTCCATACAGAGAGCACCCAAGGTCAGGACCAAACCCAGGTCTCTGACAATGTGAGGCAGCAGCTCTATCAGCTGCACCATTGTGCACCCTAACATGGGTAGGTTCAGGGCCACAGCAGAAACAAGATGAAAAAATACAAGCTTGAAGTGCAGTGAAAGGCTTTTGTCATGCATGCTATCCAAAGACAAGTCTGTACATGATTACAATCAAGCTATCCACAGATGAAAGATAAAGGGTACAACATTTAGTGCAAGATAAAGTTTGATTAAAGATAGTTCAAACGTCTCCAATAAGGTAGATGGGAAGTCAGCACTGTACTCTAGCTGGTGAGAAGACAGTCCAGTTGCCAGATATCAGCTGGGAAGAAACTGTACCTTTATCTGGCAACTGAATCATCCTACCACAACCAGAGAGCAGTGCTGAACTACTATCTACCTCTTTG
Organism: Leucoraja erinaceus; assembly: GCF_028641065.1. NCBI lineage: Eukaryota > Metazoa > Chordata > Chondrichthyes > Rajiformes > Rajidae > Leucoraja > Leucoraja erinaceus. The sequence goes on along the minus strand of NC_073377.1, from coordinate 36,988,325 downwards.
ATGTCCCTCAGACTATCCTTGACTAGCTTTACCTTGCACTAAACGTTATTCCCTTATCATGTATCGATACACTGTAAATGGATTGATTGCAATCATGTATTGTCTTTCTGCTGACTGGTTAGCACGCAAGAAAAGGCTTTTCACTGTTTTCACTTTGATACACATGACAATAAACTGAACTGAACTGAACAGATCTGGAGGTATGTGTTTTCAAATTTCTGCATGTCTTGCCTGATGGAGAAGGGGAATGACCGGGAAGAGACTGGATCTTGATTATGCTGGTGGCCTTGCCGAGGTAGCCTGATGTAGATGGAGTCAATAGAAGGGAGGTTGGTTTGTGTGGTATGGTCTACGTCCACAACTCTCTGCAATTTCTTGTGGTCTTGGAAGGAGCTGTTCCCAAACCATGTTGTGATGCATCTCAATAAAATGCTTTCTACGGCACATCTGTAGAAGTTGGTGAAAGCTTTTTGAGGACATGTGAACTTCCTAAACTTTTTAAGGAATTAGAGGTGTTGGTGTGTGTGTAGGAAGGAAGAAGGCGTGTGTAAGAAGGAAGTCTGAAGAACTCCACCCAAATCGGCACCCATTCCTTCTCTCCAGAGGTGCTGCCTGTCCCACTGAGTTACTCCAGCATTTTGTGTCTATCCGAGGTGTTGGTGTGCTTTCTTGGCCATAGGTTTGATGTGGATTCGACTTTGAGATTGAGTATAACATAGAAACGTAGAAAATAGGTGCAGGAGTAGGCCATTCGGCCCTTCGAGCCTGCACCGCCATTCAATATGATCATGGCTGATCAACCAACTCAGTATCCTGTACCTGCCTTCTCTCCATACCCCCTGATCCCTTTAGCCACAAGGGCCACATCTAACTCCCTCTTAAATATAGCCAATGAACTGGCCTCACCTACCTTCTGTGGCAGGGAATTCCAGAGATTCACCACTCTCTGTGTGAACGCTTAATATTAACGCTTACTATTAATTTAAAACAATAATAATATATGACATTTTATTTAACCTTTGATCTGTTGATATAGTCTTATTTCCTGTGCTATCTACAAAATAAATAAAATGATCAGCAGTGAACTGGTATTGTTATAGGGCTTATTGTTCTTAAATAAATACGAGGTGGACATTATTACTTCCATTCATCTTTTATCTACTGTTGGAGAGTTTAACAATTGTTTAAAATGTTCCTGTAAGCACCGGAAGATTTTCAAATGGATTTAGCACAGAATTAGCCAATAAACTAGTGTTTAGTTACATAATTTCTTGAATAACAATTAATTATTAGTAAATTTCCCAGCTCTTGTTAATGACTCTCCTATTATCCTCTTTATATTGAAAGATATATTTTGCTTCCAATTAACTGTAGTTCACTTTTAAGATTAAATGAAGACCCATTACGCCTTCTGCTGTTAAAGAGTCGTGTGTTTCATTGTCACGTGTATCCACAGAACAATAAATGTTAATTTGTTTCCGCTTTCTGGGCCCGTTAATACACATATAGATTAATAATACAGTAAAGTAATAATCAGTAATCCCAGTAACCGGATCATAATAATGGAACACCAAAGTAGATAGTGCAACTACAACAACGTCCCTAGTAGAACATACTTTTTGAGATTAAGCTGGGTTTGGTGTAGCACAGTGTTCAAAGGTCTAGTGGTTGTTGGTAAAAAGCTCTTCTTGAATCTGGAGGTCATGGTTTTCAGGCTCCTGTATCTTCCTCTTGATGGTAGTAGCGAGATGAAAGTGTGGCTAGGCTGGTGAGGGTTTTTGATGACATTAAGCTGCCTTTTTGACATTAATACAATGAGCACCTTAAGTTGATAACATAACAATAATCTGATTTGGGATTGCAACAGAAATCATATGTTTTAAGGTTATCTTATTGCCCCGATTTTTGTCAGTATAAGCTATCACTGCATACACTTGCTGCCTATGTTCCAATTATCACTGATTGCAATGATGTTGACTTTGAGGCATTAACAACTGTCAGTTTAACAATGTTTAATAAACAGTAGAGATATGCAGATAGAGATGTAGATAAAGAGGTATACAAAATGACGAGGGGCATAGTTAGAGCAGATGGTAGGAAGACTGACCATTTAAGACTGAGGTGAGAAAAAACATTTTCATCCAGAGAGTTGTGAATTTGTGGAATTCCCTGCCACAGAGGGCAGTGGAGGCCAAATCACTGGATGGATTTAAGAGAGAGTTAGATAGAGCTCTAGGGGCTAGTGGAATCAAGGGATATGGGGAGAAGGCAGGCACGGGTTATTGATTGGGGACGATCAGCCATGATCGCAATGAATGGCGGTGCTGGCTTGAAGGGCCAAATGGCCTCCTCCTGCACCTATTTTCTATGTTTCTATGAAACATTAGCATAGATATCTAAAACTTGAGGGAATAGGTTTCAGGTCAGAGAGGATCTGAAGAAGAATTTGTTCAGCCAGAGTAGTTGTTGGAATCTCGAACCTGAGAGAGCAAATGAGGCTTAATGTATTAATTAATAGACGGCGCCCTTTAATTGTTCTGCATTTCCTCAACACAACACTCAAGTGCCAGCTTAAATATTTGTGTAGATATTTCTGGAATGAAATGAACTCACAGGATTCCATATTCGTGGACTCTCTATATTTGATAATTTCTCCAGTAATTAAAAAATATTACCAAGGATATAATTCTTATTTTATAAAGACTACTTGGAAATACTTACCACGGAAACACATTAAAATCAATGGATAAACGTGGAGGTGAACAAAATGAAAGAAAGTTTATCATGTCATTTACTCCCCTGCTCGCTCTTTCTGCCCCATTGCACTCACTCCCCCTTTCCCCATCCGCTCTCTATCTGTCCCCTGCTATCACTCCTGTCTCCATGCTCTCTCTTCCTCTGCCACCACCGCCCCCCCCCCAACTCTCTCTGCCCCTACACTCTCTCTCTGCCTCCCTACATTCGCTCTCTCTTCCCCCTATACTTTCTCTCTCTGCCCCCCTACACACTTTCTCATACAAACATAGATACCAGGTGCAGGAGTAAGCCATTCAGCCCTTTGAGCCAGCACCACCATTCAATATGATCATCCATAATCAGTACCCCGTTGCTGCTTTCTCCCCATATCCCTTGATTCCATTGGCCCTAAGAGCTATATCTAACTCTCTCTTGAATACATCACTCTTTGCTCCCTACACCCTCTACCTCTACCCTGTCACACCCTCTCTCTCTGCCCCCCTACACCCTCACTCTCTCTGCCCCCTACACCCTCTCTCTCTGCCCCACTACACTCTTTCTCTCTCAATTCAATTTCAATTCAATTTCAAAACTTTATTGGCATGATAAAAAATACATTGTTATATTGCCAAAGTATAAAACATGACATACATATTTAAGATGCATAAGTATAAATACAAGTATACAGTACATGGATAGATATGTCCCTGTACATAAACTCGCAATAGGCCTATAGCCCTTTATTGATTGCTACACGTTCTTGCAGCTGTAAGCAGTACAACACCATAGCAAGTTTAGCAATTCAATATTAATTTCTTAGTGTCAGTTAATGTCAATTAGTGTGTGCGCACATATGTGCATGTTGGTCATTCACCGTCTCTCAGGTTGTGGCATGCTGTTTCGCTGTCTCTCTCTCTCTCTCTGAGTGTCTGTCTCTCCCCCTCTCTGTCTCTGTCTCCCTCTCTCTGTCTCACTCAGTCTCTCAGAGTCTGTCTCTCCCTCGCTCTGTCTCTGGTCTCTTTCTCTATCTCTGGCCTCTGTCTCACTCTCTCTCTGTTCTCTCTCTCTCTCTCTCTGTGTCTGTCTCTCCCTCTCTCTTTCTCTCCCCCTTCACCCTGTTTCTCTCCCACTCTCTGTCTCTGGCCTCTCTGTCTCTCTCTCTCTCCCTGTCTCTCTCTATCTCTCTCTGTCTCTCTCACTCTCTCTGTCTCTCCACCTCTCACTCTGTCTGTTTGTCTCTGCCATTCTCTCCCTCTCCCTCTCTCTGTCTGTCTCTCTCCGTTCCCCTTTCTGTCTGTCCCACTCTGTCTCTGTCTATGTCTCTACCTCTGCCTCTCTCTCTCTCTGCCTCCTCTGCCTGTATCTCACTCTTTCTCGGTCTCTCTCTCCCTTGCTCTGTGTTTCTCTCTCTCTCTCAGCCGCTCTCATTTTCTCTCTCCCCTCTCTCTCTCTCTCTCCCACTCCATCTCTCTTTTTCTCTGTTTCTCTCCCTCTCACTGTCTCTCTTGGTCTGTCTCTCTCTCTATCTGCCTCTCTCTCTGTGCCCCCCTCTCTCTCTCGCATCTCTCTCCCTCTCTCTTTTTCTGAACCTCTGTCTCTCTCTCTCTCTCCCTCTCCCTATATCTCTCTCTGTTTCTATCTCTTTCCGTCTCTCCCTCTCTCTCTCTCTGAGTCTGTCTCGCTCTTTCTCACCCCCCCCCCCCCCCCCCCCTCTCTGTGTCTATGTCTCACTCTCTGTATCTGGTCTCTCTCTTTCTCTAACTCAGTCCTCTGCACTCTCCGTCTCTCCCTTTCAGGGCACATGACAATAAAACACAAGACAGACATAAAATGCTGAGTAACTCAGCGGGACAGGCAGCATCCCTGGAGAGAAGGAATGGGTGACGTTTCAGGTCGAGGCCCTTCTTCAGACTGAGAGTCAGGGGAGGGGGAGATACAGAGATAAGGAAGTGTAAGGTGAGACATCAAAGGGGGTGGAGATCAAGGAAAATGTCGAATAGATCATTGCTAGCTTGGAAAAGGAAACAACAAAGCAAACAGAAATAAAATGTAATCAGGAACAGAACCAGAGACTGGTCGGAGAACTGGGAAGGGTGAGGGATGGAGTGAGAGGGAAAGCAAGGATTACTTGAAGTTAGATAAGTCAACATTCATATCTTTGTGGTGTAAGCTGCCCAAGCAAAATGAGGTGCTGTTCCTCCAATTTGTGCTGGGCTTCACTCTGACAATGGAGGAGGCCCAACAGAAAGTTCAGTGTGGGAATGGGAGAGGGAGTTAAAGTGTTTACAACTGGAAAATCTGGTACGTTTAAGCAGACTGAGCGGAGGTGTTCAGCGAAACGATCGCCGAGCCTGCATTTGGTGCTTCCGATATATAGATGTCCACACCTGGAACAGCAGATACAGTTGATGAATTTGGAGGAGGGGCGTGAACTCTGCCTCACCTGAAAATACTGTTTGGTTCCTTGAGTCGAGGGGGGAGGAAAAGAGACAGGTATTGCTTCGCTGGCGGTTGCAGGGGAAAGTACCTGGGGAGGGGGTGGTTTGGGTGTGACGGGACGGGTTGACCAGGGAGTTGTGGAGGGGATGGTCAGCAGAACGGGGTGGAGATGGGAAGATGTGGCCAGTGGTGGGATCACGTTGGTGGCGAAAATGTTGGAGGATAGTCAAGTCAAGTTTATTTGTCACATACACATACAAGATGTGCAGTGAAATGAAAGTGGCAATGCTTGTGCAATTTTGTGCAAAAGACAAACAACCAAACAAACTATAAACACAATCATAACACACATATTCTTTTACATAATAAATAATGGAAGGAAAAACGTTCAGTAGAGTTAGTCCCTGGTGAGATAGGCGTTTACAGTCCGAATGGCCTCTGGGAAGAAACTCCTTCGACGGATTATGCGACGTCTGATGGGGTAGAAGGTGAGGACAAGGGGGACTCTGTCTGGGGGGGGGGTGGTGCAAGAGCGGAGGTGCAGGATATGGAGGAGACCCCAGGTCTAGGGACAGCCACATCTATGATTGAAGAGTGGAACCAATGTCCTCACAACCAAAGATCCTAGAGGAGCAAGATAGACCACTCCTTCGAAATCCAATGGGCTGGCGTGTAGTACGTGACGGAACGTCACGGCCGCCATTTTTTAATGCGACACGCGACTTCCGGTATGCCGCCCGCTGTGATCCAAAGCAAAGATTATAGAGCTCCGCTATAATCTTTGATCCAAAGCAAAGATCCTCGAGTATCTTGTAGCGGGAACAGCCCCCTCCTTTGCGTAGTTTCCCTTGCATTGTATTGCTTTAACACACACTGCACAAAATTAAATTTAACGTATACATATATATATTTATATGAATGTGTGTCTGTGTGTGAGAGGCAAGTTAGAGATAGTCAAGTTTATTCTCATGGATCAGAAGCAACTTTGATTTAAATAATCACTATTAATTTATTTGTCTTGTAAGATGATATACATAAACCATAAAGGCAATTATATATATAATTATATAGTAATAATATATATATGCATATATATATTTATACACACATATATATACACATACATATATACACACATACATATATACACATACATACGTATACACATACATATGCACACATACAAATACACACATACATATGGATACATTTATATGCATACATACACACATATAAACATATATATACATACATATATACACACATATACATATACATGCATATATACACATACATGCATATATATACACATACATATATATTTATACATATGATTAACATGTAGAGGAACCAACGAGAGAGCAGGCTATTTTAGACTGGGTATTGAGTAATGAGGAAGGGTTAGTTAGCAATCTTGTTGTACGTGCCCCCTTCGGCAAGAGTGACCATAATATGGTTGAGTTCTTCATTAGGCAGGCAGTGACTAGTGGGGTACCGCAAGGCTCAGTGCTGGGACCCCAGCTATTTACAATATATATTAATGATCTGGATGAGGGAATTGAAGGCAATATCTCCAAGTTTGCGGATGACACTAAGCTGGGGGGCAGTGTTAGCTGTGAGGAGGATGCTAGGAGACTGCAAGGTGACTTGGATAGGCTGGGTGAGTGGGCAAATGTTTGGCAGATGCAGTATAATGTGGATAAATGTGAGGTTATCCATTTTGGTGGCAAAAACAGGAAAGCAGACTATTATCTAAATGGCGGCCGACTAGGAAAAGGGGAGATGCAGCGAGACCTGGGTGTCATGGTACACCAGTCATTGAAAGTAGGCATGCAGGTGCAGCAGGCAGTGAAGAAAGCGAATGGTATGTTAGCTTTCATAGCGAAAGGATTTGAGTATAGGAGCAGGGAGGTTCTACTGCAGTTGTACAGGGTCTTGGTGAGACCACACCTGGAGTATTGCGTACAGTTTTGGTCTCAAAATCTGAGGAAGGACATTATTGCCATAGAGGGAGTGCAGAGAAGGTTCACCAGACTGATTCCTGGGATGTCAGGACTGTCTTATGAAGAAAGACTGGATACACTTGGTTTATACTCTCTAGAATTTAGAAGATTGAGAGGGGATCTTATAGAAACTTACAAAATTCTTAAGGGGTTGGACAGACTAGATGCAGGAAGATTGCTCCCGATGTTGGGGAAGTCCAGGACAAGGGGTCACAGCTTAAGGATAAGGGGGAAATACTTTAAAACCGAGATGAGAAGAACCTTTTTCACACAGAGAGTGGTGAATCTCTGGAACTCTCTGCCGCAGAGGGTAGTCGAGGCCAGTTCATTGGCTATATTTAAGAGGGAGTTAGATGTGGCCCTTGTGGCTAAGGGGATCAGAGGGTATGGAAAGAAGGCAGGTACGGGATACTGAGTTGGATGATCAGCCATGATCATATTGAATGGCGGTGCAGGCTCGAAGGGACGAATGGCCTACTCCTGCACCTAATTTCTATGTTTCTATTATTTTCCAACGATCAATAGGTTTACGATCAGTTCCTGTGGATTGGAGGATAGCTAATGCTATCCCACTTTTCAAGAAAGGAGCGAGAGAGAAAACGGGGAATTACAGACCAGTTAGCCTGACTTTGGTGGTGTGAAAGATGCTGGAGTCAATTATTAAAGATGTAATAATGGGGCATTTGGATAGCAGTAAAAGGATTAGTCCAGGTCAACATGGATTTATGATTTTACAATGCATTTAAGCCTCTCCCAAGTTTATGAGATGAATTCCTGGAATATGTAGGAAGTTTATTGTAACCTAGTGCTACTTGCCTGAACAATGGATGATATATCACTTAAATGCAATTGTTTTCAGTTGTGTGGAGAGACCTGTATATTGAAAATGCGTTTTGCCTCAATGTCAATTTACCTTAAATGTAGAAGAGCTTATTAAAATCTTCTTACAAAGACCATTAAGTATTTTCTATCTATCCTCTTTTGGACCCAAGGCATAGCAGAGCTGCCAACTCTCACGAAGAGGTAAGGGAGGGAGAGATGGAAGGGAGGGAGAGAGGGAGGAGAGGAAGAGAGGGAGATCGCGAAGAGAGAGAGGGAGAGAGAGAGAGAGAGAGAGAGAGAGAGAAGAGATCGAGAGAGAGAGAGAGAGGGAGCGAGAGATCGAGAGGAGGGAGAAGAGAGAGAGGAGAGAAGAGAGGGAGAAGAAGGGGGGAGAGGGAGAAGGGGAGGGAGACCTGGAGAAGGGGGAGGAGAAGTGGAGAGGGAGAAAGGGGAGAGGGAGAGTGGAACGATAGCACATTATAACGCGCAGCCGTCCCATTCCGACCAAAGATTATAGAGCAGAGCTCCACTCGTATCTTTGATTGCGGTCGCCGCCACCGAACCCCCCGACCCACCATTGCACTCAAAGATGATAGAGCAGAGTTATATAATATTTGATTGCACCCTTCTTCACGGCGGGCTTGTGATCTTTGCTTGTGATGTCTTGTATGTATGTGAGTGTTGTTTGCTATGTCCCTATGTTCGAGGAATATAATGGGTAACAGCCGCCCATTCTCGGACTTGAATCTGAGCTCGAAAAATCTCCTGGTCACTGGACCTAATGTGTCCGCGGGCCATATTGTGGAGACACTTTACAAAACAAAACCAAAAACGTACAGAAGTGTTAAAATTGTCTTTATTATTGTGGTGAGTAAAGAACTATTAAAAATAAGTCTAATAACTTTCTAATGTACCGACAAACCCAGTTTCCCAATGGCCGTTGATGGGAGAACAGAAAATAACATTTTCACGACAGAATATCGACTGAAAATAATAAAAATATTTTCTCACCTTTCTTTTTTATTGGGGAACCTAAAGAATGACAGGTCGGGTCGTTTAGATTTACGATTAGAACAATTGATAGCAGAGCAGTGAGATGAAGATTTAGATAAGGACGCCATGACAGTGTGGGGGAAGCCCAATAAAATGCCTCGAAAAATGGCGTCGACGATCACACACGTCATACTACGCGTTTTTCGAGGAGTGGTCTATCTTGCTCCTCTAGGATCTTTGCTCACAACGCTGGGTGCTGCCAGGGCGCATGCGCGGTGCGGCCAGACCGTAAACCGGAAGTGAGCGAGTAGACTATTTCCGGCCGTTGGGCGCTGATGTAAACAGCGGCGATGGATTAAGTTGCGGGATGTGACGACGCGACGCGACGACGCGGGGTCCGGCATGATCGAGGTGGTGGCAAAGCTGCTCCGGGGCCCGGTGTTCCTGACGGGCGAGGAGCTGGAATGTGTCATAGCTTTCACCAACCCCGTAACGGCTCACTCCACCTCGGCCGGCAGGTAAAGGGCGCGCGCGCCCCGTCTCATGCGCGCGCGCCCCGTCTCATGCGCGCGCCATCCGCGTGCCCGGCTCATGCGCGCCCCCGCGTGCCCGGCTCACGCGCGCCCCCGCGCCCCGTCTCATGCGCGCGCCACCCGCGTGCCCGGCTAGAAGAAGGGTCTCGACCTGAAACTTCACCCCATTCCTTCTCTCCAGAGATGCCGCCTGTCGCGCTAAGTTACTCCAGCTTTTTGTCTCTACCTTCTGCACTAATAATCCCAGATGAACGTCCACTTTATCCATCCTTCTGACCACGAATGCCTTTGTAGTGGGGTCTCCCTTTCTCACGGTGATCTCAATCCACTGACTGACCAGTGTCCATACTTTTGAAGCTACAAACAAAAACAAAGAATGTTAGAAATGCTCAGTAGGTCAGGCAGCATCCATATAGAGGGAAATAGAGTTAAATTTCAGTTAAAAAAAAACTGTTTTTATTTCATATGAATATCTGAATTATTTGATCTAAGCTTTGGGAATGTAACAGGACATTTGGAGGGGTTGTCAGTTGGAGATGGTTTTGGGGTTAATATCCTTGGAATGCAGGAGGATGAGGGGTGTACAAAATCATGAGAGGAATAGATGGGGAAGATGCACAGAGTCTCTTGCCCAGAGTAGGGGAATCTAGGACCAGAGGACATAGGTTCAAGGTGAAGGGGAAAAGATAGGCATCTGAGGGGTAACATATTCACACAAAGGGTGGTGGGTGTATGGAACAAGTTGCCAGAGAAGGTAGTTGAGGCTGGGACTATCCCAATGTTTAAGAAACAGTTAGACAGGTACATGAAGAAGGGTTTCGGCCCAAAACGTTGCCTATTTCCTTCGCTCCATAGATGCTGCTGCACCCGCTGAGTTTCTCCAGCATTTTTGTGTACCTTAGACGGGTACGTGCATAGGACAGGTTTTGAGGGATATGGAACAAGCGCAGGCAAGTGGGACACGTGTAGCTGAGACAAGTTGGCCGGTGTGGGCAAGTTGGGCCGAAGGCCCTGTTTCCACACTGTATCACTCTGTCGATGACTAATAATTGGTTGCACTAGGGGGTTTGGGCTGTTTTTGTTTTCCTCTAATAATGTTTTTTATTTATTGATTTTTTTTTTGTTTGTTTATTATGTTATCTATAGAATACTGTTTTCGCACATTGTCTGAAGAAGGGTCTCTAGCCAAAACTTCATTCATGTTCTCCAGAGATGCTGCCTGAACTACTGAGATAATCCTGCATTTTTGTGTCCTTTTGTGCAGTGATTTGTTCCTCCACTGTGTTTGCACACCTGTTATAGGGGCGATACAGACTAAGGGACTGTGGTAACGGTGAAATCGACAGAAGGATGGAGGGTTGGGTGTGTATGCGTGCTTTGTCTGTGTTTTTTATTTATTTGCTTATCTTTATTATTTTACCGTGGATGTTTCGTTAGCTTTAGAAATGTTTGAATGCTGCACTGACTGGCTGACATTTTAAATTTCGTTGTACATGGCCCATGTTACAATGACAATAAAGAAACTATTCTATTCTATTCTATTATGCTGCTGCAAGTAAGAATTAGGCACTTGTGACTCTTGATCACAAATTTTAAGGTTGTTATGAAAAAGGGTGAGAATAGATTGAAAATCAAAATCATGAATTGGAGTGGATGATTTCAATATAAGTGGATCTGGCAAAAATGGATTGGAACCAGCACTTGCTGCAAAGTCTACATATGACTAGCACTAATCATCCAAGGTGATAGGTTGGATTAGGAAAAATAAATTTTGGATAGATTTATGGAATGAAAATGGGATAGGCCCTAGAGGATAATAGAATCTAGGGTGGTACATAGAAAAATTACTGTGGTTAGTAGTTTGTCACTGGGTTCACTACAGGGACCCATACCTTTGGTCAGGAACATTCATGATCTGAATGTGAATATTGGAGATGTGATATATGACCCAAAGGTTTGTAACGTTGATAGCAAAGAGGCTAGTCTTGGGCTACAGAATTATATTAATCAGTTGGCAAGATGGGCAGAGAAGTGGAATATAGAATTTACTTCTGAAAAAATGGAGATAGAACATTTGAGGTAGTCTAAAAGCTAGGACAGAGGAAGGAAGGAACTGCAGAGATGCTGGTTTACAGAAAAATAAACTGCTGGAGTAACTCGGAGTCAGGCAGCATCTCTGGAACACATGGATAGACAACGATTCAGATCGGGACCCTTCAGACTGATTGTATTAGGGTAATTGGAAGATAGAGGGGAAGGGGGTAGATAGGTGTCTCTTCTCTCGTTATTTCAAAACCTTTTGTTGTTTTCCCACCTTTGACCATTGTCCACTTATCTGCCCATCAAACCCCTTCACTTGTTTACAGCTACCACTCGCCTTGTTTTGTTCTGCTCCCACCTCTTTTCCAGCCTTCACCTTATTCAAAGAACAAGAATACAATAGGTGTTATATAAAAAGTAGTTCTAAAAATTCTCATGAATTGCATAGAGCTGTGTAAGTTTTTGGTGATAAGCAGATTAAATGGCCTTGGTCATCAGATCAGAGAGCAGAACATTGGTACAATGTTGTAATGTGTAAGAAGGAACTGCAGATGCTGGTTTAAACCGAAGATAGACACAAAAAGCTGGAGTAACTCAGTGGGACAGGCAGCATCTCTGGAGAGAAGGAATGGGTGACATTTCGGGTTGAGACTTTTCTGTAGATTGGTTAGGGATAAGGGAAACGAGAGATATAGACGGCGATGTTGAGACAAAGAACAATGAATGAAGGATATGCAAAAAAAGTTACAATGATAAAGGAAACAGGCCATTGTAAGCTGTTTATAGGGTGAAAATTAGAAGCTAGTGCAACTTGGGTGGGGGAGGGATAGAGCGAGAGGGAATGCCAGGGCTACCTGAAATGAGAGAAATCAATATTAATACCACTGGGCTGTAAGCTGCTCAAGCGAAATATGAGATGCTGTTCCTCCAATTTGCGTTTATCCTCACTGACAATGGAGGAGACCGAGGACAGAAAGGTCTGTGTAGGAATGGGAACAGCAACAGGAAGATCAGGTTGGTTCACGTAGGCTGAGCGAAGGTGTTCCGCAAAACGATCGCCCAGTCTGCGTTTGGTCTCGCCGATGTATAGGAGTCTACATCTTGAACAACGGATACAGTAGATGAGGTTGGAGGAGGTGCAAGTGAACCACTGCCTAACCTGAAAGGACAGAGTCGAGGGAGGAGTTGCATCTTTTGTGGTTTCAGGGGAAGGCACCTGGGGAGGAGGTGGTTAGGGTGGGAAGGAATGAAGCCAGGAGTTGCGGAAGGAATGGTCTCTGCGGAAGGGGGAAAGGGGTATAGATGGAAACATGTGGCTGGTGGTGGGATCCCGTTGGAGGTGGTAGAAATATCAAAGGATTACGTTATTCTCCTGAGTAAAAAGTGCAAGTGTATTTAGCTGCTGGAACCTACTCAGCGGTTGAAGCATTTGGATGGTTGCCTTGCGCCCAGTCGTAATAACAATCATACAAGATTTTTAAATTCAGAGTTGCCATTGGAATTTTGCCATAACTTGTCTCTTCTTTATCAGTGAAATGTTGGCATGGGCAAGTGCTCAGATTCATTGCCAGTTTCATACCAGTGAGAGTCGTGTTTCACTACCTCCCTCTGAAGACACAAAGTATGATGTGCAGGCTGAAAATGAAACCGTGTTTGTTCCAAACAGAGGTAGGATGTTATCTTGGAGTTTATTTTCACATTGCCAGGGTCCAATTATTTATTCTCAAAGCTTTGTATTGCATGACATAAAGAAAATGTATTATTTAAAAAAATATTACTTTAATAATTTAAAATGTTTATGTTGAAATCGTGCATAAGATCTCGCAACAATGATCCCTTTGAGAAATTATACTCGATACCTCTCTTACTGAGAGAATACATTGATTTATTTTTATCTTTTATCTTTTCTACATTTTAACAATTATTTTTAATCTTGTCACATCAAATAGTTCCATACCTCATCAAAACTCTTCTCACCTCTCCTACCCTGCCAAGCACCTGCCCCTTTTCTAGTTTCGCTTCTATATACTTTTCGCACTTTCACTTTTGTCAGAGACCCAAGTCCAGTTTTCTGGAATCGTCCCAATGCTCTGATGATCACCCAGTTTTCCTTCTTGGAACTTATGGTGGCTGTCACTGAAAAAGGGTACCCAAGTCTTTGAGTAATGATCCTTTTTAGATAATAGACAATAGGTGCAGGAGTAGGCCATTCGGCCCTTTGAGCCAGCACTGCCATTCAATGGCTGATCATCCCCAATCAGTACCCCGTTCCTGCCTTCTCCCCATATCCCCTGACTCCGCTATCTTTAAGAGCCCTATCTAGCTCTCTTGAAAGTATCCAGAGAACCGGCCTCCACCATCCTCTGAGGCAGAGAATTCCACAGACTCACAAATCTCTGAGAAAAAGTGTTTCCTCGTCTCCGTTCTAAATGGATTACCCCTTATTCTTAAACTGTGGCCGCTGGTTCTGGACTTCCCCAACATCGGAAACATGTTTCCTGCCTCTAGTCTGCCTCCAAACCCTTAATAATCTTATGTGTTTCAATAAGATGCCGTCACATCCTTCTAAACTCCAGAGTGTACAAGCCCAGCTGCTCCATTCTCTCAGCATATGACAGTCCCGCCATCCCGGGAATTAACCTTGTAAACCCACGTTGCACTCCCTCGAATGTCCTTCACCAAATTATGGGACCAAAACTGCACACAATACTCCAGGTGTGGTCTCACTAGGGCCCTATACAACTGTTGAAGGACCTCTTTGCTCCTATAGTCAACGTCTCTAGTTATGAAGGCCAACATGCCATTCGCTTTCTTCACTGCCTGCTGTACCTGTTCGATTACTTTCATTTCTGCTGTACCTGCATGCTTACATTTCCCACTTCAAAATAACGATTCTAAATCCCCTATGTGGTCCTTGTTCCAAAATACACATATAATCATGAAAACTACCACTTCATTTCCAATGTATTTTACTTGTTTAGTTTAGTTTATTGTCACGTGTACCGGGTTACAATGAAAAGCTTTTGTTGCGTGGTTTCCAGTCAGCAGAAAGACAATACATGATTACATTCAAATCATTTATAGTGTATAGATACGTTGAATTGAATTGAATACTTTATTGTCACAAATTTCTTGCCTGCATACCCATCCAAATGATTTAACCGTTAAGTATGTTCCAGCAGCTAAATACCCTGCATTCAAATAATCGCCACGTAAAGGGCACTTACAAAGTTACAAAGTATCCTGCACCAGGTCTTCCTTTGTTCTACCCCCTCTCTGGGTCCTTGCATGATAAGGGACTAGCATTTAGTACAAAGTAATTCTTCTCCAAATTTCTTAAATGCGTTAGTTAATCTCACAACTATTTTGAATTTCTTTGGTTATATTTCAGAAGTTCACAAGTTTTGGAGTAGAATTAGGCCATTCGGCCCATTGAGTCTACTCTGCCATTCAATCATGGCTGATCTCTGCCACCTAATCCCATTTTCCTGCCTTCTCCCCATAACCCTTGACACCAATTCTAATCAAGAACGTCTATCTCTGCCTTAGAAATATCCACTGACTTGGCCTCCACTGCCCTCTGTGGCAATGAGTTGCATAGATGACCTACCCTCTGACTAAAGAAGTTCCTCCTCACCTCCTTTTTAAAAGTGCCGTTTAATTTTGAGGCCATGACCTCTGGTACTAGACTCTCCCACCAATGGAAACATCCTTTCCACATACACACTATCCATGTCTTTCATTCTGTAAGTTTCAATGAGGTCCCCCCTCAACAGTCTAAACTCCAGCGAATGGAGGCCCAGTGCTGTCAAACGCTCATCATATGCTAACCCCCTCATTCCTTGGATCATGCTTGTAAACCTCCTCTGGACCCTCTCCAGAGCCAGCACATCCTTCCACAGATATGGGACCCAAATTTGCTCACAGTACTCCAAATGCGGCCTGACCAGCACCTTATAGAGCCTCAGCATTACATCTCTGTTTTTGTATTTCATCTTTACCACCGATTCGTCCTGCACCAGCACTCCCAAGTTCCTTTGCACCTTCGATTTCTGGATTCTCTCTCCATTTAGAAAATAACCTATGCCTGTATTCTTATTACCAAAACCCATGACTCCACACTTTGATATACTGAATTTCATCTGCCACTTCTCTGCCCACCCTCCTATCCTGCCCAAGTCCTTCTGCAGAGTCCTTGCTTCCTCGACACTGCATGACCCTCCACCTATCTTAGCATTATCTGCAAACTTGACCACAAAGCCTTCAATCCCCTTATCCAAATCATTAATATACAACATGAAGAGAAGCGGCCCCAGCACCGACTCTTGCGAAACTCCACTAGTCATTGACAGCCAACCTGAAAAAGCACATTTTTTTGCAATTCTGCCACCCAGTCAACTCTATCCATGCTAGCCTGAAAAAGCACATTTTATTGCAACTCTGCCATCCAGTCAACTTGCTATCCATGCTAGTACCTTCCCTTCAATACCATGGGCTCTCATCTTCCCTAGCAGCCTGATGTGCGGGACCTTATCGAAGGCCTTCTGAAAATCTAGGTAAACACCATCTACAGCCTCCCCTCTGTCTGTCCTGCTATTAACTTCCTCAAAGAACTCCCAATAGATTTGTAAGACAAGATCTTTCCTTCACAAAGCCATGCTGACTTTGGCCAATTTTATCATAGAAAACATAGAAATTAGGTGCAGGAGTAGGCCATTCGGCCCTTCGAGCCTGCACCGCCATTCAATATGATCATGGCTGATCATCCAACTCAGTATCCCGTACCTGCCTTCTCTCCATACCCTCTGATCCCCTTAGCCACAAGGGCCACATCTAACTCCCTCTTAAATATAGCCAATGAACTGGCCTCGACTACCCTCTGCGGCAGAGAGTTCCAGAGATTCACCACTCTCTGTGTGAAAAAAGTTCTTCTCATCTCGGTTTTAAAGGATTTCCCCCTTATCCTTAAGCTGTGACCCCTTGTCCTGGACTTCCCCAACATCGGGAGCAATCTTCCTGCATCTAGCCTGTCCAACCCCTTAAGAATTTTGTAAGTTTCTATAAGACATGAACTTCCAAGTATTGCATAACCTCATCCTTTATAATTGACTCTAAAATCTTACTAACCACCGGTCAGGCTAACCGGCCTATAGTTTCCGCCCTTCTGCTTTGCTCCCTTCTTGTACAGTGGGGTGATATTCACAATTTTCCAATCTTCCAGAACCACTCCTAACTCTAGTGATCCTTGAAGTATCACAACTAATGCATCCACAATCTCTGAGGCCACCTCCTTCAGAACCCTGGGGTGCATCCCATCCGGTCCAGGTGACTTATCCACCCTCAGACTTATCAGATTTCCTCCACCATCTCCTTACTCAAGCTAAAAGAAGGTATGAGGTTGCTTTGGCAAGTAAGGTAAAAGTAAATCCGAAGGGTTTCTACCGCTATATTAATAGCAAAAGGATAACGAGGGATAAAATTGGTCCATTAGAGAGTCAGAGTGGACAACTATCTGCAGAGCCAAAAGAGATGGGGGGAGATATTGAACAGTTTCTTTTCTTCGGTATTCACCAAGGAGAAGGATATTGAATTATGTGAGGTAAGGGAAACAAGTAGAGTAGCTATGGAAACTATGAGATTCAAAGAAGAGGAAGTACTGACACTTTTGAGAAATATAAAAGTGGATAAGTCTCCAGGTCCGGACAGGATATTCCCTAGGACATCGAGGGAAGTTAGTGTAGAAATAGCAGGGGCTATGGCAGAAATATTTCAAGTGTCATTAGAAACGGGAATAGTGCCGGGGGATTGGCGTACTGTGCATGTTGTTCCATTGTTTAAAAACGGGTCTAAGAGTAAACCTAGCAATTATAGACCTGTTAGTTTGACGTCAGTGGTGGGCAAATTAATGGAAAGAATACTTAGAGATAATATATATAAGCATCTGGATAAACAGGGTCTGATTAGGAACAGTCAACATGGATTTGTGCCTGGAAGGTCATGTTTGACTAATCTTCTTGAATTTTTTGAAGATGTTACTAGGGAAATTGATGAGGGTAAAGCAGTGGATGTTGTGTATATGGACTTCATTAAGGCCTTTGACAAGGTTCCTCATGGAAGGTTGGTTAAGAAGGTTCAATGGTTGGGTATTAATGGTGGAGTAGCAAGATGGATTCAACAGTGGCTGAATGGGAGATGCCAGAGAGTAATGGTGGATGGTTGTTTGTCAGGTTGGAGGCCAGTGACGAGTGGGGTGCCACAGGGATCTGTGTTGGGTCCACTGTTGTTTGTCATGTACATCAATGATCTGGATGATGGTGTGGTAAATTGGATTAGTAAGTATGCAGATGATACTAAGATAGGTGGGGTTGCGGGTAATGAAGTAGTTTCAAAGTCTACAGAGAGATTTATGCCAGTTGGAAGAGTGGGTTGAAAGATGGCAGATGGAGTTTAATGCTGATAAGTGTGAGGTGCTACATCTTGGCAGGACAAATCAAAATAGGACGTACATGATAAATGGTAGGGAATTGAAGAATGTAGGTGAACAGAGGGATCTGGGAATAACTGTGCACAGTTCCCTGAAAGTGGAATCTCGTGTAGATAGGGTGGTAAAGAAAGCTTTTGGTGTGCTGGCCTTTATAAATCAGAGCATTGAGTATAGAAGTTGGGATGTAATGTTAAAATTGTACAAGGCATTGGTAAGGCCAATTCTGGAGTATGGTGTACAATTTTGGTCGCCTAATTATAGGAAGGATGTCAACAAAATAGAGAGAGTACAGAGGAGATTTACTAGAATGTGGCCTGGGTTTCAGCAACTAAGTTACAGAGAAAGGTTGAACAAGTTAGGGCTTTATTCTTTGTAGCGCAGAAGGTTAAGGGGGGACTTGATAGAGGTTTTTAAAATGATGAGAGGGATAGACAGAGTTGACGTGGAAAAGCTTTTCCCACTGAGAGTAGGGAAGATTCAAACAAGGGGACATGACTTGAGAATTAAGGGACTGAAGTTTAGGGGTAACATGAGGGGGAACATCTTTACTCGGAGAGTGGTGGCTGTGTGGAATGAGCTTCCAGTGAAGGTGGTGGAGGCAGGTTCGTTTTTATCATTTAAAAATAAATTGGATAGTTATATGGACGGGAAGGGAATGGAAGGTTATGGTCTGAGCGCAGGTATATGGGACTAGGAGAGAATATGTGTTCGGCACGGACTAGAAGGGTCGAGATGGCCTGTTTCCGTGCTGTAATTGTTATATGGTTATATGGTTGCTAATCTCCACTCCACCAACTTCCACCTCCTGACTCTCTAGGATTGCAGGCATGCTGCTGGTGTATTCCACTGTGAAGACTGATGCAAAAAAGTTATTCAAAGTTATTTCCCCTTCTAAAATCACAGCAAAATTACAATAAACAAAGTCACACATAACTTTGTGTGCTTTTTTTGTTTTTTTTTACAATGACCAGTTTTGCAGCCTTTCATGGTTAATCCCACTATTCAGCTGCTTTCTGTTAACATGGACCATAGCCTCTTCTTGTGCTGTACTGTTCTATTTGGCTCACAATGACTGTGCTGAACATGGTGCCAAGACCAACTCTCATCTGCCTGTACATAATGTATATCCTTTCATTCTCTGCATATCCATATGCCTATCCAAAAGTCTCTTTAATACCATCTTGGAGCTTGCGATCCTTTGCCGAGGATTGCCAGCAAAAGTGCTCTGACCACGGGGCCTGTGACTTTAACACCGGGAAGCCGCTTCTCCGCTTCTCCGGTAAGAAGAGGCCGACTCGGGAGCTCCGTGCCGTGGAGTGTTCCGATCCATCCTGACATAGAAACATAGAAACACCGGAGTTTCGATCATCCTGATGAGAGGGCTTGGACGTCGGCAGCGGCAATTGCGGAGGGTTCAACCCCAACCATGGGTGAACAAAGGAGGAAGGGGACTGAACTTTATTGCCTTCCATCACAGTGAGGATTGTGGATTCCACTGTGGTGGATGTTCATGTTAAATTTTATTTTATGTGGCTGCGTGTTTTCATTTAGTATGGTTGTATGGTAACTCAAATTTCAATGTACCTTAATTGGCTCATAAACACGAACTTGAACTTTTATTCCTTTGAATAATTGTATCCAAGCCTCCATTCTTCTCAAGCCTTTGAATGTACATTGCCTAAATTTGTTTCCTATTGTTAAAGTTTTCAGTATTAAATAATCTAATTTGATCTGACATTAAATGCAGTAGAATCATTTGTACTGCTCATTTTGTTTTCCAGGAGAACGAGGAAAATGTATTCTAGCCACTCCACCCAAGATACTGTTCTGTGATTTACGTCTTGAACCTGGTGAATCAAAGTCCTGTAAGTAAATATATTCTTAAATAAGTAAACAAAGTAAGTAAAGTATATTTTTATGTAAGTAAACAATGTTTCACTGTTCAATAATAGTTATATACGTTATGGTAGGATGAGCTTGGTTTATGTTCCTTTTTTTGGAGAGTGTTTCTTGAGTTGTTTAATGTCTGCTAAACAGTATATAAATTGTTAATGTGGAACATAGCAGAGGAACAGGCCTTTCGGCCCACAATGTCTGTGCCGAACATGGTGCCAAGACTAACTTTTATCAGCCTGCACATAATTCATTTCGCTCCATTCCTTGCATATCCATATGCCTATCCAAAAGTATCTTCAATGCACTATTGTATCTATTTCAATCACCACACCCAGTAGCGCATTCCGGGCACTCACCATCCTCTGTGTGAAAAGACACTTGCACTGCACTTCTCCTTTAAACTTTGCCCCTCTCAACTTAAAGCTATGTCTTTTAATTTTTAATTATTTCCATCCTCTGAAAAATATCCTGATTGTCTCCACTACCTACACCTCTCATAATTTTATACACCTGTCAGGTCTCCCCTCAAACTCCAGTATCCAGAGAGGTCGTAGTGTAAAAAGCTCATGGAAATATTGTGAATATTGAAAACATAATGAATGCTAAACAATATTTGTTTACGCTGACCAAAATATATGAGCTAAAATAACTCAGTTTCGTCGTGGCTATCCCTCGAGGTCGAGGATGATGGTCTACGTTCCGTTGTTTTTATTGTTAGCTTAACTACACAGTTCCTACTTTTACAATGACTACCAAAAATAATTTGACCCTCCTTTGTTTTATTTTCTTTTAAATGTAAGCATTATTTTGGAACACAGTAATTATGGTCATGAAGTACTTCACACCAGTCTTTGATCTAATTTCATTTTACGAAGTTAATTTATCTAAAGTCGTGTGTGACTTAGTTTTGCTGGATATTTTCAGATTCTTATTGTGAAACTGTGCCTCTTGATGGTCCACCATCCTTCCGTGGCCTATCAGTGAAATATGCCTATAAATTGACAGTTGGCTGCCAGAGGGTCAATTCTCCAATCAAACTTCTCAGAGTTCCTTTTCGGGTTTTTGTTGTCTATGGTGAGTTGGTGACAAAGATTTATCTGTTTAACTGTTCGGAATGAATTCTAAAAGTACTGATGACATATGGCTAATTTCTTTATCATCAATCTTTATTAATGAAGATTCATTGTCTTCTGTAAATTGTCCCTAGAGTGTAGGATGGAGCTGGTCTACTGAGTGAACGCCAGTCAGTGCAGGCTTTGTGGGCCGAAGGGCCTGTTTCTTTACAGTATTTCGAAAATTAAAATTAAAAACTATCAGGTTCCCTGTCCACTTCCTCTGTTCCAAGGGAAACAATCCTAGCCTATTTAGTCTTGTCAAATGAGATGCTCCTCCCTGGCAAGATTGTGGTGAATTTCCTTTGTATGCTTTACAGTGCAATTATGTATTTTCTGTAGTGTGGTGTCCAGGTTAGTACATAGAACTCTGGATGTGGCCTAATGTGTAATTTCTAAAATTACATCATAACCTCCTTATATTTTATGTCCTGGTGAACGGGTAAGTATTTAATACACTTTATCTCACTTTACTGTCACCATGAGAATTCCTTGGACTTAAACATTTCTGTTCCCCAATCCCCCTGAAGGTCCTACCATTCATTATATATGCTATACCTTATTCGACCTTATATTAATCAGGATTAAATTTAACTTGCAGTCACACTACCTAATTTATTAACTGTAGCCTATGACTATTTTCCTCACTATTGACAGCACCACTGATCTTTTCGTCACTTACAAATTGACTAATCATGCCTCCAACATTGTAGACCATGATAGCAAATTTTGCAGCAATTGTATTTTCTAGAGATAGTTGAATAAATTCCACTTTTATTTCCTGCAAAAGTCGGGTGGTAGCAGATGCATCTCCATTTTGTAATTTGTCCCAAGTTTCATTTCAGTGTAGCATTAGGCATTGCGACCGTTTTCTGCTAGATGGTGAAAATGTAAATTTACATTTGGGTATATGTGTAAATGACCAGATTTCATCCACTAGTCACAATGGTGTTTGGTAATTATGCTATTTTTATTTGCATCAGGATTGGAAAATTATCAATTTCCTCCAGATGAGGCCGTGGCACCTACAAATCCATTTTTGGACGAAGATGAAAGTATTACAAAAGACACTAGATTAGTAGATCTGGCAACTGAAATGCTAATGTCCAGCACATCTCGTCGCAGCCTTCGTGAGTATTTCTTAATGAAACCAATAGCAAGCATTAAAGGACTTGTAGTCCGGTAACTTTTGTAACCATTAAATGTCCAACTTCTGACTATTAACAAAATCGCATCATTTATATTGGGGTGAAATTTTTTTTGCCAAATTCGAGAAGAAAGAGACACAAAATGTAGGGTTGGTAGGGGAGCATTTTGGGACCATAGAACATAGAAAAGTACAGCACAGAAACAAGTCATGTGTCTGATGCCATATTCTGCACCTTCTCCAAAGTTTCAACAATCTTCCTGTAATGAGGCAACTTGAACTGCCCACAATACTCACATGGTGGCCTAACTAGAATTTTACAAAGTTGCCGTATGATTTCCCGACTCGTATGCACAATGCCCCAACCAATGAAGGCATGTATACCAAATGCCATCTTCACCACTCTATCTACTTATAACCATCATTCTAATTTGTTTTAAAATCATTATGGAAAAAGACAGGATTTGCCCAAATGAAGTCTGAAATTGGGGCTAGGCCAATTTTAATGGTGTTGGACAGAATTTCAAAAGTTGATTGGTTGTTCACAAGTAAATACAGATATTGTCATTTAAAAAAAATATTGTCTGTATAACTTTGAAAATTAACTGATTAATATTGCACTGTATATTTTGTGCAGATTTGTATAACATCAGTAATGTCAGGGGGAAAGTTGGAAAATTTTGCATTTTCAAAGCCATCTATAAAATTGGAGAGGATATATTGGGCACATTCGATTTCTCTGAAGGAAATATTCCATGTTTGCAGGTCAGTACATTTCATACTTTAATCTTGGTGATAATCTGTCTGGTTCAATGCAACCTGCATTGCCAAATATGTAGTGATTAAAGCTTTTACAAATTCACGTTTTTACCTCTAAACATTTCTTGCCCAACTGGGCAAATGGGTTTAATTTATAATTGCATACATTTTCTGATTGTAGCTTGTGTAAATGTTAACGCCAGCATTTTTTTTGTCCCTTTGAATAAAGGAAATCGAGAAAATAGTACTTAGTTGTAGTCTGTGCACATTGTTCTGCAGCACTGTCATACTTTGAAAATGTGTCTATCAATGTAAGATACAATATACATTTATTTGTCACATGTGCCAGATGGCACAGTGAAATGTGATTACCATACAATAAAAAATAAAGAACACAAAACACGATAGAGTTCAACATAAAAACATCCCCACACAGCAGAATTGAAGTTTCCCACTGTGTGGGAAGGCACCAAAGTTTTCTTCCTCTAATGTTCCCCAATGTTCACCCGTGGTCGGGTCTTCCCCGAGCCCTCCGCAGTCGCTGCTATGGGCGGCCCGATATTCAGGCCCTGCTCGCCGGGGTGATGTAAGTCCGACGTTGGGGCTGGGGGACATCCTCAGTGGTGTGGACATCAGAGTCGGCCCCCTCCTACCGGAGTCCGCAGCTCCCAAAGTTCGCTGGCCGCGCTGGGCGGAGATGCAACACTGGCGGCCCTCGGCCAAGGGCCCCAGGACTCTGCGATGACGGTCAGCACCGCCCGCGTTGGGAGCTCTCCCAAACCGCAGCTCCATGATGTTGGAGCAGCGGCCCAATGCTCCGGAGCTCCAAACGGCGATCCAGGTAGGCATCGCCCGCTCCGCGGTGAATTCAGCGCTGCGCCACTGCTGTTGTAGCTCTGGTCAGGTCCCCGGCAGGAAAGGCCGCTCCGATCCAGGTGGTAGGCCGCGAGGAGGGGGGGGCGAGGACGCGACTCGGAGAATAGTTGTGTCCCCGCCAGGAAGCGACTGGGAAATAGTTTCTCCCTTACCCTGCCCCCCCTCCCCCACATAGAAAAGTTAAAGTTTCCCCCAAAAACAGACTATAAATTAACTAAAAATAAAAAAAAGATTGAAAAGCCGAACAGGCTGTAGGCAGAGGCTGCAGTCAATGCGGCGCCCCTAGTGGTGAAGGTGAGGTTGAGATTAACTGTGATGCCCGCCATGAACAAGCTTTTTCAGCAAGCATTTGGGAAAGGCACTGGAAGAATCAATGCTCCCAATGCAGTTCCCTCAATTCAATCTTTATTTACATTTCTTCAGGTGAGCACCTACTGCTTGTTTAGAACACGTAGTTTATGTTTCCCATGAATGTGCAACAGTTGATCAAAATGCATAAATTACCTTTTACAGCTCGGGATCTTTTGCTTTAACTTAAGGAAACAATATTGCTCCAAATGTGACTTGTTTGGCTTGTCTTGGTTTATGATTTTTGTTCTGTTGTTAGATAATCCCTTCTTTAAGTATTCAACATAAATTTTTTATTGTTTCCTGCTGAATAATAGATGTAACATTTGTACATCAATGATTTAGATGATGGGATTTGCAGATGACACAAAGCAGGGTGGCAGTGTGAACTGTGAGGAGAATGCTATGAGAATGCAGGGTGACTTAGACAGGTTGGGTGAGTGGGCAGATGCATGGCAGATGCAGTTTAATGTGGATAAATGCGAGGTTATCCCCTTTCGTAGCAAAAACAGGAAGGCAGATTATCTAAATAGTGTCAAGTTGGGTAAAGGGGAAGTACAATAGGATCAGGGGGTCCTTGTTAATCAGTCAATGAAAGTAAACATGCAGGTACAGCAGGCAGTGAAGAAGGCGAATGGCATGTTGGCCTTCATAAGAGTATAGCAAAGTGGTCCTTCTGCAGTTGTACAGGGACCTAGTGAGAACACACCTGGAGTATTGTGTGCAGTTTTGGTCCCCTAATTTGAGGAAGGCCATTCTTGCTAGTGAGACCACACCTGGAGTATTGTGTGCAGTTTTGGTCCCCTAACATAGAAACATAGAAACATAGAAATTAGGTGCAGGAGTAGGCCATTCGGCCCTTCGAGCCTGCACCGCCATTCAATATGATCATGGCTGATCATCCAACTCAGTATACCGTACCTGCCCTCTCTCCATACCCCCTGATCCCCTTACCACAAGAGGGATAGAGCTCTAAAGAAAGCCTCTTAAATAGAAGCCAATGAACTGGCCTCAATCTACCCTCTGTGGCAGAGAGTTCCAGAGATTCCACCACTCTCTGTGTGGAAAAAAAAAAAAACATTGGACTGTATAATTTTTAGATGAGGGTAAGGCTTCTCATTCTTTTTCCAATTGAGGGGTGAGATGAAATATTCAGCGTTTTGTTCACAAGGATTAATTCCCGGGATGGCATGGGACTGTCTTATCACAATGAGAGAATGGAGCGGCTGGGCTGGGCTTGTATACTCTGGAATTTAGAAGGATGAGAGGGATTCTTATTGAAACACCAAAGGTGCAGCACAAGTAGATATGGTGGTAAAGAATGTGAATGGTATGCTTGCCTTCATTGCTTGGGGCAATGAATATGTGTCTATAAGACTGGCTAGGCTGCATTTGGAGTATTGTGTGCAGTTCTGGTTACCATTTTACAGGAAAGATGTGGAGACTTTGGAGAGGGTGCAGAGGTAGTTTATCAGAATGCTACCTGGATTAGTGGGGTTTCAGCTGCAGGGCGAGGCTGGATAGCATTGGATTGTTAACGGGCGTCACAGTGGCGCAATGGCTGAACTGCTGCCTTACCGGGCCAGAGACCTGGGTTTGATCCCGACCTCGAGTGCTGTCTGTGTGGAGGTTGCACATTCGACCTGTGACTATGTGGGTTTTCTCTGGGTTCTCTAGTTTCCTCCAACATCCAAAAGACTTGAGTTTGTAGGTTCATTGGCCTTTGTAAATTACTCCAGGTGTGCAGAGGCATAACAAGTGTGAAGGGGTTATGAATGGTTGGTCTGGACTCGGTGGCTGAAGGGCCTGTTTCCATGGTGTATATTTAAACTCTTCTCTGAAAAGTCGGAGGTTGAGGGGAGACCTGACAGAAATTATATAAGATTACGAGAGGCATCAACAGGGTAGACATTCAGAACCTCAGTCCAACACTAGAGGGCGTAGCTATAAGTGAGAGGGAGAACGTTTTTTTTACACAGAGTGGTGGAGGCCTGGAACCCATTACCAAGGTTGGTAGTGGGGGCACATATGAAAGTGGTGTTTAAGACATGGAAGTGCAGGGAGTAGAGGGATCTGGATTGTGTACAGGTAGTGAGATCAGTTCAACTAGGTATCATGTTCGGCACAAACATTGTGGGCTGAAGGGACTGTTCCTTGCTATACTGTTCTATGTTCTAATTTGAATCCATGACTCTCTATTTCCAGTTCTCAGTATCTTTGCAGACTGAAGAGCACATACAAGAGGACTATCAAAGAAAACCAGGGCAACCTGTTTCACTAAGTACACATGCTCGGCATCAAGAGTCATGCTTGCATACTGCTAAAACTCATTTCAGTTTACCAGTTCCACTTAGTGCAACACCCAGCTTTATGACCACTGTTGGTAAGTATCCTATTTTATATATAATCCTTCACGTATACAACCATTTAAATAACAATATACATCAACTCATCTGGTGTTCTTGGGAAAACCTGATATCCTCTGGAAAAATTCAAAAATAAATTACTATTCATTGGCAGTAGTACAAGTTGTCATAATCATAGCAGCTTTTTGTTTAGCCAGCTTTCAAATAGAAAATTCCAATGAATATTCTTCACTGACTCCTTCAAAAGTGAATCAGTAATGACCACAGGTCACTCACTTGGTGAGGCAACACCCAAGGACAAGAAATGAATTTTAACCTTTTGAATTGACTTGTCGTCAGTGAAGCTAACCCTAATGCATGGTTGCTGAACACTTAAACTCTCCCTCCCATTCCCATACTGACTTTTCTGTCCAGTGCATCCTCCACTGTCAGAGTGAGGCCCAACGCAAATTGGAGGAACAACACCTCATATTTTGCTCGGGCAGCTCGCAACCAATATGAGTGTTGACGTATCTATCTTCAAGTAATACTTGCTTTCTCTCTCTCTCTCCATCCCTTTATTTCAAGAGGGCTAGTCTACAAAATCAGGAATGTAATGCTGATGTTCTATAAGATGCTGGTCTGCTCGTATTTGGAGTATTGTGAGCAATTTTGGGCACCATATCTGAGGATGGATTTGCTGGCTCTGTAGAGGGTCCAGAGGAGGTTTACAAGAATGATCACAGGAATGAGTGGGTTAACATATGATGAGCGCTTGACGACACTCGACTTGTACTCTCAGGAGTTTAGAAGAATGGAGGGGGTGAACCTCATTGAAACGTACCATATAGTGAAAGGCTTGGATGGAGTGGATGTGGAGGGGATGTTTCCACTAGTGGGAGAGTCGAGGTCAAAGCCTCAGAATTAGAGGACCCTCCTTTGGATGAGAAGAAATTTCTTTAGTCAGAGGGTAGTGAATCTGTGGAATTCTTTGCCACAGAAGGCTGTTGAGGCCAAGTCAATGGATATTTTTAGGGCAGAGATAGATTCTTGATTAGTACGGGTGTTAGGGGTTATGAGGAGAAGGCAGGAGAATGGGGTGGGGGGTGGGGAGATAGATCAGCCATGATTGAATGGCGGAGCAGACTTGATGGGCTGAACGGCTTAACTCTGCTCCTATCACTTATGACCCTATGGCCTCCCCCATCCTTGTTCTCCGACCAGTCTGACTCCTCCTGATTAAAATTTACATTGTGGGCCCTGTTGTAAACTTCCCCAAGCTAACAATGATCTGTTCTACATGTTCCTTGAACTTCTTCATCTTTGATTTCTCGTTTTCACACTGTACCTGCCCATTTCTCTTGTTTCCCTCTCCCCTGACTCTCAGAAGGGTCTCGACCCGAAATGTCACCCATTCCTTCTCCCCATCGATGCTGCATGTCCCGCTGAGTTACTCCATCATTTTGTGTTTATCATCAAATTGAAGCATTTGACATGCCATCCAGGGTCCCCAACCACTTCTGTCTGTGCTTATCCAAGTGGTCTGAATGCAAATAAGGTACCACCTGTCACTAACCTTGAAGGTTTATAGATAGCATTGCAGAGTGAATCTTTAGCAGTGGGTGAGCCTCAGTTGGCATACTCCACAATATCCTAATGGCCCTGTCCCACGGTACGAGTTCATTCCAAGAGCTCTCCCGACTTTAAAACAAAATCAAACTCGTGGTAAGCACTGAGAATGAACGTAGCGGGTATGTCGGAGCTCGGGGACGTCTATTAGCGGCTCGTAAAACTAATGACAGGTACTCGGGAAGACTCGCTAACGGCAGGTAAGCTCGGGAAGACTCGTGAAGATTTTTCAACATGTTGAAAAATGTCCACGAGAGCACCGAGTACCGACGAGTGGCCATTACCGTAAATCTCCAAGTTGGAATAAACTCGTACCGTGGGACAGAGCCATTATGCCTTGATGGGAGGCAAGACTGGGGTTGAAGAGACTAATATTTTTTAAATTCTGAGACCTTTAAGTCATTTTAAAAAGTTAAGAAAAGAGGAAAAAATTGTTTGTTAAAATCATATTGGCTAAAAACAATCATAAAAGCATTAAAATAGGAAAGGAGAATGAAATGTGAATTGGCCTTGTTTACCTTTTCTTGTAAACTTAAAGAGGTGAGAATCCCAATTCATATAAATGTCTTGTCCCTTTACCTCCCCCCTCGACTCCGTTCAAGGACCCAAGCAATCGTTCCAGGTGCGACAGAGGTTTACCTGCATCTCTTCCAACCTCATCTATTGCGTCCGCTGCTCTAGATGTCAGCAGATCTATATCGGTGAGACCAAGCGGAGGTTGGGCGATCGTTTCGCCGAACACCTCCGCTCGGTCCGCAATAACCAAGCTGACCTCCCGGTGGCTCAGCACTTCAACTCCCCCTCCCACTCCGTCTCCGACCTCTCTGTCCTGGGTCTCCTCCATGGCCACAGCGAGCAGCACCGGAAATTGGAGGAACAGCACCTCATATTCTGTTTGGGGAGTCTGCACCCCGGGGGCATGAACATCGAATTCTCCCAATTTTGTTAGTCCTTGCTGTCTCCTCCCCTTCCTCAGCCCCCCTGCTGTCTCCTCCCATCCCCCAGCCTTCTGGCTACTCCTCCTTTTCCCTTTCTTGTCCCCACCCACCCCCGCCCCCGATCAGTCTGAAGAGGGTTTCGGCCCGAAACGTTGCCTATTTCCTTCGCTCCATAGATGCTGCTGCACCCGCTGAGTTTCTCCAGCTTTTTTGTGTAACCTCATATAAATGTGTTGTTGCCCTTACCGAAGCTTGGGTAGCTGTAGGATTGAGGTTTAGCTTATCAACCTCAATTCTGGGGAATGCCAGCCAACTGGTTTCTGTCAGTGTACTCCAACATGAGAAATAGAAGTGCGAGTTGGGTATTCAACCCTCATGGCTGATCTGCCATTAGTCAAGATCATGGTTAATCTTTGCTGGTCCAATCCATCTTCATGCTTTAATATACATTTTTGTTGCAAATGGGCATCCTGAATTTTCAATATGGTTTGAAATGTAACATCTGTACTGAATGACTCCCTTCCCAAACACTTTGGAAATTTTTACCCCCTGGTTCTAGACCGTTCTGCCAAAAGAAGTATCCCTGCTTCTCTGGTGTTAATTTGATTAAAAAATATATATATTTGTCTTTGTACCTAATATGTGATAGTTTGCAAATTTTCCAAGGACAAATTACTGGATAATTGATCAGGAATGTTAACTATTCGCTGAGCTGTCAAACATCTGCTTCCGCAGCTCCAACACATCCATTTGAACCTATTCGAAAACAATTACTCGCAATCTATTTTATGCCAAATTCTCTTATGTTGACCCCATCTGCAGTCAATTTACCTTTAAATCTTGCTATATAAATTTCTAAATCTATTCCATTGCTATTTATGATTCTGAATCTCAAATGAAAATTTGAAAAACCTTTCATCCTACCCTTGGTTTTGGGTATGAAGGAACAGCAGATGCTAGTTTAAACCAAAGATAGACACAAAATGCTTAATTTGCCACTAATGGCGAGTGTAAGAATTGTGGCACTCAATGTATTTAAGTTAGTGAATAGAAGACTATAAAGATGGGGATAGACACAAAAAGCTGGAATAACTCAACGGGACGCAGCATCTCTGGAGAGAAGGAACGGGTGAAGTTTTGGTTCGAGACTTGGTTTAGGGTGCTTTGTCAGTGTGATGGCCTTTATTTATTTAGGACCATTCTTTAGAACTTCTCACTTCAAACTTCTTTTTCCTTCTGATATAGGCTTTTATTTCCACATTTTTCTTTACAGATAATTTTTTTTCTCCTTTTGCGCATTTTGTCACTTTAAACAATATTGTAGCATGTAGTTTTCACAGAGGAGGAATAAAGAACTTTATAAGTGAGCTCAGTGAAAACATTTTAAACCTTGCATCACTGTAATATTTCAGGTTTTACGATGCTTTAATATTTGCATAATTTAACAAATGAATTAACATGGTATATCTTGCATATTTTAATTTCAGTATCCTTAAAGTGGCGCTTACATTTTGAGTTTGTCACTGCTCGTGAACCAGTGGAACCACCTACAGTACTTGAGAATCAATCAGAGATAATTACTTGGACTGGGGCAGGAAAAATAGATGTGGACACATTCAGCTGGGATCTGCCCATAAAAGTTCTTCCAACCAATCCTGTACTCGCATCGTATGTTTCACAGTTAACATCTTTTAACTCCATTACTATCTGAATTTTTTTTTAAGAGGCATTGGAAAGTTTTAAACAATGGAATTTTTGGATAAACAGGAGAGGTACAGTAGCATCAAATTGGAAAACACAACAAATATTGCCCAAGATATTACAGATGTATTATACTTCAAAAATTACTGACACTCGCCACAGAATGCAAGTCCACAATATTACTTTATGTAAGGCAGTGTAAGGAGCAGTGTTTATGGTCACTGCCATTTCTACTATTAACTACACTGAGAGAAAATGTCCTTTATTGTAAACATTCAGATCTGAAAACTCCTTGCTTGCTAGCTGATCAGAAGATTTTTATCTGGAGAGCAATTATGTGTAGCCAGTTTATAGCTTTTTGGATCTGGTCGATCTGAAGTGCATTTTTATTGTTTTGGTTTTTGCTGAAGATAGTCCAAATTTGGTACTCCACAAATGAGAAGAATTGCAACTTCACATTGGTGCTCATCATATTTTTATATATTTAACCAAAAACACATGTAGCACATTTACAGATAGCTTGCTGTTATGACGGTTGTACATTTTCTACTAAAAGTTCATTTTATTCACTGTGCTGTAACACAATAATAAACCTTATCAATCATCATTCAACATCAAAATTCCAAGAGTGAATTTTACATTTCAGTGAATCTTTTTTTTCCTGTCTTGTATTACAATTTACTTATTAAGCTAACGTCTAGAAATGATGGCAATAGGTTAGTTGGCAGGTAGCACCCTTAATTTTCTGACAAACTTTTCATCATTGAAGTGGATCATTTTTCTGTTTTTTAGAGAAAGGAACCAGAGTGCATATCCCATGCCTCTGCCTCATAGGTAACTTCCATAAGCAAACTATCAAATTCTATTGTTGTAGAAAATGTTGCATGACTCCCGTATTTTGTATGATGTGACATTCACTCTGTTTGACGCTGTACGTAGTATGCTTATTTGTGTTTAATGCAGTTTTAAGATTGAATATCCATTCATTCTATTCTTGGCATCTGATATCTGAAGAATACTTGAAAATGTTTTATTGATTGAGTTTTAAAAGATTGAGGATTTTCTAGCTTAATTTTTGGTTATGTATATTTCATGTTATTTGTCATAACCCTGTGTTTAATTAATATATATCTTTTTGCAAAGCCACGAAGTGCTGGACTAATTCAGAATGGTCAGATAGCATCTCTGGAGAACGTGGATAGATGACTGAAACTCACTTGTCTATGTCCTCTAGAGATGCTGCCTAACCCGCTGAATTGATCCAGCACTTAGTGTTTTTCCAGCATTTGCAATTCCTTGTTTCTACATGCAGTCTGTCCTGCTAAGTTACTCTTGCACTTTGTCTTTTTTTGTAAACTAGCATCTACATAGCATCTACTAGCATCTTATTTCTACATCTTAGCGTACATAGAGTTGGGGACCACAAGGCACAAAAGTTGTCATGAATTGAATATAGTGGCTGGGAATTGAGCCTTACAGGGCTTGAGTAATTGAAAAGTGAACAGCAATGAAATCATGGACACATCTGAATGCAGATGTTGGTTTACAAAAAAAAGGTGCAAAGTGTTGGAGTAACTGCGGGTTGGGCAGCACCTCTGGAGAACATGAATAGATAACGTTTGGGTCTGAAGAAGTGTCTGACCCGAAATGTCACCTATTTATGTTCTCCAGAGATGCTGCTAAATCCACTGAGTCACTCCAGCACTTTGTGTCTTTTTATAATAATTGCTTGCTTTTTAATATAATACTGTTACATGAATATAGAAAAGGACAATACTTCTTCAAGAACATGACCATTAAAGTTTTTTTTAAACCCTCAAGCCTGAATTAATTAGAGATTATTGTTGCTAAATCTGCTGGGTACAGTGAGAAATCTATGAATCCAATTGTTAACTTGATTATTTTGTCCAAAGGTATCTGATTGATACAAGCATCTGTCTATGAAGTGTGATGCTGGGTTTTGTTCTTTGTTGTAATTGTAGAGATTCTTCTCTTGTTCCTTTTTGTTTGAGAATAATTTGGTGCACTTTTTTTTGTATTATCTATTCTCCACCTTGTGGAGGTGAGGTACTAAGAAATTAATCTGTTGCCCTGTGCAGTGACACTTCTTGCTTAACATGGGAACTTAGGTTGGCAAAATGTTATCTTGGAAAGTCCCCACTTTTTTATTTTTTCACATGATGGATACACTGTCTGCATTCTTAGAACTTAATACGCATCCTTAAATACAGTTGAGATGGTGACGCTGAGCTGTGTTGAACTGTTACTGTCTATATAGAGACTGCACTCATAATTCTGTTACAGAAGGGATTCTAGGAATTCAACCCTATGATGAAATTCCCATTGTGTTTCTATGAAGTTTATAATGAGGACATGGAGTGGTGGTGTGTCTCATCTTTTCAATGTTTTATAATTCAACTACAATTGTATACTTCAGCTATAGTGAGGTTTGTGGGAGTGTGTATGTATCCATTTGTGGGATGTGTTTATCTTTTTCCCCAAATGGTCAAAGTTTAAGTATGGTACCAATTTGGAATATAATCAATACTGAGGTACACCAGGACAAAATATAAGATGTTAGCAAACTAGCAGAGTGGATGTATAATCGAATAATTAGTTTCATCATAACAGTCTGCATTTTGGTAGAAGATGTATGAACAGGATTTACATCTTGGCAAGAAGATTTGGGTCATGGCACACAGTCAAAGTCACAAAATGTAACAGCTTAACTTGATGTCAAAAAGATTCAAATAACTAGAGAGTAAGATTTTGGAAACATTATTTAAATGATTTGGGTCTGGTTGAGTGACATAAAAATACTGGGTACGGTTCTGACTTATTACAGATTTACCAAAGTGATGCAGTTGCAAATGCAAGCAAGTTATATCGGGATATCAATATGAGAATATACCACAATCAGGGTTGTTTGCTTTCTCCAGAGAAAGGCAAAAATAACCTGACGGCGATCTTCCAAATTATGTAATGTTTGCTATTAAACATGCTTCCATTTCTGTGGTAGACCAAAGCTAGAGGCCACAACACATACCTTTTAGAATTGAGAGCAGGAGAAATGTATTTAGCCAGAGGATAGTGAATCTGTGGAATTCATTGCTACAGTAGGCCAACAGGTTCTTGATCAGTAAGGGCGTCAAAGGTTACATGGAGAATCTAGGAAAGTGGGGTTGAGAAGGAAAAATAGATCGGGTATGATCGAATGGTGGAGCAGACTCAATGGGCAGAATGGCCTAATTCTGCTCCTATGGATAATCCACAAGAATTTAGAAGATACATTTTTTTTAAAAGAAATGCAAAATTATTGAAATGCTGCATGAAATGTCTAAGGCAAAAAATAAGGATACCTTTAACAAAAAACATTTGAATATGTGAGAGAAAAATAGATGTTGACAGGTTAGATGAAGTAAGGTGGTCAGCCCTCTATGTCAAATCTAAATAACGAAGTCTGCAAAGTGTTCAGATTATCACAGGTGGGACATAGGTTTATTAAATAGTATTTCCATTATTTAAAATGAAGTTTCAGTTTTAGTAGTCATGGAATCTCCCATGGTATAAGATCATAATCTGGTTTGTAATTGGTGGAAGATAATGCAACCATGCAGGGTCCTGGCCCAAAATATCGACAATTTATGTTTTCTCCACAGATGTGACGTGACATGACCTACTGAGGTCCTGCACCAGATTGTTTATGGCACCATATATGTAATCTAAATTGTCACGTTCCATGAAAAGAAAGTTGGGTGGGTTCATTGGAAATGACAGAGCATCCCATTCAAGTACCATAAAAACTCACCAATCTGTGGAATTAGTGCAGGAAGGAACTGCATATGCTGGTTTACACTGAAGATAGACACAAAATGCTGGGGTAATTCAGTGGGACAGGCAGCATCTCTGGATAGAAGGAATGGGTGACATTTCTGGCACCATGATTAAGACACCTTTCTGGAGGTGCATGCTATTGTAAACATGTTATCGGATAACGGAATCGTCCTTTCACCAGCCAGAGAGGGGACCTGAGCTCCCATCCTCGGAACTATCTTTAATCCGATTTTATTGGACTTCCACTAAACTCTGTGCAGAGGAGAAAGACAGGACAGAGGAACTTTGGGCAGTCAATGGAAGTGTCTTGAGAGCAGTTAGTGGTACAGTCGAAAAGGTGCTGAAAGTACTATCGTGTGGAGTCCAAAACCAGGGGCCACAGTTTAAGAATAAAGGGTAAGCCATTTAGAACGGAGATGAGCAATTACTTTTTCACACAGTTTGAGTCGCACAGTGGAATTCTCTGCCTCAGAGGGCGGAGGAGGCTGGTTCTCTGGATGCTTTCAAGAGAGAGTTAGACAGAGCTCTTAAAGATAGGGATATGGTGAGAAGGCAGGAATGGGCTACTGATTGTCGATGATCAGCCTTGAATGGCGGTGCTGGCCTGAAGGGCCGAATTGCCTACTCCTGCACCTATTGTCTATTGTATGAAGGTAATCAAACCTCCAGGGCCTAATCAGATATATCCTAGCACATTGTGGGAAACCAGAGAGGAAATTGCGGGAGCCTTGGTTGAAATTTACGAATCATCTTTAAATACAGGAGAAGTGCCGGAAAACTGGAGGGTGGCAAATGTGCCTCTAGGGCTGCTTGGAAAATGCTGGGAACTATAAGCCAGGGAGCTTTACATTTGTAGAGTCATAGAGTGATTACAGTGTGTAAACTGGCTCTTCGGCCCAACTTGCCCACACCGGCTAACAGTGTCCCAGCTACATTAGTCCCACTTGCCTGCGCTTGGTCCATATCCCTCCTCACCTGTCCTATCCATGTACTGGACCTGTCTAACATTTTTTTTTTTTAAAGATAGGATAGTCCCAGCCTCAACTACCTCTTCTGGCAGCTTGTTCCATACACCCACCATCTTTTGTGTGAAAATGTTACCCCTCAGATTCCTATTAAATCTTTTCCCCTTCACTTTGAACCTATGTCCTCTGGTCCTCAATTCCCCGACTATGGGCAAGAGACTGTGCATCTACCCGATCTATTCCTCTCATGATTTTGAAAATTCAATGTAACATTAGCAAATTTACTCATAGTGGTAGCTGTGTGGAATGAGTTTCTGGGTTCAAATGACAACAAATAAAATATAATATAATATAATCAAAAAGGCCAAAAGGGACTTATGCTCTAAGTTGGAGGATGAGACGGATGTTCAGCAAATGTGGCAGGGCTTGAATGACCTCCTACAAGGCGAAATTAGAAGGCAGGAGGAGGACATTCGGCCCTTCGAGCCAGCCCGCCATTCATTGTGATCATGGCTGATCGTCCCCAATCAATAACCCGTGCCTGCCTTCTCCCCATATCCCTTGACTCCACTAGCCCCTAGAGCTCTATCGAACTCTCTCTTAAATCCATCCAATGATTTGGCCTCCACTGCCCACTGTGGCAGGGAATTCCGCAAATTCACAACTCTGGGTGAAAAAGTTTTTTCTTACCTCAGTCTTAAATGGCCTCCCCTTCATTCTAAGATTGTGGCCCCTGGTTCTGGACTCGCCCAACATTGGGAACATTTTTCCTGCATCTAGCTTGTCCAGTCCTTTTATAATTTTATATGTTTCTATAAGATTCCCCCTCATACTTCTAAACTCCAGTCAATACAAGCCTAGTCTTTTCAATCTTTCCTCATATGACAGTCCCGTCAACCCAGAGATCAATCTCGTGAACCTACGCTGCACTGCCTCAATCACAAGGATGTCCTTCCTCAAGTTAGGAGACCAAAACTGTACACAATACTTCTGATGTGGTCTGACCAGAGCCCTATACAACTGCAGAAGAACCTCTTTACTCCTTTACTGAAATCCTCTTGTTATGAAGGCCAACATTCCATTAGCTTTCTTCACTGCCTGCTGTACCCGCACGCCAACTTTCAGTGACGGGTGTACAAGGACACCCAGTTCTCGCTGCATCTCCCCCTTACTTAACCTAACCCCATTGAGATAATAATCTGCCCCCTTGTTTTTGCCGTCAAAGTGGATAACCTCACATTTTTCTATATTATACTGCATCTGCCCACTCACTCAACCTGTCCAGGTCACCCTGCAATCTCCTAACATCCTCGATAGGGAGAACACTGATGTGACTTCCCAAGCCCCCATTAGCCCTGACGGTGTTTCAGTCACAGTCACAGAGGCCGATGTCAGATGATCCTTCAGGGGGTTGAACCCTGCACTGAATGGTAGGGCTCTGGGAAGTTGAGGGATCTAGGAGTGCAGGTGCATGGTTCCATGAAGGTGGGGTCGCTGGTAAATAAGGTGATCAAAAAGGCATGTGTCACATTGGCCTTCATCAGTCGGAGTATTGAGTATAGAAGTTGGGAGGTCATGTTGCAGTTGTATAAGACGTTGGTGAGGCTGCATTTAGAGTATTGTGTTCAGTTCTGGGCACCACGTTATAGGTAGGATGTTGTCAAGATGGAAAGGATACAGACATTTACAAGGATGTTGCCAGGGCTAGAGGATCTGTGCTGTAGGGGGGTTGAGTCAGCTGGGACTCTTATTTCTTGGAGCGCAGGAGGACGAGGGCTGATCTTATTGAGGTGTATAAAATCATGAGTGGAATAGATGGGATAGATAGTCTCTTGTCCAGTGTAGGTGAATCGAGGACCAGTGGACATAGCTTTGAGGTGAAGGGGAAACGATTTAATAGGAATCTGAGGGGTAACTTTTTCACACAGAAGGGTGGTCGGTGTATGGAACAAGCTGCCAGAGGAGGTGATTGAGGTAGGGACGATCCCAACATTTAAGAAACAATTAGATGGGTACATGGATAGGACAGGGTTGGAGGGATATGGACCAAACGCAGGCGGGTGGGTCTAGTGCAGCTGGGACATGTTGGCTGATGTGGGCAAGTTGGACCAAAGGGCCTGTTTCTACACTTTATCACTGTGACTATAACCGTTACACACTTTATCCTGTACCTGTACATTGTGGATGGCTTTATTGTAATCCAGTATAGTCATTTTGCTGACTGGATAGCATGCAACAAAAAGCTTTTCAGTGTACCTCGGTTCACAATAAACTAAACTATTCGACTTCAGACGTCAGAAATACAGCATGGGAGGAAACCAGAGCACCCAGAGGAAACCCACACGGTTACAGAGAGAGCATACACACTGTACAGACGGCATCCATGGTCAGTATCAAAGCCGGGTCTCTGGCACTGTCAGGCATCTACTGTGCCACTATTAGTAGGAGCTTTGATGATAAGAAAACCAAATAGATGTGTTTTAAAAAAAAACCATAGCCGAAGCAGAAATATATTTTGCAAAAAAGATTAGAAGCTCTGGCTGTAATAACAAAGAACTGCAAATGCTGATTAAAACACAAAAGGATACAAAGTGCGGGAGTAACTCAGTTGGTGAGGCAGCATCCCTGGCGAACATAAATAGATGACATTTTGGGTCGAGACCCTTTTAATTGTAACTAACTTTCATATTTATTGTTCAATCGTTCAATTACTTTACTGTTGGCGTTGTTTTACGAGCGGCATGCTTGCTATATAGTGAGTAAAGGACTATTGGTATTTAAGCTTGAGTGCAATTTTGCACAACAGGACTGACTGCTATCATGAAAATGAAATCTAATAAAACCCAAATGTTTTGTCTCTTAACAGGTGAGAATGCATATAAGAGATTCAAACATTTAATTTTTGGACTGACTGTCAGTAAATTTGGCAACATTACTCGAAGGGAAAGAGGGACATTAAAATTTGCTTTGAAAGCTAGCCCAATAATAGTATTGTTAGGAGCATTCACTTGTAAAGAACAGTATGTTAAGCCAAGAGTCTTGCATCTTATAGCCACATTCTAAAGAACAGGAGCAATAATAACATAAAACATGAACATATAACTATGCAGTAGAATGTTTTAAATATTTTCATTGTAAATACAAATCCATGCCTTTACTTTGTTCAAAAACATAACTCTACTATTTCCGTAACTTTGAATGTGAGCCGGGCATGTGTCTGAATAGTGCCGCTGATCTCCTGCAGCGCCTGTCTTTTAACTTCAAATGTCGACCGCAGAGTAGAGAGAGCTGGCAAGTCGTCGCATCATACCAAATATCACAATGTTGACGAAAGTCAACTGTGTAATTTACCCTGAACAGACCACAATTCCAATTAACATCTCATTCAATATAAATGACCCTGTACGTACACTGTTAGAAATGTGACAGTTTGAACTATAGTTAATAATATTTACATTATCTGATTACAAAGTCAAATCATTTGTCTGTAATTTATAGTCACCCATAGAAAACATAGAAACATAGAAATTAGGTGCAGGAGTAGGCCATTCGGCCCTTCGAGCCTGCACCGCCATTCAATATGATCATGGCTGATCATCCAACTCAGTTCTCTCCATACCCCCTGATCCTCTTAGCCACAAGGGCCACATCTAACTCCCTCTTAAATATAGCCAATGAACTGGCCTCAACTACCCTCTGTGGCAGAGAGTTCCAGAGATTCACCACTCTTTGCGTGAAAAAAGTTCTTCTCATCTCGGTTTTAAAGGATTTCCCCTTTATCCTTAAGCTGTGACCCCTTGTCCTGGACTTCCCTAACATCGGCCACAGTGCTGAAACCACTCGTTGCCTACGAAAGTATGGGGTGATCTCTGAGATGTGCTTCCTCTTTTATGATGTCAGTTTATTTAGTTTAGAGACAGCATGGAAACAGGCCCTTCGGCCCACCGAGTCCATGCTGACCATTGATCACCCGTTCACATTAGTTCTTGTCCTCCCACCTTCTCATCCACCCCCTTAACGCTGGGGGCAATTTACAGAGGCTAATTAACCCATAACCCTGCACATCTTTGGGCTGTGGGAGGAAACCCACGTGGTCACAGAACATGCAAACTCCACACAGACAGCGCTTGAGGGCAGGATCAAACCCAAGTCTCTGGCGCTGTGAGGCAGTGGCTCTACCAGCTGCACCACTGTGTTGCCCAATTGCCTCCTGTTGTGTCGTCAATCAAAGAGATCTCTGGCACAGGAACAAAAAATGTCATCGTCTTTAATTGTGACAGCCAAGCATTCAATCTATTTAAAGTTTCAGATGGCAAACCAAGAAGATAAAATAGTTCACATTCTGTAACTGGGTGGACAAATTGCTTTTTAAAAACCCAATATTTGGAAACATTTTTCAAAATCATTCAATTTTTTGCAGGCTAAAGCATTTGCTAATAGTAATCATGGGCAGATGGGACTCGTCAGCCTGGGAAGGCAGTCCATCTAGGAGAGGGAAAACTCTGATTTAAACCCTCCACTGCCTTGTGGCCATATCCAGTCATGGAAAAGGCTCCTGGAGTAAACCTCAAGAAAATCCATAGTCATCGTTGTCTACAACCTCGCTCTGGCAGCTCCTGCGACGATGCTGGTGCCAAACTGTAACGGCCCTGCTGTTCCTTTGGATCGATCAGCGACGTGGAGAGGGGGGGACGTGCTGCATGGGCAACATCCTGACATCTCCCAGGCTTGCATCCGACCAGGATGCATCACCCATGGTCAGTCATGACCGAGGGGGGCCTACTAGAGCTAATAGTAATCATGGAATAGTATATGATTGTTGGAGCAAATATTTTTAAGCTATCTTGCTATACAAACGGACTGGGAGAATATTCATGTGGAACACAAGAATGTACTACATGGACAGAAATGGCTCTGCACTCAGTTCTATTTTATTTTATTAATCTTTGGGAAGGTTGGTCTTGAAGGTTGATCAAGATGTACCTTTCCGCACATGGATTCATGCCGTGGAGGGTGGTTGCAATTGCATGACAAAAGAGGATAGGTGGAAGCCCACAATATGTCCGTAATTGCTTTTTTAAACAAGCTAATAATTTGTCTTAACTTCTCAGCTCTTAGGCCTGTAAATTTATTCCTGGGTGAAAATTATGATTGAATTTTCTATGGCAGAAATATTTGGTCTGCTTAATCTTTGCAAATGGGTATGAGCTTCCTGCAATAATGGCATCATCGATCGCCACACATTTGGAAAGAAAAATCATTTTGCCGGTCTTACCAAATCTGCCAGCCAATTCAGCAAGTCCATCATGCTTCTAGAAATCATATATAGGCTTTGTTGATTGTTTGAAGGTATTTCCAAAGGCAAATAGTTTTTTTGCTTTGTAACTTCCTGCTAACTGGCATTTTACATTCAGTATCCATGTTCAGTGACAGAGCAATAAATCACTTACATGTCGCAGCAAATAACTTCTTTTTCAGATATGCATCTGCATTGATAACAATCTTTGGTCACCCACACTTCATCAATTTTATGCAATTTGTGAGACAATGTGCAGGCACCTGGAAAACACAAGTGCATTTTTTGGCAAACTAGATAGCTGGAATATAGTATCCCAGTGAAAACATGGCTGGATTTATCCAACAAAAAGGTCCATAGGTCAAATCAATAGACCATAGGTGCAGGAGTAGGCTATTCAATCAATCAATCAGTTTTATTCGTCACTTGCACATAAAGTGGAAGTGAAATGAATTTGCCAGCAGCGGTACAATAAAAAAGAACACACAAAAACACAATTAAAATTTAACACAAACATCCACCACAGCATTCATCATTGTGGTGGAAGGCACAACATTTGGCCAGTCCTCCTCTATTTCCCCCGTGGTTGGGACCTCAACCCCCTGTAGTGGCCGCTGCGGGCGTCCAGATGTGTAGACAAGGTAAAGTCCAGGTACGTCCTGAATCGGTGCCTCCCCACCAGAGACCGTGGCTTCAAGAAGGAGAACGTTATATCGGAAGTGTCAGTGATGCAGTTGAACAATGGGGACTATGAAGGCATAAGAGGGGAGCTGGCCAAAGTAGACTGGAAAAGGATCCCAGCAGGAATGACGGTGGAACAGCAGTGGCAGGAATTTCTGGGCATAATCCGGTAGACGCAGGATCATTTCATTCCAAAAAGGAAGAAAGATTCTAAGGGGAGTAGGAGGCAACCGTGGCTGACAAGAGAAGTTAGGGATAGAATAAAACTAAAATAAAAGATGTATAACATGTATAAAGTCAAATGTGTCCCCTAAAGGCAGACGTGGGTGAAATTCTTATGGGCATCAAGGAAATGGCAGAAGAGTTGAATAGGTACTTCAAGCATGATTTCCCTTCCATAAATCCATGTTGACTTGGACTAATCCTTTTACTACTATCCAAATGCCCCATTATTACCTCTTTAATAATTGACTCCAGCATCTTTCCCACCACCAAAATCAGGCTAACTGGTCTGACTTTTTCTCTCTCTCGCTCCTTTCTTGAATAGTGGGTTATCATTAGCTATCCTCCAATCCACAGGAACTGATCCTGAATCTATTGAACATTGGAAAATGATCAGCAATGCATCCACTATTTCTAGAGCCACCTCCCTGAGGACCCTGGGATGCAGACCATCAGGCCCAGAGGATTTATCATCCTTCAGTCCCATTAGCCTACCCAATACTATTTCTCGTCTAATGAAAATTTATTTCAATTCCTCTACCCCCTTAGATCCTCTGTCCTCCAGTACATCTGGGAGATTGTTTGTGTCTTCCTTAGTGCAGAGATCCGAAGTACTTATTCAACTCTTCTGCCATTTCCTTGTTGCCCATAATAATTTCACCCATGTCTGCCTTCAAGGGACCCACATTTGACTTTGCTATTCTTTTTCCCTTAACTTATCGAAATAAGCTTTTACTGTCCTTCTTTATATTCCTGGCCAGCTTCCCCTCGTACTTCATCTTTTCAGCCCGTATTGCCCGTTTTGTTTCCTACTGTTGTCCTATGAAAGTTTCCCAATCCTCTGGC
The DNA here is from genome assembly GCF_028641065.1 of Leucoraja erinaceus. Lineage (NCBI taxonomy): Eukaryota > Metazoa > Chordata > Chondrichthyes > Rajiformes > Rajidae > Leucoraja > Leucoraja erinaceus. Next base: position 36,945,680 of record NC_073377.1, on the reverse strand, counting down.
TTCCGGCTACTCTTTGCTGTGTTATACATCTTTTCTTTTAGTTTTATTCTATCCCTAACTTCTCTTGTCAGCCACGGTTGCCTCCTACTCCCCTTAGAATCTTTCTTCCTTTTTGGAATGAAATGATCCTGCGTCTTCCGGTTTATGCCCAGAAATTCCTGCCATTGCTGTTCCACCGTCATTCCTGCTAGGATCGCTTTCCAGTCTACCTTGGCCAGCTCCCCTCTCATGCCTTCATAGTCCCCTTTGTTCAACTGCATCACTGACACTTCCGATTTAACCTTCTCCTTCTCAAATTGCAGATTAAAACTAATCATATTATTATCGCTACCTCCAAGCGGTTCCTTTACCCCGAATTCTCTTATCATATCTGGTTCATTGGACAACACTAAATCCAGAATTGCCTTTTCTCTGGTCAGCTCCATTACAAGCTGCTCTAAGAATCCATCTCGGAGGCATTCTATAAACTCTCTTTCTTGGGGTCCTGAACCAACCTGATTTTCCCAGTCTACCTGCATATTGCAATCCCCCATCACCACAGTGGCATTACATTTGTTACATGTCAGTTTTAACTCCTGCTGCAACTTACACCCTACATCCGGGCTACTATTTGGGGGTCTGTAGATAACACCAATTAGCGTCTTCTTGCCTCTACAATTCCTCAACTCAATCCACAGTGACTCTACCTCGTCAGTCCCTATGTCTTCCCTCGCAAGGGACTGAATTCCATCCCTCACCAGCAGAGCTACCCCCCTCCTCTGCCCATCTGCCTGTCCTTTCTATAGGATGTATAACCCTGAATATTAAGTTCCCAGGCTCGATCCTCCTGCAGCCACATCTCAATAATCCCCACAATGCCATATCTACCAATCTCTAACTGAGCCTCAAGTCGGACCTCTTAATATTTGCAGTGGGATTGGAGTGGTGAAAGGTATCGTAGGTGCGTCATCGAGGTCATCAGGTGGGCGTCTTCCTTCTTTGATGGTTCATTGATAAGCCCACAACGTCTCCAGATGGCCCAACGGTGATACCTGGCGTCCCAGTTACACCCCCCCCCCCCCCCAATTCCATACCCTCCTGTGTTTATCTTGCAGTACAATTGTTATCTCTCCTTTTGATCCAAAGCCAAGTCAGTGGGTCAGGCAACATCTATGGTGGACATGGATAGGTAACAATTCTGGTTGGGTCCCTCCTTCAGGCTGATTCTGCTAGCGGGTGGGACATAGTCTTGGGCTTCTGGATGGATGCGAGGGAGGAGTCATATGGACAGGTGTTACATCTCATATGGTTGCAGGGGAAAATCACTGGGGGAAGGGGGGAAGAGTTTTGGATGGAAGGTATAAGTTGACCACTAGGTAAATGGTCCACCTAGGCCACAGGATCTCCCAGTTGCTAATTGTTTTAACTGCCCTTTCCCATTCCTACGCCAACCTTTCTCTCATGTACCTCCACCATTGCCTATTCTCTGCGGCTCTTTGGTTCACTCATCCATTTCCACCAAAATCGTCTCCTGGCCAGGTAACCGTCCCCTCCCAGCAGCCCGTTCAGGTGAGACAGAAGTTAACGTGCTCCACCTCTAACCTCATCTACTGTATTCGCTGCTCCTGATGTGGCCTCCTTTACATTGCGAGAATTGTTTTATTTCGTCGAGCACTCGGTCTGCTGGATCTCCCAGTTGCCAACCAATTTAATCTCTTCCCACCCATCCCCTTCCATCTATATCCCTCCCTCTACTTTTACGTCTCACTTCCCTTATCTCCATATCTGACACCCTTTTGTCTCCTATTCATCTTTAGCCTCTGTCCACATATCTGCCAAACAAACCCCTTCCCCATCACCTACATCCATCTCTGAATTGCTAGGCTTTGACGCCCCCACCACTTTTGCAGCTTTCTCCCCCCCCTCCCCATTATAATCAGTCTGAATAAGGTCCCTGACTTGAAACATTACCTATTCATGTCCTTCCCAGATGCTGCCTGACCCGCTGATTTGTGTTTTACTCAAGATCCCAACACCTTCATTATCTTGTCTCCTTAATGTATACGGAGCAGAGGTTTATATATTATGAATTTATTCCCTGTTAAAACAATAGTAACTTGGAACAAAAACACATGAAGGATATAAAAGAAAAATAGTTTAACTACTACAATGTTACCTTCTGTCGCTTGGAAGCATTCAGCCTGGAATCCAGGGATTAATAACGCCAGGAAGGCGAGAACGAGGTACTTGAACTTTTGCTGCTCCATGAGTGAAGACCAGTGGAGGTCCAATCTTCCAAACGACTGCAGACGTTTTGGCGGGTGTCTGAAGATTATTTGTGGTCGTTACCAGCCTCGGGGAAGGTAGTTTGTTGCTTAATAAAATTGCCAACTACTGGACTGCAAAAATATGAGATGTATTAAAATAGAACAAAATTTAACTCCCCTTCCATTCCTCCACAAATCTTTCTGTCATGTGCCTCCACCATTGCTTATTCCCTTCACAACTCCTTGGTTCATATCCCCATTGAAAGCATTTTGTCAGGATGCATCACAGCATGGTTTGAGAACAGCTCCATTCAAGGCCGCAAGAAATTGCGGATGGAGCGACAACCACCATGCAAACCAACCTCCCTTCCATTGACTCCATCTCAAGTCAAGTCAAGTCAAGTTTATTTGTCACATACACATACGAGATGTGCAGTGAAATGAAAGTGGCAATGCTCGCGGACTTTGTGCAAAAGAAAAACAACCAAACAAACTATAAACACAATCATAAACACACATATTCTTTTACATATTAATTAATGGAAGGAAAAACGTTCAGTAGAGTTAGTCCCTGGTGAGATAGGCGTTTACAGTCCGAATGGCCTCTGGGAAGAAACTCCTTCTCAACCTCTCCGTTCTCACCGTATGACAACGGAGGCGTTTGCCTGACCGTAGCAGCTGGAACAGTCCGTTGCAGGGGTGGAAGGGGTCTCTCATGATATTGTTGGCTCTGGAGTTGCACCTCCTGATGTATAGTTCCTGCAGGGGGGCACTTCACGCTGGCTCGCCAGGGCCACCAGCATAATTAAGGTCCAGTCTCACCCAGTCACTCCCTCTTCTACCCTCTCCCGTCAGGCAGGAAGTTACAGAAGTGCGAAAACACATACCTCCAGATTCAGGGACAGTTTCTTCCCAGCTATTATCACCAATTAGAGAGCAGTTCTGACCTGCCATTTACCTAATTGGAGACATTTGGTCTTTCTTCAATTGGACTTTACTGGACTATCGCACTAAATATTATTCCCTTTACCCTGTATCTGTGCACTGTGGAAGGCTTGATCGTAATCAAGTATAGTCTTTCCACTGACTAAATAGCATGCATCAAAAAAGCTTTTCACTGTACCTCAGTACTTGTGATAATAATAAACGGAACTAAATGAAACTAAACTAAACTGACTACCCTATCCTGTTGACCTGGGTAAAAATGATCCTTGATTATGTTGGCCGCTTTCCCAAGGCAGTGTGAAGCAAAGATTGTAGAAGGCTAAGCTAGACCACTCCATTAGACTGACGTGTAGTACGCAACGGAGTGGAACCTCCACCATTTTGGGAATACGACACCGACTTCCGTTATGCCTCTCGCAGTTTAATCAACGTCAGTCCTTTGGATTTTGCAGGAATGGTCTATTTTAGCCTTCTATGATCTCTATGGTTTAAGGAAATTCAGTGTTGTGGGGAAAACCCTATTCAGACTGATCGGGGGTTTCTGTGCTGTTCTGTGTGTGTGTGTGTGTGTGTGTGTGCAGTGTCTGTGTGTGTGTGTGATTTGTGTGTGTCTGTTTTAGCCTGTATGTGTTTGGTGTATTCAGTGTGTGTGTGGGTGTGTGTGTGTGTGTGTGTGTGTGTGTGTGTGTGTGTGTGTGTGTGTGTGTGTGTGTGTGTGTGTGTGTGTGTGTGTGATATAGCTCATCTACCAAATTCATAATTTTGTTAATTTTCTTTTTAAATGTTTTCCTCCCTGCCAGAGGTGCTGCTTGTCCCGTTGAGTTACTCCAGCATTTTGTGTCTAGAACATTAGTTCATCTGTCTACCAATCTAATAGGCACTCGGGTGCGTATGATACTGTAGATTTTTGCCACTTATTCCACTTTACATGAAAAATTCATTGGCTGTTGCTCTAATGAATGGGAAGGAATTTAATCCAAACGCTTCAAGTGAGAATGTCATTGAACAACTTAAACCTATTAACTTCACTAATTCTGGTCAAAAAATAAATAAATAAAATTGGTTGCCCTATGGTGTCGATATTCCTCGCCGTGTTGGGGGAAAACTGGGGTGAAGAGAAAATCCTCATCAGGAAATTCATTGTTTTGCCTGGTGATCTGATATGATCAGATGAGCGAATGATTGTAACCTTTTAGGGGACACGATCATTTGTTTGTCTGAAGAAGAGTCTCGACCGAAACGTCACCCATTCCTTCTCTCCAGAGATGCTGCCTGTCCCGCAGATTTACTTCAGCTTTTTGTGTCTTATCAACGAACATTTGTTTGACGGTTCCCCGTGGATCGATGCACACTCCCCCATTTCTAGCCGGTAATACGAACTCTCCCTGTGACTGCACCCACGAGTTTTCCGTTTTAGTCACATTTTATAATTGATATTATAAATAATATATGAAGTGGGTTTGAATAGGTCGCAGTTTCCATAGAGTCACCGGTAAACCGCTTGAATGGTACATAGAATTCACAATTTTCTAGACTAATTTAGAATCGACACATTCTCGCATATAACAGAACCGTGCCGCAAATAAACGTCCAACCCTTGTCAATTGTAGCTCTCGTCTACACGGCAAAAAGCGAGATATGATTCCCGCTGCGGCGATCACATCACAGGTGGGGAACCTGAAGAAAGACAAGTCGGGTCGCCTACATTGGCGATTCGAGCAATTTATAGCAGAACAGCACGCTACGCTTGTAGAAGTTGACGTCATGATGGAAGCCGATTCCCAAGATGGCACAAAAAAATGACCCATGACCTACTAAGGCTTTTTCGCCGAGTGGGCCAACTTGCTCTTGCTCTAGTATCTTTGGTGTGAAGTGTAGATGGAGGGGATTGGCTTTAGTATAGAAATACAACACAATAGGTAACGATTGTGACCTCTGCATGATCTGTGAAGGAAAAGACTAGCATTGACATAGAATGCTATATCCTGTAAGTGGCTTTCCTCATCATCACTTTCATCATCACAAAGTAAGCATTTTGGATAAACCAGCACAATTGTGGAAGTACCATATTCGTAAGCATCTTCAGCATCTATACACCTGCTCAAATGTATTTTTAATGTTGTTACAGTGCTCAACCACTTTCTCTGCCAACTCGTTCCATATTTGTAGCACTCTCTGTGTGGAAAAGGTTGCCCATCAGGTTCCTCTTAAATGTTTCTTCTCCCCCCCTTAAACCTATACCATCTGGTCAAACCCTAGAAAAAAACCTTTGTGCCTTCACCCTATTTATGCCCCTCATGATTTTATACATGCCTGAGAGATCTCCTCTCATTTTCCTATGTTCCAAGGTACAAAGTCCCAGCCTGCCCAACCTCTCCCTACAACCTTATGCCCCTGTCCCACTTAGGAAACCTGACCGGAAACCTCTGGAGACTTTGCGCCCCACCCAAGGTTTCCGTGCGGTTCCCAGAGGTTGCAGGTGGTTGCCGGAGGTTGCAGGTAGTGGAAGAATTGAATTTGAATTGAATTGAATGATACAGCACAGAAACAGGCCCTTCGGCCCATAGAGTTCATGCCGACTTGTGATCACCCGTACACACACACTTATGAACATAGTAACCTCAATATCAGACATTCTAAAAGAGTTCTTCAGGTAGCAGGTAGCAGGAAGGAAGCAGGTAGGAAGACTGACAAAAACCTCCGTGAACCGCACGGAAACCTTGGGTGGGGCGCAAAGTCTCCAGAGGTTTCCGTTCAGGATTCCTAAATGGGACAGGGACATCAGAGTCCTAACCACATCCTCTTAAATCTTTTCTGCATTGTTTCCAGGTTAATGACATCTCTTCTATGGTGGGTGACCAAAACTGAACACACTATTCCATCTTATGCAACTGCAAATGTAAGTGTTTAAAGAAAAATATTGGCCCGTCTCCTGATGATTGAACAGGCAGACTGTAGATTTTTGCCACTTATTCCACTTTACATGAAAAATCTTCTTTGGCGTTTGAAAGGAATCTTATTAAAAGAATGGTTATCAATGTCCCAGTGGTTTCCTGGTAGCCCAGTACTGAACCAATCAGAACCAAATAATCCCAGATTAGATTACCTGTATTTATTCAGTACTAGACTAAGTGGCCTGGTCCTAGACTAGACTAGACTAGACAGGAGGCCTGGTCCCCCAGCTAATTCCCCCTCGTCCCCAGCACTCTCTCCCCTTCCTCTTCACCCTCCCTCTTTTTCCCCTCTCCCCCTCCCCTCCCCAATCCCTCCCTCACCCCCCTCCATCCCTCTCCTTTTCCCTACCCTCAGTCCCTCCCTCCTTCCACACCCCTCTCCCCTCCCTACCCCCTCCTATCCCCCTATCCCCTACTTCCCCCTCCTCCCTCCACCTACCCCCCACCTTTCTCATCTCCCCCCCCACACCCAACCTCCCCATCCCCCCTCTCCTATTCCCCCTCACCCTCCCCCTCCCCCCCACCCCCTCCTCTCCTATTCCCCCCCCAGTCCCTCCCTCTCCTCTCCTCCCCCTACCCTCACTCCCTCCCCTCTCTCTACCCCCTCCCCCTTTAGTCCCCTCCCTCCCACTCTCCTTTCCCCTCACCTCCCCAACTTTCCCCTCCCCTCCTCCCTTTATTCCGCCCTCCTTCCCCCCACTCTCCCTCCTCACCTCCCCAGGATCTCAAGGTTGCCAAGGGGTGTGTGTGGGGGAAGGGGTGTGTGGGGGGAGAGGTTAGAGGAGGGGGAGAATAGGGGGAGGTGGGGAAGGGTGGTATTGGTGTGAGGCATGTGGGGGGAGGGGTGTTTGTGGACGGGGGTGTGTGTGGGGGAGGGTGGGTTGTGGGGGTGTATGTGGGGGGGGGAGGGAGGAAGGGGGGGAGGATGTGTGTGGTGGTGGGGGAGGGGTGTGGGAGGATGTGGGGAGGGGGGTGTGTGGGCTCAGCGGCTCTGGCCCCCTCACGCCCGCGTACACAGCCCCCGCCCGCGAACACAGCTCCCGCCCACACTCTGCTCACTCCGCTCTTTCAGCTTTATTCTCACCGCCGGTGATTGACATCGGGTGCCAGAAAGGGGCGTTGCCGTCCCGGCGAATGACAGGAGAGAAGACCAATAACTTTTGTAATATTTCACTGATCAGAACAAAGCTTGATGCACTTGCAGCAAAGGAGAATGGCAAGTAAGGTGGCGAAAAATTGTAGCGCTATCGGGTACTGTTTTTGCGCAAATTTAAAATCAACGCAAACCAGATGAGGACAAGATGAGAGTTTTATAAGTACGTATAGATAGGTAGATGCCCAAGGGACATTTGGACTGATCACAACGTTCCTGATGTGTAAGAAGGAATTGCAGATGTTGGTATAAACCAAAGATAGACACAAAAAGCTACTCAGCGAGACAGGCAGCATCTTTGGAGAGAAAGAATGGGTGATGTTTCGGGTCGAGACCCTTCTTCAGGGATAAAGGAAACAACAGATATAGACGGTGATATGGTGGGATAAAGAACAATGAATGAAAGATATATTAGTTTGCATATCTTTCATTCATTGTTCTTTATCTCTGCACATCACCGAGTGTATCTCTTGTTTCCCTTGTCCCTAACCAGTCTGTAGAAGGGTCTCGACCTGGAACAACATGCCTGATTCTTGCCAATTCTATCCAATACTTATTCCTAATTGCTATCCAGTCACTGCATTGAAAATGTCTGTGGTGAAGATAAGATTTTACTTTATCAAATCCTGCCTGATTAAGTTGCCAATTGTTCAATCCAATACTTATTCCTAAAACAGCCATATCGGCCCTCAAGTCCGTGCCGATTGAAAATGTCTGTGCACTGAAGATAACCATTTTACTTCTATCAAATCCTGCCAGTTGAATTTTAAGTACCAATGAATTATTGGAAGCTTTCACACCGCTCCACTCTCTGAAAAGGGAAAAGGGAAAATGAGAGTTCAGCAAAGGAATAATACTAGAGGAAATGTTTAGTTGGTTATTGCATAGTTCAAAAGCAGAACAATGGCTAGTGGGTTTCCAATAAATTGGGAAGCCCTTGACAACCTGATACATCATTTGCTCTGCAAACCATAAAAACATATTGCATGCAGCAACATTCAACGTATTTTTAATTGGACAGAAATAGAATGGTGTATTCGACGGCCATAAGGTCAAGGAAAACAGAGAGTCCTATACGAGGTCACAAAAAAGGAACAAACGAAAAAGAAATAATAATTTCAAGAACACAGTGATATAAAAGGCCATTACATTTTTATATTTAGATGCTCCCAATTACTGATTGTGGAGAGACTTCTTAGTGTAATAAATGATGGTGAAATGGAACTTGAGGTTAGAATGTCTCAACTCAAAGGTAGGATTCGTACCAAAGTACATCTCACTAAGCACAAAAATATTTTTTGACAATAATGACGGAGGTGGGAGAAACATAATAAACCTGCCAGCAAATGAATATGAATTATGAATATGAACTTATGAAATTAACATTCAAATCTCAACCCAAAATGTCACCTATTCCTTTTCTCCAGAGATGCTGCTGCCTGACCCGCTGAGTTACTCCAGATTATTGTGTCTCTCTTCGGTTCAAAAGCAGAATGTTGTAGAGGTTGGAAAGCTAGGAAGAAAACAGAAAATGCTGTTAATACCTCTCACATCAGACAGGTTATTATGACCTTCACTGGCCTAAAATATTAACCTCATTTCTCTCCACTGAAACTGCCTGACCTACTGAGTATTTAAACCATTTCCTGTTTCTATTTCAATCAATGAAAGTGCTTGCTCGGCAGCTGAGGCCAATTGTCACTCACTGCTCCATGCCAACAGAAAATGTCATCCTTCAGGTTTAGCGGAGAGTTCTCCTTCCATCCACGGGGAGAAAAACTGGCCAGTGGTTACTTTGTGTAACAGGAGGCAACCTTGTGGAAAATTCTCCCTTTAAGTTGCACCCATTACCTTCCCCTGTCACCCTCTGATGGGAGACTAACACACATTTAAACTTCTTCACTGCAATACTATATGTCTGGATACTGTTCCAACTGATGGTAAGGTTGTCCATATTCCAGGAGTGTTGAGTGTACAATATAGATAGATAGATAGATAGTCTTTTATTGTCATTCAGACCGAAGTCTGAACGAAATTGCAGCAGTCATACATATAATACCATACAATAAAACAACAATAAACACACATTAACATCCACCACAGTGAGTCCACCCAGCATCTCCTCACTGTGATGGAGGCAAAAGTCTTAGGTTGCAGTATTTCTTGAGGATGAGGTTCGTGCCAGGGTACTGAAGTGAGCAAATCTAACAGGGTTGAATCTGTCGTCAGCAATATGACCTTGTGGAGAATTTTGCTGCAGGGAAACAGGGACGTAATCCTAAAGAACTCTAACTCCATCTACAACTTTGCAGATTTACAGGTTTTCAGACACCACTATGGGGGGCCGAATCATGAACAATGGTGAGGAAGGAGATAGAGAAGAGTAACACGGTGTCATGACAAAACCTCTCCTTCAATGTCAGCAAGATGAAGGAGCTAGTTACGGTATTGACTTCAGAAAGTGTGATGGAGTACATGCCCCATTCGGCATCAATGGTGCAGAAGTGGAAATGGCTGAGAGCTTCAAGTTCCTTGGCATAAATATTACCAATGATCTGTCATAAGTTCATAAGTGATAGGAGCAGAATTATGCCATTCGATCCAACAAGTCTACTCCGTCATTCAATCATGGCTGATCTATCTTTTCCTCTAAACACCTTTCTCCTGCCTTCTCCTCATAACCCCTGACACCCATACTAATCAAGAATCTATCTATCTCTGCCTTGAAAATACCCATTCAATGTGGACCAAATACATTGAAGTGATTGCCAAGAAGGCTCACCAACACCTCTACTTCTTCAGGAGGCTGAACAAATTTGCCATGTCTCCAAAGACATACAAACTTATATAGATACACCATAGAAATAATACTGTCGGCATAGAAATAATACATGTTGGCTTGGGAACAGTTCTTCCCAAGACCACATTAAATTGAAGTTGTGGATGTAGCCCATTCCACCACACAGACTATGACCCCCCCACCAATGACTCCATCTACATTTCATGCTGCTTCAGAAACCTGTGGAGGCAGGTTATCTGGATACTTTTGAGAGAGAGCTAGATAGGGCTCTGAAAGACAGCGGAGTCAGGGGATATGGGGAAAAGGCAGGAACGTGGTACTGATTGTGGGTGATCAGCCATGGTCACATTGAATGGCGGTGCTGGCTCTAAGGGCCAAATGGCCTACTCCTGCACCTATTGTTTATTGTCTATTGTCTAAAAGCAGCCAACATATAATCAACCACTTGTCCAACCTCAGTCATTCCTTCTTCTTCTTGCCCCGAGCAGAAGATACAGAAGATTGATAACATGCACGACGAGGCTCAGAAACATTTCCCCTTCTGTCACTGGCGTCTGAATGGTCTTTTCATAAGCTGGGGTTCTGTTCAAATCACATCGAGCCCATTGTGGGCAGTGGACTTTGTCTCTGGAACTGAGGACTCTTCTACATTCTGTATCTTTTCCTTCGCTCTATCTGTTGTACTTGAGTTTAGCTTGATTGCATTTTTATATATTAATATCTGATTTGATTGGATAGCATGCAAAGCAAAACGTTTTGCTATACCTCCGTAGTCGTGATAATAATAAACTTCAACCTAAGAACAAAAAACAAGTTACTCTCAATGTTTGTAAATTCATGCAAAAGCTGAGATTGAACAAACGTATTTTTATCAACAGAGCAGCAGACAATGGTTTTTCATCCTCGACAAATGTCGCAAACCCCCAGTGTTGCTCAATTGTGAACTACCGCAGGGGAGAGACATTTGTGCACAATCATGTCGTACAGTTAAAACGACTCTCAGGTCTAACAAAGAATCATCAGATTTTAGTTCCGCTCCAAATCACATGTCTAGGCAAACGGTTTGCTGCTTCTGCTGTGAAGTTGTATTTAGATCAGCATTCAATTAAAAAAACTTGATCATCCTAGTCTTACCGGATTAAATGACCTGATCCTGAATCTCGTAGGCTGTGCTGTTTCTCTCAACTAGAGAGAAATGAGAAAACTCAGTTGGTATTCTCAGACAGGCACTCTCCTTGTGGCCAGTTGCACAACATGTTATAAATGTGTCCTAAATGCAAGGTCACGGGGAAGGTTCAACTGCAATGGGATTCACCACAGAATGGTGATGAAGCACTAATGGCTGCTGCTTCTGGACTGCAGGGACCTGGCTTTGGTGCTGTGAGGAGTTTGAATGTTTCCTTTGAGTGTTCTCGTTTGCTACCACATCCCAAAAATGTGCTGGCAGGTGCCTGGCACCAATAGGTAAATTATCCATTGGTGTAGATTTGGGCCAAAAGATTCAATTAGGAGAGAATAAATTACCGAGCCACAGCAAAATAAGAAGAGGGGGAATGGATTGATCTGCTGGGAGCTGGCATGTTCCACTGTGCCGAATATCTTTTTCTGTGATATTATTAATAAGTCAGTCTTACAGCTAAGTCAATAACAGATAACAGATGAAGAAGGGTCTCGACCCAAAACGTCACCCATTCCTTCTCTCCATAGATGCTGCCGGTCCCGCTGAGTTACTCCAGCATTTTTTGTCCATCTTTGATGTAAACCAGCTGGAGCGCTATCGCGGAGCGGAGCGGGCAATGCCTTGCACGGGTCGCCGCGCCGATATACTGGGATCGCCGATAAAAACATCATGGAGCTGCGGGGCTGTGGAGCGGTCAGCTGCGGGCGGTGGCGCTGACCTTAAACATCGCGGAGCCTGGGATCTCTCACCGAGACCGCCAGTGGTGGAGCTCCGTCCAGCGCGGCCTGTTGGCTTGGAAGCCGCGGTCTCCGGTAAGGAAGCGGCCGTTCCTGGCACCCCAAGCCGCTGAGAGGATTCTCCCGACGCCGGAGCACCATCACCCGGCGAGAACGGCCTGGAACACCGGGCCTCCGTAGCGGCGACTGCGGAGGCCTCAATAGGCCTGACTATGGGTGGACATGGGGATGGGGACTGGACTTTGTGCCTTCCCTCACAGTGGGAACCATTGTGGGGGGATGTTTTTATGTTTATTGTTAAATTTTTAATGTTGTGTCTTATCTTTATCTGTGTGCTGCATGGCGTCAAATTTCACTACACCAATTGGTGTATGTGATAATAAATGTATTTTGTATCCTTTGTATCATCTCTGTCTTGCAAGGGGCATTGGAGTTAAATGTTCTCACAAGATGCCAGCTAAGCAAATTGAAACCAAAGAAAGTAAATGCCTCGTTGAGTGATGGCAGCTTAGGTGAAGCAAAGTATTTCATTCTCAGAGCTGGTAAACTGTCATGGCCACAACCTAGAGACAACATGCTGGGAGAAGATAAATATGTCACCAAGGTAAAGGTGAATTGTTTCTTTGTTAAACTTAGTTCTTGGGGAATGAAGTTGATTTTGACACAAGGATTCTATTATTTTTTTAACTTAAGTCTACATGGACCCTCCTTTGGCAATTTAGGGTTAATGACATTTAAACTGGTCGATTCTCAGGCTGAGGTAGACACAAAGATTGGTTGTGGTTTACTAAGAATTCAGGATGTATGCTATGGTGTTACGGTTCCAAAAGTTGCAAAATAATCTTGTGGAGAAAACGTTTAAAAAAACTCCTCCTCTTAGGCAGTTCGTCAGAAGGAGGAAGAGTTGCTGCCACTCTTGTTATGTGTGATGTGAGGTTGCTAATGAGACCACAAACTCTTCCACAGATGGGGCATGTTGCGAGTGAGATTGGTGATCACAAAAGACACAACATGCTAGAATAACTCAACGGGTCAGGCAGCATCTGGATAGCAGTAACAGGATCGGTCCGAGTCAGCATGGATTTACGAAGGGTAAATCATGCTAGACTAATCTTCTGGAACTTTTTGGGGATGTAACTAGGAAAATGGACAAGGGAGAGCGAGTGGATGTAGTGTATCTGAACTTTCAGAAAGCATTTGATAAGGTCCCACATAGGAGATTAGTGGGCAAAATTAGGGCACATGGTATTGGGGGTAGAGTGTTGACATGGATAGAAAATTGGTTGACAGACAGGAAACAAAGAGTAGGGATTAATGGGTCCCTTTCAGAATGGCAGGCAGTGACTAGTGGGGTACCGGAAGGCTATTTACAATATACATCAATGATTTAGATGAAGGGATTCAAAGTAACATTAGCAAATTTGCAGATGATACAAAGCTGGATGGCAGTGTGAACTGTGAGGAGGATAGAAACATAGAAACATAGCAGGAGGAGGCCATTTGGCCCTTCAAGCCAGCACCGCCATTCATTGTGATCATGGCTGATCGTCCCCAATCAATAACCCATGCCTGCGTTGTCCCCATATCACTTCATTCCACTAGTCCCAAGAGCTCTATCTATCTCTCTCTTAAATCCATCCAGTGACTTGGCCTCCACTGTCCTCTGTGGCAGGGAATTCCACAAATTCACAACTCCCTGGGTGAAAAAGTTTTTTCTTACCTCAGTCTTAAATGGCTTCCCCTTTATTCTAAGTGTGCCCCTGGTTCTGGACTCGCCCAACATTTGGAACATTTTTCTTGCATCTATCTTGTCCAGTCCTTTTATAAGTTTCTATAAGATACCCCTTCATCCTTCTAAACTCCAGTAAATACAAGCCTAGTCTTTTCAATCTTTCCTCATATGACAGTCCGGCCATCCCAGGGATCAATCTCGTGAACCTACGCTGCACTGCCTCAATCACAAGGATGTCCTTCCTCAAATTTGGTGACCAAAACTGTACACAACATTCCAGATGTGGTCTCACCAGAGCCCTATACAACTGCAAAGAACCTCTTTACTCCTATACTGAAATCCTCTTGTTATGAAGGCCAACATTCCATTAGCTTTCTTCACTGCCTGCTGTACCTGTAAGCCAACTTTCAGGGACCGGTGTACAAGGATGCCCAGGTCTTGCTGCACCTCCCCCTTACATAACCTTACCCCATTGAGATAATAATCTGCCCCCTTGTTTTTGCTGCCAAAGTGGATAACCTCGCATTTATCTATATTATATCTGCCATCTGCCCACTCACTCAACCTGTCCAGGTCAGCCTGCAACCTCCTAACATCCTCTTTACAGTTCACACTGCCACCCAGCTTTGTGTCATCCGCAAACTTGCTGGTGTTGCTCCTAATTCCCTCTTCCAAATCATTAATATATATAGTAAACAGTTGCGGCCCCAACACCGAGCCTTGCGGCACCACTCGCCACTGCCTGCCATTCTGAAAAGGACCCGTTCACTCCTACTCTTTGCTTCCTGTCTGCCAACCAATTTTATATCCATGTCAACATCCTACCCCCAATACCATGTGCTCTAATTTTAGTCACCAGTCTCCCATGAGGGACCTTATCAAAGGCTTTCTGAAAATCTAGATACACTACATCCACTGGCACCCCTTCATCCATTTTACTTGTCACATCCTCAAAAAATTCCAGACAATTAGTCAAGAATGATTTCCCTTTCATAAATCCATGTTGACGGACTAATCCTTTTACTGTTATACAAATGCCCCATTATTACCTCTTTATTAATTGACTCCAGCATCTTTCCCACCACTGAAGTCAGGCTAACTGGACTGTAATTTCCCATTTTCTCTCTCTCTCCTTTCCTGTAAAGTGGGATAACATTAGCTATCCTCCAATCCTCAGGAACTATTGAACATTGGAAAATGATCACCAATGCGTTCACTATTTCTGGAGCTGTGCTATGAGAATGCAGGGCGACTTGGACAGGTTGGGTGAGTGGACAGATGCATGGCAGATGCAGTTTAATTTGGATAAATGTGAGGTTATCCACTTTGGTAGCGTAAACAGGAAGGCAGATTATTATCTAATTATTGTAAAGTTGTGAAAAGGGGAAGTACAACGAGATCTGAGGGTCCTTGTTGATCAGTCAATGAAAGTAAGCATGCAGGTACAGCAGGCAGTGAAGAAAGCGAATGGCATGTTGGCATTCATAACAAGTGGAGTTGAGTATAGGAGCAAAGAGGTCCTTCTGCAGTTGTACAGGGCCCTAGTGAGATCACACCTGGAGTATTGTGTGCAGTTTTAGTTTCCAAATTTGAAGAAAGACATTCTTGATATTGAGCGAATGCCGCGTAGGTTTACAAGGTTAATTCCCGGGATGGCGGGACTGTCATATGCTGAGAGAATGGAGCGGCTGGGCTTGTATACTCTGGAATTTTAGAAGGATGAGAGTGAATCTTATTGAAACATATAAGATTATTAAGGGTTTGGACACGCTAGAGGCAGGAAACATGTTCCCTATGTTGGGGGAGCCCAGAACCAGGGGCCACAGTTTAAGAATAAGGAGTAAGCCATTTAGAATGGCGATGAGGAAACACTTTTTCTCACAGAGTTGTGAGTCTGTGGAATTCTCTACCTCAGAGGGCGGTGGAGGCCGGTTCTCTGGATACTTTCAAGAGAGAGCTTGATAGGGCTCTTAAAGATAGTGGAGTCGGGGGATATGGGGAGAAGGGAGGAACGGGGTACTGATTGGGGATGATCAGCCTTGATCACATTGAATGGCGGTGCTGGCTCCAAGGGTCGAATGGCCTACTCCTGCACCTATTGTCTATTGTCTCAAGGCTACAACAACCAGCCAACATTAGTTCACATCCTAATCTAGTTAAAGACGGAAAGCTTGCTTAAAGTGTTTCAGCAACTGAGAGTCCTGTATTTGAACAGTTTTGCTGCCCTTTGTACATCCCTCCTCGGGTAAAGTCAGAAGTAGGGGCTTGAAGATGGGTTGCACATTTAACTATCATTAACCCAACGCCTTCAATGTGAAGGGTAATAGTAGTACCTTAAGTGACAGAAAGAACTTCAGAAAAATGCCCTTCAGCCCACTGAGTCCGCGCCGACCAGCGATAACCCCGTACACGAACACCTTCCTACACACTAGGTACAATTTACTATTTTACCGAAACCATTTAACCTACAATCCTGTACATCTTTGGAGGGTGGGAGGAAATCAGAACAGCTGAAGAAAACTCACATCGTCACAGGGAAAACATAGTAACTCTGTACAGACAGCACCTGTAGTTAGGATCGAACCTGGGTCTCTGGCGCTGTCGGGCAGCAGCTCTACCGCTGTGCCACCGTGCCGCCCCATATCTGTGATTCATGTATTTATGTAGTGCTGACTTTTTGGGATTTCAGGGGATGAAAGATCTCATTCTTTGGGATGCCAAGTCCCACAGATTGTTTCAGTGTCCTGAATAACGAATCACCAACAACAACACCAACAATCAGTTCTATTTGTCACATTGCACATAAAGTGCAAGTGAAATTAATTTGCCAGCAGCTGTACAATGAAAAATAACACACAAAAACACACTAAACATTTACCACAAACATCCACCACAGTATTCATCACTTTGGTGGAAGGCACAAAAATTGGCCAGTCCTCCTCCATTTTCGCATAGAGAGACGCAGTACTGGAACAGGGTCTTTGGGCCACTGAGTGCGCCCCAACCGTCAGCCACCCATTAACATGAATCCCCTTTTATTCGACCCATATTCTCATTAAAACCACTTAAATTACACCCACACGCACCCACGCACCACGGGCAATTTATAGAGAACTGAATCATCCTACCACAACCAGAGAGCAGTGCTGAACTAACCATATAACCATATAACAATTACAGCACGGAAACATCTCGGCCCTACAAGTCCATGCCGAACAAAATTTTTTTTTCCCCTTAGTCCCACCTGCCTGCACTCATACCATAACCCTCCATTCCCTTCTCATCCATATGCCTATCCAATTTATTTTTAAATGATACCAATGAACCTGCCTCCACCACTTCCACTGGGAGCTCATTCCACACCGCCACCACACTCTCTGCGAGGAAGTTCCCCCTCATATTACCCCTAAACTTCTGTCCCTTAATTCTGAAGTCATGTCCTCTTGTTTGAATCTTCCCTATTCTCAAAGGGAAAAGCTTGTCCACATCAACTCTGTCTATCCCTCTCATCATTTTAAAGACCTCTATCAAGTCCCCCATTAACCTTCTGCGCTCCAGAGAATAAAAACTACTACTATCTACCTCTGATGTCCCTTGGACTATCCTTGATCGGATTTTGCTGGTTTTATCTTGCACTAAACGTTATTCCCTTTTCATGTGCGGACCAACTGGCGGGAGTTTTTACGGACATTTTCAACCTCTCACCTCTGACGTCTGAGGTCCCCACCTGCTTTAAAAGGGCATCAATAATACCAGTGCCCAAGAAGAGCAAGGTGACGTGCCTCAATGACTATCGACCAGTGGCACTAACGCCGGTGGTGATGAAGTGCTTTGAGAGGTTGATCATGGAGCAAATCAACTCCTACCTCGACAAAAACCTGGACCCACTGCAGTTCGCTTACCGCCACAACAGATCAACGGTGGATGCGATCTCGCTGGCTCTCCACTCCGCTCTGGACCACTTGGACAACAAAAACTCATATGTCAGGCTGTTATTCATCGATTACAGCTCGGCATTTAACACAATCATCCCCTCCAAGCTGGTTACCAAACTCGCAGAACTGGGTCTCTGCGCATCCCTCTGCAATTGGATCCTCGACTTCCTCATTCACAGACCACAGTCTGTTCGTATTGGTGGAAATGTGTCAGCCTCGATAACAATCAGCACGGGAGCACCTCAAGGCTGCGTGCTCAGCCCCCTGCTGTACTCACTCTATACCCATGACTGCGTAGCTAATCACAGTGCGAACTCCATCATCAAGTTCGCTGATGACACCACTGTTGTGGGACGTATCACTGATGGGGATGAATCAGAGTATAGAAGAGAGATCGCAACTGTCCATATGGTGCCAGCACAATAACCTGGCCCTCAACACCAGCAAAACCAAGGAACTCATTGTGAACTTTGGAAGGAGTAGGATGGGGACCCACATTCCCGTTTATATCAACGGGTTGATGGTTGAAAGGGTCAAGAGCTTCAAATTCCTGGGCGTGCACATCTCTGAAGATCTTTCCTGGTCCGAGAACACTAATGCAATTATCAAGAAAGCTCATCAGCGCCTCTACTTCTTGAGAAGATTACGGAGAGTCGGTTTGTCAAGGAAGACTCTCTCTAACTTCTACAGGTGCACAGTAGAGAGCATGATGACCGGTTGCATCGTGGCTTGGTTCGGCAATTTGAGCGCCCTGGAGAGGAAAAGACTACAAAAAGTAGTAAACACTGCCCAGTCCATCATCAACTCTGACCTTCCTTCCATCGAGGGGATTTATCGCAGTCGCTGCCTCCAAAAGGCTGGCAGTATCATCAAAGACCCACACCATCCTGGCCACACACTCATCTCCCTGCTACCTTCAGGTAGAAGGTACAGGAGCCTGAAGACTGCAACAACCAGGTTCAGGAATAGCTACTTCCCAACAGCCATCAGGCTATTAAACCTGGCTCGGACAAAACTCTGATTATTAATAACCACTTTCTGTTATTTGCACTTTATCAGTTTATTTATTCATGTGTGTATATATTTATATCATGGTATATGGACACACTTATCTGTTTTGTAGTAAATGCCTACTATGTTCTGTTGTGCTGAACCAAAGCAAGAATTTCATTGTCCTACACAGGGACACATGACAATAAACTCACTTGAACTTGAACTTGATGTATCTGTGCACAGTAATCATGTATTGTCATGGTTAGCATGCAACAAGACGCTTTTCACTGTACCTCAGGTCACATGACAATAAACTAAACTGAACTGAGGCCAATTACTTTACCAACATGTACAGCTTGCACATGTACATGTATGAAAAAACCAGGACATGTTATCACAGGGAGAATATACAAATGCTACAAGACAGCACCCAAGTTCAAGTCTCCTTCATTGTGAGGCAACGGTTTTAATTGCTTGCCACTGTGCCAATGCTGGACAATTTTTACCTTGTTCATCTGCCATTCCTAGCACTCTTTTCCTGCAGAATAATGTAAAACATCTCAGGCTGTTCACGGTGGCGCGGCGGTAGAGTCGCTGCCTTACAGCGAATGCAGGGCCGGAGACCCGGGTTCGATCCTGACTACGGATGTTGTCTGCACAGGAGTTTGTACGTTTTCCCCATGATCTGCATGGATTTTCTCAGAGATCTTCGGTTTACTCCCACATTCCAAAGATGTACAGGTTTGTAGGTTGGTTGGCTTGGTAAATGTAAAAATTCTCCCTAGTGGGTGTAAGATAGTGCTAATAGAAACATAGAAACATAGAAAATAGGTGCAGGAGTAGGCCATTCGGCCCTTCGAGCCTGTACCGCCATTCAATATGATCATGGCTGATCATCCAATTCAGTTATCTCGTACCTGCCTTCTCTCCATACCCCCTGGTCCCTTTAGCTACAAGGGCCACATCTAACTCCTTCTTAAATATAGCCAATGAACTGGCCTCAACTACCTTAGAGAGTTCCAGCCCACTCAAAAAATGTTTTTCTCATCTCGGTCTAAAGCTGGCAAAACCAGAGAGCTCCTCAGCTCTTCCCAGGCTATAAGACTGTTAAATGGACTCTCTGTGTGAAAAACAAACCCCCACACTGCAGCAGAGCCACTGTTGTTCTCATCGGAACGGCGTTGAATCCTAAGAGTGTTTTTGTTCCCATGTCTTTTTATCTATTTATTTTTCATGCACACTGAATGGACACTGGTTGAGCAACGTTTTTTTGTTTCCTCTGGGTATGCGAATACTCAGGAAATGACAATAAAGATATACAATACAATACAATAAAGGATTTCCCCTCTATCCTTAAGCTGTGACCCCTTGTCCTGGACATCCCCAACATCGGGAACAATCTTCCTGCATCTAGCCTGTCCAACCCCTTAAGAATTTTGTAGGTTTCTATAAGATCCCCCCTCAATCTCCTAAATTCTAGCGAGTACAAGCCGAGTCTATCCAATCTTTCTTCATATGAAAGTCCTGACATCCCAGGAATCAGTCTGGTGAACCTTCTCTGCACTCCCTCTATGGCAATGATGTCCTTCCTCAGATTTTGAGACCAAAACTGTACGCAATACTCCAGGTGTGGTTTCACCAAGACCCTGTACAACTGCAGTAGAACCTCCCTGCTCCTATACTCAAATCCTTTTGCTATGAATGCTAACATACCATTCGCTTTCTTCACTGCCTGCTGCACCTGCATGCCTACTTTCAATGACTGGTGTACCATGACACTCAGGGCTCGTTGCATCTCCCCTTTTCCTAATCGGTCACCATTTAGATAATTGTCTGCTTTCCTGTTTTTGCCACCAAAGTGGATAACCTCACATTCATCCACATTATACTGCATCTGCCATGCATTTGCCCACTCACCCAGCCTATCCAAGTCACCTTGCAGCCACCTTGCAGCCTCACAGCTAACACTGCCCCCCAGCTTAGTGTCAACTGCAAACCTGGAGATGTTGCATTCAATTCCCTCGTCCAAATCATTAATATATATTGTAAATAGTTGGGGTCCCAGCACGGAGTCTTGCGGTACCCCACTAGTCACTGCCTGCCATTCTGAAAATGACCCGTCTACTCCAACTCTTTGCTTCCTGTTTGCCAGCCAGTTCTCTATCCACATCAATACTGAACCCCCAATGTGTGGGGATAGCTGGTCGTCGCGGACCCGGTGGGCCGAAGGGGCTGTTTTCGTGCTGTATCTCTAAGCTAAACTAAAGCTAAAATTAAGCCTCTTCAGGAATTCTACTTGATGATCTTCCCCATTATTTTTTAACAACTCTTTTAAGCCACGGCAATGCACACTACCTGCTCTTTTCTTAATAAAAGGTAAAATAATTGCATAATAAAAGTTTCAAAAATATCTCGGGGCTGTTATTATTTTTTCTGATTATTTTTCTTCATCTCATTTAATAACCTCAGTAAGAAATACATGTTTTGGGTTCAGTAAATATCACTGCAAACTGTTAATCCTTTATTGGCACTTAAGAGGTCTGCAGTAGCCCATAATTTATCATTCTCCGTATAATAGGACTGTCCACATAGAAAATGGCATCATATTGTTTAATACTGGCAAATGTCAACCAAATAATAAAACAAAATAATATTTAAAGTGAAAGACAATCTGCAGCTGGCACACTGTGAAAGAGCTAATTGATTTAGAAAATACTTGTATAACGCTTGTTCGAGCCAGTCACATTAGACTGTCCCTCTTCCTCACCAAACTAAGCATTAGGCTGAAATTGCTCTAGTCAAAGGCTGGATCATTCTGGCATGTCTGTCTGATTTTTCAACATGATTTTTCAAAACAAAAATTGATTGTAATGTAATAATATAACCTGAACCCCAACATTATTTGAGAAGAGTGGAGATTTACTGGAGCCGCACATTTACAATGGGAAATAAACAAAGTGTATTTACTGAAGAGCAGCTAGATGAATACCAGGTAAGTCCGCCGAAGAGATTATATGTAACATAAAAATATATAAGGTTATCACATCTTTAATGGTGCTTCTAAATGTACAGATCTATTATGCTATAATAGAAAAGGAATCTTCGTTTAAGCAGTTCTGCTTGGGATATAAAATAGATGTAACGCTCGGTAAAACTCTTCTTTGAAAACACGAAAGAACCCGAGGAAGGGTCTCGACCCGAATCGTCACCCATCCCTTCTCTCCAGAGATGCTGCCTGGCCCGCTGAGTTACTCCAGCTTTTTGTTGTCTATCTTCGGTTCCTTCCTACACCTAACCATTATTTTAATGTCATTGAAAAATAATATTATATAATGGGGCAGCAAATATTTACCAAAGTGATGTTCATTGATTTAAACTATAACCATATTTGCTATCTCCTAATTCTGGAGAAGCTTGTGAATTTCAGCGTCATTATTTGGATATAGTGTATGGCAGGGTTCTGAAATGGATGAGCACGTAGAATACTAACCAGAAACCAAACAATTATCGTGAAATATTTTAGGATTTAAACGCTCAGAGGAAGGAATGCCTCCTCTGTCACAACGTCCTCGTTAATGCCATTGAAGCAATGATTGCAAATACTATTTTCATTTTGTTTGGATACAGTTTTTATATCTATCGGCAGCAGTGAAAACATAGAAACACGGAAATATAACAAAATAGGTGCAGGAGTAGGCCATTCGGCCCTTCAAACCAGCATCGCCATTCAATATGATCATGGCAGATCATTGTAGATCATCTGAAATCAGTACCCCGTTCCTGCTTCCCACCCCCCCCCCATATCCCTTGATTCTTTTATCTGTATCTGGTTAAAAAGATAGAAGATTCAATTTAGTATCTGTGACCATCTAAAGGACTGTAGGTGGCAGCAATGGAATAGATTTATGGCAAAATACTATTGATACATAACATCAATGCACTGCATGTAAAATGCATTTAAAACTTAGGATTCAAACCAATTAGAAAACTAAATTGAATATATTTGAAATGTAATATTATCAATATTGCTGGTCAAGAATCATATTTGAAAGATGATATTCTTCTGAGGGTTTTATATTTGTTTTTATTATATTAAGATGTTCTAATGCAGCTCACCCTTAGAGGCTGAGTTGGCAAATTGGAAGTTGCATGGACTTTATGTAATCGGAAGTATCTTTTATCTGTATCTGGTTAGAAAGATGGAATAACCAACTCTTTAGTGCACATGCGGTTGACAAAGGGCCATAATCGCTATCCTGTAATGTTAGCTCCTGATAATGTTCCAACTTGTGGCACACTCCCCAGATTAATCACAGTTGAGAACAGAATGGACACTCCAACTCAGATGACTGTTAATAATTCTAGGGGGTTAACTATAATTGGTTCAATAAGTAATGTATCATCTCTCTGCCCCCCACCCCAACTACAAGCATGTTATCCTCTTTCCCCTAACCTCCATTTTAAAACCCAATAGGAACATCTAATTGGAATTTCTTCCTACCCTTAAGATAGCTTTTTGTAATAACTGTTGTATCAGACTTTACAACATGTACTATTGATTATTACCAATATACTGTTTTTGTCCTTTTTGAGTCCTCATTATTCTGCCTTATAGCCTTGCTAACTAATTCCTTGTTTCCATTTCCCACCCTCCCTACCTTCAGACTCCACGTTCAGGTTCCCAGTCCTCTGTCATCGGCAGCAATAATAAGCCAAAAGACAGGAAGATGGAAGAATTCAGCAGGTCCACCAGCATCTGTGGAAGCAAATAGTGTGCATCGATGTTTCAGGTTGAGACCCCGAATCAGTCCTAAGGTAGGGTTTTGAATTAAAATATCACCTTGCATCTTTTGCCACCACAGATGCTTCTCAACCCATTGGAGTTCTTCTGTTTTTTTGTTCTAGATTCCAGTATCTGGGGTCCTTTTTGTCTTCAGTAAAAATAAACCACCCGATATATCAATATGTCCCCAACGCACTGAAGCATAACTTGTCTACCTTGTGGAAGTCCTCCCTTTTAAAATCCTTTCTTCTGCAACACATCTCTCGCCACAACCTCCTTCTTCTTTGCTCATGGCACCAAGTGTAGTGCAAACTCAAGAGATTCCTCCCTCTGAGGTCCTCCCTTTTACTTGTTCCTAGTTTCCTAACTTCTGCTTCCTGGACATGATCCCTCTTTCTGCCTGTGTTACTGGTAGCGATACAAACCACAACCTGTTCCTTGGCACAGAAGATTCCTCAGCTGCTTGTCAATGCCATTGACACTAGGACCATGTTTGTAGGTAGTTGCAAAGATACCACTCCTAATTGTTGCACCCTCTGTCATTCCAGCCTTTCTAATTTCCTCTTCCTCCTTTGTACATCTGATCCAAGCGTGGGACCCACCTTGTTGTATCTGACTTTAGCCCTAAAAACCCCACCTTAGTAGAATTATTCAGAGGTGAATGCAACAAGAATAAGATGCAATCAGTGGATTCATGCTTGATCACTCTTTGCTGTTGCTAGGTAGTAACTCCTGAATCTACTCACCAAATGTGCATCACAGTAGTGCCAGCTATCGCTCAAGCTCTGATAACACAGGTTCATCCAGCAGACAGCACTTCCTACCTCTGCTTGTGTCCAGGACATGAAAAGTATTGTGGATTTCTGAGGTGAATTCTTAGAATATTCTTAGAATAAAGGGGAGGTCATTTAAGACTGAGGTGAGAAAAAACTTTTTCACCCAGAGATTTGTGAATTTATGGAATTCCATGCCGCAGAGGGCAGTGGAGGCCAAGTCACTGGATGGATGTAAGAGAGAGTTAGATAGAGCTCTAGGGGTTAGTGGAGTCAAGGGATATGGGGAGAAGGCAGGCACGGATTATTGATAGGGGACGATCAGCCATGATCACAATGAATGGCAGTGCTGGCTCGAAGGGCCGAATGGCCGTCTACTGCACCTATTTTCTATGTTTCTGTTTCTATGTGACACAGGAATTCAACTGAAGTGAACTGTTAACTCCTCTATTCACAAGCTTGCTAATTAAAATGCTGCAACTCCTGAAATTCAAGTTTTTGTTCTCACGGTAGTAAGTGTTAGATAGCCTAATGAATTATCCTGAAATTTGGAGAGAAAGTAACTGACAGGTATTTGCATGTTTATGATATATGGCAACTTTATAAATGGTTACTAAAAAGTGTTGTTTTCTATTTCAAGGATTGTACAGTCTTTACAAAGAAAGACATAATGAGGTAAGTTGATAAGCAATGTGAGAGAAATGTCCTCAACCTACTAAATAATGGTTGTGTTTAGCAAAACCCCTAATGCGCTATGAGTTTGGAGCCAAAGCAGATGGTTGGGGTTTCTGAAGGTATTATGTACTGTCCAAGAATGAGGTCTTGTTGGTTTTTGCAAAGCTGCCAAGATTAAACTGTACTTGAGGCACAATTTCAATTGTATTGTTTACTCTTATGACATCAAGATTCAGATTCAGATTCAATTTTAATTGTCATTGTCAGTGTACAGTACAGAGACAACGAAATGCATTTAGCATCTCCCTGGAAGACCGACATAGCAAACGATTTGAATGAATAATAATAAGTGTCCAAGGGGGGGGGGGGGGGGGTGATTGGCAATCACCGAGGTACGTTGTTGAGTAGAGTGACAGCCGCCGGAAAGAAGCTGTTCCGCGACCTGCTGGTTCGGCAACGGAGAGACCTGTAGCGCCTCCCGGATGGTAGGAGGGTAAACAGTCCATGGTTGGGGTGAGAGCAGTCCTTGGCGATGCTGAGCGCCCTCATCAAAGAGCAGCAACCATTAGTCAGAAGGGTCTCAACCCAAAACGTCACCTATTCCTTTTCTCCAGAGATGCTGCCTGACCTGTTGAGTTACTCCAACATTTTGTGTCTATCTTCAGTTTCAACCAGCATCTGCAGGTCCTTCCTATACATAAGAACTGGTACATCGGTATAAATTTATTAATCCCACACATTCACAACTCAATAAATATGGCTCAGCGTTAAAAAAAAAGTTATTGAATGTGGGAATCACAAGCAAGGTCAGCGTTTATTTCACTGGCGAAAGTTATAGTGAGTTTGTATCTTGAACTTACCATCTGATCAAGTCATTTCTATCCTGCTTTTTAGTGGCATTTCTATCCTGATATTTAAGCCCAGTGATGATGAAAGAATGGTAATATTTTTCCAAGTCAAGGTGGAGCATTAGTTGCAAGAGAGCTCGCTCAATTTTCAGGTGTCTGATGCCTTTCTTTTTCTTTGCGGAAGAGGCAATGTGGACAGAACTGTTGGAAATGTCTTTGTGAGAAACAGCAGCCATCCAGTAATGACTGACAAGTTTAAATTGCTACAAGATTAAAGGAACATTTATTTTTATCCCAGTCACAAATGGTCAAACTTTTAATTTTGGTTTGTATTTATACTATAATTATTTTTTCATTACCGATGGCCGGAGCACTTTTGTTAGGACTTTGGGGTTTACTGTGAAATATTTTTATTGTTTAGAATATATGAATTATTTGAATATTACTGTGTTCATTTACTGTCATATCTTCTGAAGTAGTTTCAGATTCAAATTCAATTTTAATTGTCATTGTCAGTGTACAGTACAGAGACAACGAAATGCATTCCTAATCTACCAAAGGACATAAAGTGCCAGAGTAACAACAGGTCATCCCTGGAAACATGGAGAAGTGACGTTTCGAGTTGAGACAGTCCGTCCACCTGAAATGTTACCTATCCATGTTCTGCAGAGATGCTGCCTGACCCGCTGAGTTACTCTCATAACTTATGCTTCAAATTTTGCTTTATTTTATGATATCTACTTCAATCTCATTATAAAATGCTGTCATATAATGATCACTTTCCCTAAAGGCCCATTAACTACCAAATTATTAATGAAGCCTTTCTCATCACACCATACTGGAGCTAAAATAAATTTCCCTCAATAGGATTCTCAAAGGACTGATTTAGGAACATCCCCCTTCCCCCTTCTCTGTTTTCTGTGCCCCCCGCCACCTCACACACCGATTTCTCTCACTATAATGCCTCTTTCTCTTACTCTACCCTTCCCTTTCCACCTCCATATCTTCCTCTGGCTTTACGTTTCAACCATGTTCTCTCCTTATCTAAACCCTTTTATCTCCCTTGTGCCCCTTTTTGTTCCCTTTTGTCTCCTTTTAGCTTCTTGCCTTTGTCCACCCATCTGCCTATCAGAATTCCCATTTACCTCTATCCACCTATCACTTGTCAGACTTTATCCCACCGCCCCCCATCCTCACCTTCTCCAGCTTTCTCCATCATAATACAATCCGTCTGAAGAATGGCCTCAACCCAAAACTTTGCCTACCCAAGTCCACCAGAGATGCTGCCTGACCCATTGAATTGCACCAGTATTTTGTGTTCTATGCAATATTCTCGCATCTGCAGTGAATTGTGTCACCATTGGCTTGTCTTTTTTTTTACTGATATTCTCTGGTTATTGTTTTACCTTGTTACATATTCCACTAACTTCCTGACTTATACTATACCATACATGACCATAAATATCTTTAGAAAGCTCCCAGTAAATTTTGTTCTGCTATTTCTTGCTCCATTCTTGTACTTCCATATCTCAATTATTTTCCATTTTCATTGACATACTTCTATTGTAAAACTTCTCCTGTAATTTCCCCTATTAATTAAACCATTGTCGGTATGCATCGTGCATTCCATGCATTGGTGCGGGAACAATTCTGTAGAATACTGCAAGAAATTGCAGAGAGCTGTGGATGTAGCTCAGTCCAGCACACAGATCAGATTCCCCACCATTGACTCCATCTACTCTTCACAGCGCTTCAGAAAAACAGCCAACATAATTAATGACATTTTCCATCCCGGTCAACCCTTATTCTCCCCCTTTCTCATTGGGCAGAAGATGCAGAAGCTTGAAAGCATCACTAGACTTGGGAACACATTTTTTCCCACTATAATCTGAATGGTCCTTCCATAAACTGGCCATTTCATCTTTACCCAATTGTGGAAATTGGAGTTTGTCTATAGACCTGGTGCACTACAATGTTGAGAACTATATTCTGCACCCTAACTTCCTCCTTGCCCAACTTATTGTACTTCAGTTTACCTTGATTGTATGTATGTATCGTATTATATCATTTAATTGGGTAGCATGCAGAACAAAGCTTTTTAGTGTACATCAAGACACATGACAATAACAAACCTAAATCTTACCTCATCTTTTTTTGTTATTTATATCATACGGGGGAAAATTTTGTCCCATTTTTGTTGTATTTCAGATTATATCAAAGATTCCATGCATTGGCACTGCAGAATATTCCTTGCCACTGTAATAATAGAGAAGATATCAAAATACCTCTACAACTCATTACTGAGATGCCAGAACTAAAGGTACGACTAAAAGACTGGATATAAAAGTGATACTGCTGTACTTTTACTGGTTGAAAGCTGTGATAAATATTACATGTGCTTTATGAGATTGGTTCATTACAACAAGCTTATCCTGATATTTGAACCTCATTGTTTTCTGGGCATGTATATCTCTGAAGATGTCATTGGCCCAGCACATTGATTAAATCCTAAAGAAACCCCGTCAATGCCTCTACTTCCTTAGAAGATTGAGGGGATTTTGTATGTTGAAGAATACTCTCTTGAATGTCCAGGAGAGAGAATATCGACTGGTTGCATCATGGCCTGGTTCAGCAACTCGAATGCCCAGTGAAGGAGATTATAAAAATTGGTGAACACACCCAGTCCATCACAGGTGCTGCCCCCCCTCCCCACCAACAAACGGATCCATTGGTGGCGCTGTCTCAAGGTTCAAGAACAGCTTAGAATCATAGGTCTCGTAGTCACAGGTCATAGAGTGATACAGTGTGAAAACAGGCCCTTCGGCCCAACTCTCACACACTGGCCTTCAATGCCCTAGCTACACAAGTCCCACTTGCCTGCGTTTGGTCCATATCCCTCCAAACCTGTCCTCTCCATGTACCTGTCTAACTGTTTCTTAAACAATGGGATAGTCCCAGCCTCAATTACCTCCTCTGGCAGCTTGTTCCATACACCGACCACCCTTTGTGTGAAAAAGTTACCCCTCAGATTCCTATTAAATCTTTTCCCCTTCAGCTTGAACCTATGGCCTCTGGTCCTCGATTCCCCTACTCTGGGCAAAATACTGTGTGCATCTACCCGATCTATTCCTCTTATGATTGTGAACGTTCTAAACCAGCGCGTTCACAGGATCCCACTAGAAAGCTGATTTAAATGGACTTTAATTTACAGCAATTGAACACTAAATTCCTTCCATTTGGCCTATAAATTAATGTAAATGAGACTTAAAAATCATGTTTTATTGTGAATTATTTGTGAATATTATTTGGACACTTAGGCTATTTAAAAATGTTAATTATTTAATAAGAAATGGATCGATGTTTAGATCTAGTAATTGAAGTCTGAAATTAGCTACAATTGGGTAACTAACTAATTATATGCTTTAATTTCAGGTCATCCAAGTAAGATTATTTTATATTTGTTTCGGAGTGCTTCAATCTATGATAACTAAAAATTTCATTCAGTTCTCTTAATTTTTAAGAAAGTTATGGGCTTTTGACTGTCCACGATCACAGCTTTTTTGTTATGTCCATAGAAAATCAATAGGGAACAAGATGCTAATTTCCAAGTATGAAAATGGCCATAACCTTTTAAATACTTGAGATATGAAAGTGAATTAGGTGTCAAATTAAACTTATTTTTATGCTTTATCTGATGGGATAAATTGCAGACTTGATTTTTTAAATCTCAAAATTTTGTAACATTGCTAACTAAAGCTATGTCCTCTAGTCCGGTCTCCTCTCAGGGATTCTGGTGAAAACAATCCAAGTTCGTTCAACCGCTTCTTGTAGCTAACACTCCCTAATCTAGGCAGCAACCTTTTGTAAAACCTGAAGGAAATCAACCTTGGCTCAGAGGAGACCAGAAAATATCCGTAACACTGTTGCAACATAGGAAGATTATTGGTGTCAAACTATTTGACCAGTTTAGTTTAATTTAGAAATACAGCATGGATCCAGGCCCTTCGGCCCACTGAGTACCACTCCGACCATCGATCACCCAATCTATGTTACCCCACTTTTGCATCCACTCCTTACAATGGGCAATTTTACAGAGGCCAGCTAACCTACAAACTTGCGCGTCTTTGGAACGTGGAAGGAAACCGGACCATCTGGATGAAATCCCTGCTCACAGGGAGAACATACAAACTCCACACAGCCAACACCCGATGTCAGGATCAATCCGGATATCTGCCATGAGGCAGCAGCTCTGTCAGCTGCTCCACAGTGCTGCCCCCACAGAAGACTATTTCTATTTTTAAAGATAGCATCTACTGCTAGGACCAGGGCCACTGGCCACTAGAGGTGATCATTTTTAAGAATGCATTAAAAATAATCAATGCCACCAGGCAGCAAGTGGGAGAGGGTGATAGTGTTGTGGCAGATTTGGTGTTATCTAATAATTCACCATGCCATATGCATTCTCTGGATATTTTACAAATGCTGAATATTTGAGATGAATGCTTTTCTTTTTTCAGGAAAACCCCTTTCACCAAAAGATCCTTCAAGTGTTTTCAGAGGATGACCAGGGGTTCATGACATTTAACGAATTTCTAAATATGTTCTCTGCCTTAAGCAATCTGGCATCTAACAATTTAAAAGCATATTATGCATTTAAAATTTACGGTAAGCGAATTGTATCTTTGGAAATAGTAGAAATCTTTTGCAAATTAAAGTTATGGTCTGATCTATTATGAAAAATACATTTATTAACTAGTCTATTTTCAGCCTCATATTAAAATCAAGTTAATTGATTTGCCCGAGGGATGTAAATGCTCCTACATAAAACCAGCCAGGAGAAGGTTATGCTGCCAGAGGATCCTTTATTTTGGACTGTTTTTAGTCGTAACATTCTATAGATTCAGGATCAGATCCTGTGGATTAATGGGTCCTGAGGGTAGCTAATGCTATCCCACTTTTTAAGAAAGGCGGGAGAGGGAAAACAGGGAATTATAGACCATTTAACCTGACATCAGTGGTGGGGAAGATGCTGGAGACAATTATGAAAGATGAAATAGTGGCACATTTGGAGAGCAATAACAGAATTGGTCCGAGTCAGAATGGATTTACGAAGGGGAAATCATGCCCGACTCATTTTCTGGAATTTTTTCGGGATGTAAATAGGAAAATGGACAAGGAAGAGCTAGTGG
Organism: Leucoraja erinaceus; assembly: GCF_028641065.1. Taxonomy (NCBI): domain Eukaryota; kingdom Metazoa; phylum Chordata; class Chondrichthyes; order Rajiformes; family Rajidae; genus Leucoraja; species Leucoraja erinaceus. The sequence continues at coordinate 36,914,737 of NC_073377.1, read as the reverse complement.
ATGTAGTGTACCTGGACCCGTTAATCCCTTTCAGAATGGCAGGCAGTGAATAGTGGGATACCGCAAGGCTCGATGCTGGGACCGCAGCTATAGACAATATACATCAATGATTTAGATGAAGGGATTCAAAGTAACATTAGCAAATTTGCAGATCACACAAAGCTGGGTGGCAGTGTGAACTGTGAGGAAGATGCTATGACAATGCAGGGTGACTTGGACAGGTTGGGTGAGTGGGCAGATGCAGTTTAATATGGATAAATGTGAGCTTATCCACTTTGAAGGCAAAAACAGGAAGTCAGATTATTATCTAAATGGTGTCAAATTGAGAAAAGGGGAAGTACAACGGGATCTGGGGGGTCCTTGTTCATCAGTCAATGAAAGTAAGCATGCAGGTACAGCAGGCAGTGAAGAAAGCGAATGGCATGTTGGTCTTCATAACAAGAGTAGTTGAGTATAGGAGCAAAGAGGTCCTTCTGTAGTTGTACAGGGCCCTAGCGAGACCACACCTGGAGTATTGTGTGCAGTTTTGGTCCCCTAATTTGAGGAAGGACTTTCTTGCTATTGTGGGAGTGCAGTGTAGGTTTACAAGGTTAATTCTTGGGATGGCGGGACTGTCATATGCTGAGAGAATGGAGCAGCTGGGCTTGTATACTCTGGAGTTTAGAAGGATGAGAGGGGATCTTATTGAAACATATAAGATTATTAAAGGTTTGGACACGCTAGAGGCAGGAAACATGTTCCCGATGTTGGGGGAGTCCAGAACCAGGGGCCATGGTTTAAGAATAAGGGGTAAGCCATTTAGAACGGAGATGAGGAGACAATTTTTCACACAGAGAGTTGTGAGTCTGAGGAATTCTCTGCCTCAGAGGGCGGTGCAGGCCGGTTCTCTGGATATTTCAAGAGAGAGCACTACATAGGGCTCTTGAAGATAGCGGAGTCAGGGGATATGGGGAGAACGCAGGAACGGAGTACTGATTGTGGATGATCAGCCATGACCACATTGAATGGTGGTGCTGGCTTGAAGGGCCGAATGGCCTACTCCTGCACCTATTGTCTATTTTCTATTCTCCCCATAACCCCCTGACACCTGTACTAGTAACAAATCTATCTATCTCCACCTTAAAAATATCCCCCGACGACCTCTACAGCCTTACGTGGCAAAGGATTCCACAGATTCACCACTTATGACTAAATACATTTCTCCTCAACTCCTTCCTAAAAAAACATCCTTTAATTCTGAGGCTATGACCTCTAGTCCTAGACTCTCTCACTAGTGGAAACATCCTCTCTACTCTATCCAAGCCGTTCACTATTCTGTATGTTTCAATGACGTACCCCCTCAATCTTCCAAACTCCAGCAAGTACAGGCCCAGTGCTGCCAAATGCTCATCATAAGTTAACCTACTCATTCCTGGGATCATTCTTGTAAACCTCCTCTGGACCCTCTCCAGAGCCAGCACGTCCTTCCTCAGATATAGGACCAAAATTGCTCACAATATTCCAAATGCAGCCTTACCAGTGCCATAGAGCCTCAGCAATACATCCCTGTTTTTGTATACAAGCCCTCTTGAAATAAATGCATTGAGTTTGCTTTCTTTACTACCGACTAAAAGTACCGACTTTTTTAAATGGGAAGGGAATTTCATATAAAATCTTGATCTGAAAGAGATGTATCATAAAAACATTTACATTAAGAGGAGACTTTGCCTCCATCACAGTGAGGATGTGCTTGGTGAACTCACTGTGGTGGATGTTTAATTTGTGTTTATTGTATGTTTTGTTATTATTGATTCTGTGTATGACTGCAGGCAACATAATTTTCGTTCAGACCGAAAGGTCTGAATGACAATAAAGGATCTATCTATCTATCTATCTATCTATCTATCTATCTATCTATCTATCTATCTATCTATCTATCTATCTATCTATCTATCTAATCTAATATACTTGAAACAAAACTCTGTCTGTAACTTAAAATCTGCAGATTTGAAGCTCAGCCAAGGAAGGGTATGGATTCAAATTGTTCTAACATCAAACCTTTGAAGAAAAACTGAACTGTTGTAATAAGTTGACAAAATATCCCCACATAGAGAAATTGCATTGATTACTCATTAATACATACATTGTGTACTTTTCTTAAATGTGTATGTATTCCATTAAGGCCCCAAAAAACCCACGAAGCTAAAGAATAGAAAATGGAAAGATTCTGCTAACCATAAATCAAATTTAAGCTACTTATTGTCATCTTGTCAGAAGAAGTTCCACTGGGTTCAGATACTGTCTCAGTTGCAGTCTACTATTGTGTTAAAAGCTTGCTACAAAGATTGCTTAGAAATTTAAGATAATTGATTCTTGATATAAGATTAAATTTCCCTTTCCATTAGCTTCCAAAATCAATAGCTTTTAAGGTTTTGTGCTTATCACCTCTTAGCCTCTGTTGCTGTCTCCACCTTTCCCTCCCCCCTATGCCTTCTATTTGCCAACTCCCCCCCACCTGTATCAACCCACTGCTTTCTAGCTCTTGCCCAAACCTTGCCCAAAGATGATGATGCAGTAGAGTTGTTGCCTTCCAGTGCCAGAGACCCGGTTCGATCCTGAATATCTGTGCTTGTCATTACGGAGTTCGTACGTTTTCCCCGTGACCTGCATGGGATTTCTCCGGGGTCTCTGATTTCCTCCCACACTCCAGAGACGTACAGGTTTGTAGGTTAATTGGCTTTGTATAATTGTAAATTGTCCCTAGTGTGTGTAGGATAGTGCAAGTGTGCGGGGATCGCTGGTCGGCGTGGACTCTGTGGTCCGAAGGGCCTGTTTCCGTGCTGTATCTCTAAACTAAACTCTTCCCACTATCACTTTACACTGACTACTTAGCCTCTGCTCTAGCTGAAAGGTCTCGACTCAAAATATTCACTGTCCATTCATTTTCACAATGCTCTGCCGACTGAGTTCCTCCAGCAGCTCTCTTTCTGTTTGCTGCAGATTCTGGCATCTGCAGTACCTTGTGGGAACCAAACCCTGCCCTTTTCTGCTTTCCACAGCAACCACTTTCTCTGTGACTTCCTGGTTCTCTCATCCCTCCCCACTCACCCTAGCCCCTCAAATTATGTAATTTTTAGCATTCTTCTTCATTCTTTCAAAAAAGCTACGCACTTTCAAAATCCATTCATCTTGTCCAGTCAGTGTTTAATTCATCCTATTTATGTTTCTGTTTATTTCAATCTAGTAGGTGCTCTGATATTTGGGAGTTGTGGTTTTGAGATTTGAGAGAGTGGTGAGTCTGTGGAATTCTCTGCCTCAGAGGGCGGTGGAGGCAGGTTCTGTGGATGCTTTCAAGAGAAAGCTAGATAGGGCTCTTAAAAATAGCGGAGTCAAGGGATATGGGGTGAAGGCAGGAACGGGGTACTGATTGTGGTTGATCAGCCATGATCGCATTGAATGGCGTTGCTGGCTCAAAGGGCCAAATGGCCTACTCCTGCACCTATTGTCTATTGTCTATTCTGTACCATCCTTTCAAAATAAAAAAGCAAAGTGGAACTCATTATCAAACTTGAAAGAAAAATTGCAAGAAACAATTTTTTGTCTTACTGCTGAATTCTCCAGTAAAACAAACTTTTTTAATCTGTTTCACATTTTGCACAGACTTCAACAGTGATAACTTCATTTGCCAATCTGATCTGGAGGTAATGCTCAACAAGCTTACAAACAAGGAGCTGTCAGATGAAGAAATTCAATTGGTGTGCAGCAAAATCATGGAGGAAGGAGACCTGGATGGTGATGGGAAACTTTCCTTAGCTGACTTTGAATATATGATCACCCGTGCCCCAGATTTTGTGAGGTAACTTTAAAGTCGATCAATGCAAGCTTTTGTTATTTATTTTTCAGTTTGCACCATTAGGTGAATTGTACAGAATGCGGTTACATTGTTCCTTCATTAATTCATCATCGTTGAAAACATTAGCGACGCAGTGTTGCTGGTTTTCAACGGCAATAGTGACGGACGCACCACACATCTCTGTCCTCCACTTCCTGCAGACTTCTGCCGTTGGAAGTATAGGATTTTGGTGTGTGTGTGCTTTATCATCATTCCTTACAATGCAATGTGCGACAGTGATCGCAACTTCTACTGAAGTGTGGATGGCCATTGGCTCACTAGAAGCTGATCTGCACTTTGACAGGCCTTGTTTTTGGTCCTGCTGGGGGTCCACAGCCCCCTCCTTACCTGGCAAACCAGGTGGGGGAGACGGTTTAGTTGCCGACTATCCGACCATGAAGCAGGTAGCATGGGATTACATGGCACCCGTGGCAGGGTGAACTCCCCCCGACCTGACCTGTACACAATGCTAATAGCCAGCTACTGATATAAGAGTACAACCTTTTCTGTCTAAATCTTTCTGGAGAGAACCACTGTCCACACCATGCGCACATTTGCTGAGTCAGTCAAATTGGGAAGTACATTTGCAGTTTTGAAACCTGATTGACATTGAGATGGTTAACCCCATGCAGCGATTCCATTTGGGAAGATAATAAATTCAGATGAAAAGGTTTCAGAGATAGGGAGGAGAATTAAGATCATAATCAAAAAGTTATAAAAGAAAATGGGGAACTTAGAGTGGGCGTTGGTCCATGGGCACAAGTGTATTGGGCCACCAAGCTAACATCACATGGAGTTATGGAACTATAATAATAATAATAATAAACCTTATTACGGACTCGAGGTCCAGACAAGGGGCAACATTACATTTTAAAAAATGCATTGCATATTAAAAATAATATCATAAAGTACCTATAAAATCTTAGTATATCACTTATAAGAGCATCATAAATTATATATTTTAAAAAACACAATACATGTTAAAAATCCAGATTAAAAGAATGATCAATGTCCTACAATGAGACAACGACACCAGTGTCTCCACAGCTGGGATTCATAGCGTGTAGTGCTAACCCTTATGTTTGTCAAGGCCACAATAATCACATTTTTAGAGTCGTTTATCCTGCAAATAAAATTATACATGTGATTTCTTAGGATAGCTTCTAAAGTACTGACTCCTGCAGCCACAAGCATATTACGGGCACTACAACATCTAGGTTTCCTTAGCAGTGTTCTCATGGCATTGTTATATGCCACCTTTAGTCTCTGCAAACTTGCCTTTCCATAGTTCGACCACAGGTGCGCAGTGTAGAGGGGTGTGCAGTATGCTCTCAATAGCGACATCTTCACCACATCTGCACACGCACCAAATTTACGCAAGAGAATATTCGCCTGTATATACAGCATTGGTCGTTGCCTATAAATATCCTCATCATCTGTCATTTGTTCTGTAATAATATGCCCTAGATATTTTACCTTATTACAGACACTAAGATTATTGTCAGACAATTTAAAATCAGGAAATTTTAGACATTTATCCTCTTTGGTTCCACAGATCATAACAGCACTCTTACTAGCATTGTATTTAATGTCATGTTGGGATTGCTCACTCAAATGACAGATGGAGAAATTCACAAAATCATTGTAAAATTTGAGTGTGGAAGTGGTTATGCTTTTAAGAGGATGCTGTGCTGCCAACAGATGAATTGAGGCAGGGTGAAGGGAGATAATTCATGAAGGGAGAGGTTTTGTGATGGGAGAAGATGTAGGATACTATTTTAGTCAAATGGTTTGAAACATGCTGGTTTAGTCTGAAGTGGTGACCAGGTAAAGGAAGAAGCAATGATAAGAACGTGGAGTTTGTGGCAATAGCCATTAACAATATTTTCATTACTCTTAATATGTAATAGGAGTTGCCCTCCTCAAGATCAGACATCAGTGTGGGAAGGTCTTTTGCGAAGTTGAGGAAATCAATCTCCAAGCATCATCTCATGAGGGTACATGTGAAACTTAATGCTAAGCATGAGTGCCATATCATTGGATCTGTAAGGGTTGGAATGTAGTAAGAGTGAGGAGAAAAATCCCATCAGAGAGAACAAGCAGGCCCGGGCTGGCATCTTACGTCACAGATAGCATATTGGACAATACTCAGTTCATCAGCACGAACTCATATATCAGGCTTGTTTTATGATCCACATTTCTGGAGCGAGACTTGACCTTTCAACTTTGATTTAAAGTGAGTTGATGTATCAGTGAACTGAAGTTGCCATTTCATGTGCTAAGTTGATATCCTTATAGAAAATATTCACCTCACAATATTTAAATAGCTGTTCATGTTACTCGTTAATTTGTTTGCAACTGTAATGATACTTGTACGAACAACTTACTTTGATTCCTAACAAACTGCTTTTATTCCTAATTCAATACCATATCAAAGATCACAAGGTAAATTGAAGGTTAGAGGTGGCTTGACAGATAGTTTGAGTAAAGTGGATGAAGAGCATTGGGTTTGAAATAGAGTTGGCATCTGTCCATCTGCAAGAGAGGATGATGTGGCTTTGACGTTGTTCTTCTTGGAGAGGGGAATGTTTCATCTGCGGTTGAAGTTTATGCTGTGGCTGATTAGGCCTATCCTTAACATAGCAATGTTATAAAATTATGAGATTTAAAAAAGTCTGCAATTTATCCCATCAGATAAAGCATAAAAAGAAGTTTAATTTGACACATAAGTCACTTTCATATCTTCAGTATTAAAAAAGTTATGGCCATTTTCATACTCGGAAATTAACAGCTTTTCCATTGACTTAACACAAAAGCTGTGATCGAGGACAGTCAAAAGCCCATAACTTTCTTAAAAATTAAGAGAACTGAATGAAATTTTCAGTTATTATAGATTGAAGCATTCTGAAACAAATATGAAACAATCTTACTTGGATGACCTGAAATTAAAGCATATAATTAGTTAGTTACCTAATTGTACCCAATTACAAAATTCAATTACTAGATCTAAACATCTATCCATTTCTTAAGCAAGGATTAACATTTTTAAATAACCTAAGTGTCCAAATAACATTCACACAAGAATTCACAATATAACATAATTTTTAAATCTCATTGTCATGAATTTATAGGCCAAATGGAAGGAATTTAGTGTTTAATTACCGTAAATTAATGGCCATTTAAATCATCTTGCGAGTGAGATTTTGTGGAACGCGATCGATTGGAACGTTGCGGTTTGCGGTGAATTTAAATCTCATATCGGCAGGAAAAACACTGTCGGTTTGTATGGGGCCGAAATCATCTTTTCGCAAAGTAACATTTGGATTATGGTAATCCTAAGAAGCATGTTTATATGTAAAATAAACGGCTTACCTTTAACTGTCCCGTATATAAGATCCGTCCTGTTGTCAGCGTTGACGACATTAGAAGCGGATTTTTATTTTACTCCAGCGCTGAAATTGTCCCGCGGTTTAAAAAAAAATTCACAGAACAGCAGTCGGAACAATTCTTCAGCATTAGCACCCCGAGAAAATATATCTCGGACAGGCAGGAGAAAACCGCATATTAACCCCACCCCCCCCCCTCAAAGACGCCAAAGTCGCGCACACGGCCAGTGGCAGAACTGCAGCGCCACTGAAGGTAAGTTTTGTAACATGGCTACTTAACAGGCAGACCCTCCCATAGCTTTGACAGGTGAAGTTGTCTCTGGCCATTGCATTGGGGAGTGTGATGCTATTGCCATTGACCATTTTGTGGCATTGGTGCCTGGTCTCCAGGATCTTGAACTTTATGTTCATACCCACCTGGAATCCTTTCTCCACTTATCCACCTCAACAGCCACTTCCCAGATGTCAGTGCCAGTGTTAAAATTTGCCATATCTCTTCTAATCGTACCCTTGTAGTAAAATATTTGTCTTCCTCTTGGCCTCTGTGCATTTATGTCCTTCCCGTACAGCACATCTTTGGGGATGCATTAATTTTCCATCTTGTGCACATGTCCAAGCCAGCTGAGGTGCTTCTGCTTGAGGATCACAGTGATGCTAGGCATGTTAGTCAGTGAGAGAACAGAGAGGGCGGTGATTTTGTTCTGCTAAGAAACTCTCAGGATGCAACGAAGACAGCGGAAATGAAAATTATTCAATTTCCGTCCTGAGCTTCACTGCTGCACAGTAATGTGCGGGAGATACACGCTTTCTAAACGGTCATCTTGGTCTTGATTATGAGTTTTCGGTTCCTCCATGGTTAGCCTCCCGATGGTAGTTGCTGCCTTTCCTATACGTGAATTGATTTCCTCATCCAGAGAGAGGTTATCAATCACCATAGATCCTAGACAGGTGAATTTGTTGAGTTTCCAGTGGTGGTGATCAGGGAGATTTCATGGGGACGGAGTGGCCTGACCCATGACAACTGTCTTCTTAACTGATTGTCAATCGGTAGTCGTTGCAAACATGAGACATTTTAAAATATTTTTTTAAAAGTTTAATTTTAAAGGAAAGATATTAGTCAAATTTTAAAGCATTGTTTCATTTTTCGTGAATACGGGCATGATATTAGGGAAATTAAATGACTGTAGAGATAATGTCTTATACAAATATGTTCAGCTGCTTGTCTATGTTATACTTTCTAAATGGTTAAATATTAAAATCCATATTAATTTTATTTTTCAACAGCACTTTCCATATTAGGATCTGAAGCACGAACATTGCGCAAGCGAGGTATTGGTCAGCATACATTAGCGCCCTTATATTTAATGCAACTCTGTTATTCTGCTGCAGAAAATTCCATAAACGCAACCCAAGACAAAAACTCGATTATATATGTCTAATATTTTCTATTAAATGCCAGTCTTTGTAATTAATCACTCGATTGTGAGTTTTCCAAGGTGTCATTCCACAGAAAATAGCCCCAACAGGATGCAGTCTTATTTATAATAGTTCCTTAGGCTAGACGAAAGACACTTTAAAGTGCATGTTTCAGGCAGCGTTGGAGATTTCTTCCTCGTCTTGTTGTAGTGTTCAATTTGAATACTAATTAGAGGCACCTGTAACCAGTTATTGTGCTGAGAAAACCACCCTGAAATTATTAGCAATGCGATGTGGCAAACCTTCAAATATGATTCAATATGTACTGTCCACATTGAATGAGAATTTTCACATGCACAATTTGAAAATATAAATGCTCATTGGGGAGATTTTGTTTGAAAGAAGATCATCCTCTATTATTAAACTTTTATGTCTGGTACACCTTTCACTAAATGTTGATTTCTCCATCCTGTGCACTACTCCTCAAGAGGAAGGAAAGGCAAAATTCTCCCTATCTCCAAAATGTTGTTTCAAAACTAACTGAGAATATGTAATACATTTTAGTCAAATGAAATGAGAGCATCTTATTTTCTATTTGTAAATTTTGTTGATGTGTTAATGGATTCTAGCCGCACCAATCCATTTTGTTCACTATTATTAAAATCATATAGAGAAATGCATTTAGCCCTTATTGCACCAGTCCTTAATGTGTTAATATAATCTGAAACTGTTGGGGGAGGTTGTTTAGCTTCCCCAACTTGTCCAATCTGCAGTGAACTAATTGTTATGTTTAGATGACTACAACTGTGCGGACCAACTGGCTGGAGTTTTTACGGACATTTTCAACCTCTCACTTCTGAGGTCTGAGGTCCCCACCTGCTTTAAAAGGGCATCAATTATACCGGTGCCCAAGAAGAGTAAGGTGACGTGCCTCAATGACTATTGACCAATGGCACTAACGCCGGCGGTGATGAAGTGCTTTGAGAGGTTGATCATGGAGCAAATCAACTCCTACCTCGACAAAAACCTGGACCCACTGCAGTTCGCTTACCACAACAGATCAACGGTGGATGCGATCTTGCTGGCCCTCGACTCCGCTCTTGACCACTTGGACAACAAAAACTCATATGTCAGGCTGTTATTCATCGATTACAGCTCGGCATTTAACACAATCATTCCCTCCAAGCTGGTTACCAAACTCGCAGAACTGGGTCTCTGCGCATCCCTCTGCAATTGGATCCTCGACTTCCTCATTCACAGACCATAGTTTGTTCGTATTGGTGGAAATGTGTCAGCCTCGATAACAATCAGCACGGGAGCACCTCAAGGCTGCGTGCTCAGCCCCTGCTGCACTCACTCTATACTCATGATTGCGTAACCGGTCATAGTGCAAACATAGTCCATCATCAAGTTCGCTGACGACACCACTGTTGTGGGACGTATCACTGATGGGGATGAATCAGAGTATAGAAGAGAGATCGAGCAACTGTCCATATGGTGCCAGCGCAATAACCTGGCCCTCAACACCAGCAAAACCAAGGAACTGATTGTGGACTTTGGAAGGAGTAGGATGGGGACCCACAGCCCCATTTATATCAACGGGTCGATGGTTGAAAGGGTCAAGAGCTTCAAATTCCTGGGCGTGCACATCTCTGAAGATCTTTCCTGGTCCAAGAACACTAATGCAATCATCAAGAAAGCTCATCATCGCCTCTACTTCCTGAGAAGATTACAGAGAGTCAGTTTGTCAAGGAGGTCTCTTTATAACCATATAACCATATAACAATTACAGCACGGAAACAGGCCATCTCGACCCTTCCAGTCCGTGCCGAACACATAATCTCCCCTAGTCCCATATACCTGCGCTCAGACCATAACCCTCCATTCCCTTCCCATCCATATAACTATCCAATTTATTTTTAAATGCTAAAAACGAACCTGCCTCCACCACCTTCACTGGAAGCTCATTCCTCACAGCTACCACTCTCTGAGTAAAGAAGTTCCCCCTCGTGTTACCCCTAAACTTCAGTCCCTTAATTCTCATGTCATGTCCCCTTGTTTGAATCTTCCCTACTCTCAGTGGGAAGATTCAAACTTTAACGTCTACAGGTGCACAGTAGAGAGCATGCTGACCGGTTGCATCGTGGCTTGGTACGCCCTGGAGAGGAAAAGACTACAAAAAGTAGTAAACACTGCCCAGTCCATCATCAGCTCTGACCTTCCTTCCATCGAGGGGATTTATCGCAGTCACTGCCTCGAAAAAGGCTGGCAGTATCATCAAAGACCCACACACCATCCTGGCCACACACTCATCTCCCTGCTACCTTCAGGTAGAAGGTACAGGAGCCTGAAGACTGCAACAACCAGGTTCAGGAATAGCTACTTCCCCACAGCCATCAGGCTATTAAACCTGGCTCGGACAAAACTTGATTATTAATAACCAATTATCTGTTATTTGCACTTTATCAGTTTATTTATTCATGTGTGTATATATTTATATTATGGTATATGAACACATTGATCTGTTTTGTAGTAAATGCCTACTATGTTCTGTGTGCTGAAGCAAAGCAAGAATTTCATTGTCCTATCAGGGACACATGACAATAAACTCACTTGAACTTGAACTTTGTTGCTGTATGCTGTCAGATTAGCCTGAAGGCAGAAGCTGAAAAAGATTGATCATTGGCATTTAATCTAACAACATCAATGCACTATGATTGATTTGGGCAAATTGCAAACTTCTGCACCCAATCTCATCTTTCAAGTACTGTTGCTTCGGAGTGGTGGCGCGGCTCTGGCTGCAGCGGCTCACCGGCAGTCCCGTTTGTTTTGTGTTTTTTGTGTTATTTATTTTGTTTTGGTTAGTCTAGTTTTTGGTTTTTAGTTTATGTTTTGGGGGGGGGGGGGGGGGGGGGGGGGGGGGGCGTGGTTGAAACGGGGTTTGCAGTCTCTCCCTGCGGGGGAATGCAACCTTTTTGTCGTATTCCCCTTCTCTGCCTCCGTCTGCGCTGAGGCCTAATGGAGCTGACGACCTCGAGGCTCCGGAGGCAGAGCCCGTCAGGACTCGCCCTGAGCTCGCTCCCGTGAGGGTGGTCCGGCTCAGGGCTGGAAGAGGTTGGGACGCACCCGTGAGGGCGGCCAGCCCGAGGGTGGAACGAGGCTCCCGTCGGAGCGGCCGAGCTTGGGGACGTGCGGCGCTGGCAGCCCGAGGGAGGTTCAGCGCCCATGTCGGGGCGGCCCGGCCCGAGGGAGAAGCGACGCCCATGTCGGGGCGGCCCAGCCCGAGGGAGAAGCGACGCCCATGTCGGGGCGGCCCGGTCCGGGGGAGGTTCGGCGCCCATGTCGGGGCGGCCCAGCCGAGGCTGAAAACGGCGCAGTACTCACGTGAGGGTGGCTGGGACGGCGTTCTGGCGGTGGTGGCCTGAGTCCGGGGTTCGGCCGCGGGCCAGCGGCTGCATCTGCACGACTGTTGGGCGGCAGCTTCAACCACCCCGGGCCGCGGTGTTTGAGCCGCGGGACTGATTATAACATCGCCCGGGGGGTATCGCCTCAGCGCAGAGGGAGAAGAGGAGGGAAGAGACTGCAGACCTAAGACTTTTGCCTCCATCATAGTGAGGAGATGCTGGGTGGACTCACTGTGGTGGATGTTAATGTGTGTTTATTGTTGTTTTATTGTATTATATGTATGACTGCTGCAATTTCGTTCAGACTTCGGTCTGAATGACAATAAAAGTCTATCTATCTATCTATCTATCTATCTATCTATCTATCTATCTATCTATATATCTATCTATCTATCTATAGATCATCTTTCTGCTCCTTTCAAAGAAATCAAAAATGCTGACCCTCACTTGCTCAAGTGAAGATAAACGTCTCTTTGTGGAAGTTAGGACCACAGCTTTATTTTTTCTCTGCAGTACCTGTCCAAACACATTTTAAATGTCGTAATTATACATGCGTCCACCACGTCCCCCGTCCAGCCCATTCCAGATATACACCACCCTCTGTGTGGGAAAATTACCCCTGAATTCTCCTTTACCCCTCAATTCCTCTCTCACGTTAAACTAATGCACTTTAATCCTAGCCTGGGGGAAAAGGTTCTCACTATCTATCTTATTTATGCCTCTCATATTTTATGAACTACTATAAGTAGGTATGTTACAAAACCTACCTGAATCGTCATTGGGAATCTGCCCTCAGCCATGGCCGCGATTTTGGCGCTGTTTGGAGGGGGCGGGTTTAAAACGCGATTTTTACTAGGCTGTACTAATCGCACATGTTCAGCCTAGTAAATCATTGACGAAAAATCGCTGCAAGACCCGGTCGCAAAAGGTATTATTAGTTTTATAGGCCTCGATAATATAGTTCTAATAGTTTTAAAATTACTGTTTCATTCCGCAACCTCTCGCAGCAGGGTTTTATAAAGCAAACAATTAAAGGTATGTACCTTATTTTTACATTAAATGGGGCATATATATAACCCTATATATCAAGTTATCTATAGCGAGTAGCTCATTTTGGGCTTTTTATATCCCGCAGTATTTTTCTCGGCATTTGAGGGCACTAATCCAGCGCTATGTCAACGTTCTAAACCAGCGCGTTCCACATGAACCCACTAGAAAGCCGATTTAAATGGGCATTTATTTACAGCAATTGAACACTAAATTCCTTCCATTTGGCCTATAAATTAATGTAAATTAGATATAAAAATCATGTTATATTGTGAATTATTTGTGAATAATCTTTGGACACCTAGGCTATTAAAAAATGTTAATCTTTCCTTAAGAAATGGGCTTTTGATTATCCAAGATCACAGCTTTTTTGTAATGTCCATTGAAAATCAATAGGGAACAAGATGCTAATTTCCGAGTATGAAAATGGTCATAACTTTTTTAATACTTGAGATATGAAAGTGAATTTGGTGTCAAATTAAACTTATTGTTATGCTTTATCTGATGGGATAAATTGCAGACTTGATTTTTTAAATCTCAAAATTTTGTAACATTGCTACTATAAGATCTCCGCTCATAGAGGTGGTGGAGAGCAAGGAGGGGGAATTGCATTTTTGATGAAGGAGAACTTCACAGCAGTAGTTGAAGATGCCATTACTGATGAATTATCCACAGTGGCTTTATGGGTGGGAGCTGAGAAATAAGAAGGGATTGCACACCTTGCTGGGGTTATCCCATAGGACCCCAAATAGTCAACAGGAGTTAGAGGACCAAATATGAAGGGAGCTCGTGAAGAGCTGCAAGAATAATGTGCTGTAGTAGCGGGTTTAACTTTCCTATTTTAAACTGGGACTGCCATGGTGTGGAGACCTTTAATGGGGTGAAATGTTCAGGAATGTTTCCTCAGGCTTTAAGAGCGGTACGGTGGTGCGACTGCTTTACAGCACTTGAGACCCGGGTTGGATCCTGACTATGGGTGCTCTCTGTACGGAGTTTGTACATTCTCACCGTGGATCTCAGGTTTCCTCCCACACTCCAAAGACGTATAGGTCTGCATGTTAATTGGGTTGGTATAATTGTCAACTGTCCCTGGTGCGTAGGATAGTGTAAGTGTGCAGGGATCACTGGTCGGCATGGACTCAGTGGCAGAAGGGTCTGTTTCCGCTGTGTCTTTAAACTAAAATAAACACTTTATCTTAGTTTAGAGAAGTGTTTTACTAGGGCGAGGGCAAAGCTTGATCTACTCTTGGGAAACAGGGCAGGGCAAATGACTGATGTGTGGGGGGAGCGTTTTGGAACAAGAACCTCAGTTCTATTAATTTAAAAATAGTTGTAGGACAAGGACAGAATTGGTTCACAAATTAAACGTTCTAAATTGGAGCAATGATGGTATTCGACAGGAACTTGCAAAAGTGGTTTAGTTTAGAGATACAGCATGGAAACAGGCCCTTCAGCCCTCCGAATCCCTGCCGACCGGTGATCGTCGCACATTAACACTATCCCACACTAGTCACTTTAGAAAAAAATATATACCAAGCCAATTAACATACAAACCTGTACGTCTTTGGAGTGTGGGAGGAAGCTGAAGATCTTGGAGAAAACCCACGCAGGTCACGGGGAAAACGTACAAACTCCATACAGACAACACCCATAGTCGGGATCGAACACGGGTCTCCGGTGCTGCAAGCGATGTAAGGCAGCAACTCTACCGCTGCAGCCACTGTGCTGATTTGAGTAAGTAGTTTTCAGGCACATGGGTCATCTGGCAAGTGGGAGCTTTTAAAAGTAACGTAGTACGAGTTCAAGGTCCCATCACAGATCCCTGTGGAACAGACCTCTAGCCAGAATATCGATCTTCCACCACAATTCTGCTCTACGAGCCAGCCAGCCAATTCTGAATCAATATGACCAAGTCACTGTGATTCCTGTGCATCTTAATCTTTTGGATCAGCTTATCATGGGGCCTTTAAGTAATGCCTTATTAATCAATGTGGCAACATCTACAGGGTGTTGAACACATTTCTCTAGCATTATTGGCAGATTGACTGGGCTTTGTCCTTAGTACTGACAGTGCAAACTGGAATTACGAGGTTACTGAATACTGAAGCTTTGTTCTTAGTACTGACAGTGTAAACTGGAATTACGAGGTTACTGAATACTGAAGCTATTGTTCAGGCCCAAGGACTATGGTCAGGGTGTCTGATAAACATCATTAGAAACCTCAGAGCAGTCATAAAATGGTTAAAACGTTTGCTTATACCTTATTAGACAATCGGTTGAGTGTGCGTGTAACATGTGTAATCAATTAGTGCTATTGGTCTGTTGCCAACCAGGAATGGACTAGAGTAAAGTGCCCCTGTCCCACTAATGTCCCTGTCCCACTTAGGAAACCTGAACGGAAACCTCTGGTGACTTTGCGCCCCACCTAAGGTTTCCGTGCGGTTCCCAGAGGTTTTTGTCAGTCTCTCTTCTGATACCACTACCTACAACCTCCGGCAACCACCTGCAACCTCCGGGAACCGCACGGAAACCTTGGGTGGGGCACAAAGTCTCCAGAGGTTTCCGTTCAGGTTTCCTAAGTGGGACAGGGGCATATAATGATTTACCTTGACCAGTGTCCATGGTGATGCCTGGGATGTCCAGCTGGCTTCTCCACACCGGCATGACAATAAACCTTTGATGCTTCTAATGGTCCTGGTTCTGTTGTGATTAGTCTGAAGGGTCTTGAGCCAAAACACTACCTATCCATGTTCTCCAGAGATGTTGCCTAATCTGCTGAATTACTCCAGCACTGGTGTCCTTTTGTGTATGAACCATCTTTTGCAGTTCTTTGTTTCTACTCTATGTTATCCCACTTTCACATCCACAGCTTACACGCTAGGGGCAATTTTACAGAGGCCGACTAACCTACAAACCAACACGTCTTCGGGATGTGGGAGCAAACTGGAGCATGTGATTCTATGTGATTCGTTAATTGCCGATTTCCCCTAACAGGGACCAGCACGGTGCAGGCAGCAGGCTGCACTTACACAGCTGTGACAGCCAGTGAGATCCGACACCCCAGACTATGGGCTCTCACAACAGTGTTCGAGGGGGCGACTGAATATTTGTGAGCATCCTCAACAATCATGAACATTTTGAAACTCTTGAGATGAAACAAAACACCATTAAAAACATTAAAAATATTAATAAAAAGAGTCAAGTATCATTCCACACACTAAATATCAATTAAAATAATTGGAACTTAATAAAGACAATACCACCCACTTTTCTCTCTCACCCACTTGGAAAGGGACTACTGTGTGTGAGCCATAAAAGTTCTACACAGGGCAGAAACGGCCCTTCAGCCCACCATGTACACGCTGATCTCACAATATTCCAACTGCAGCCTGATCAGTGCTTTATAAAGTTGCAACATAATATTCAGGGCTCGAAATTAACAGTTGCCTGGGTGCCATTGACCACCCAAAGTACCGCCGGGCAACCTAAACGCCGAGTCATTTTTCCCGGCTTGGCACTGCAGATACTGGTTTATACCGAAGATAGACACAAAAAACTGCAGTAACTCCGCAGGTCAGGCGGCATCTCTGGAGAAAAGGAACGTGACGTTTCGTGTCGGCAGCGGCTGTATTGCGGGGCAAAGATACTAGGTGCAGGGTGACGAAGGG
Organism: Leucoraja erinaceus; assembly: GCF_028641065.1. Lineage (NCBI taxonomy): Eukaryota > Metazoa > Chordata > Chondrichthyes > Rajiformes > Rajidae > Leucoraja > Leucoraja erinaceus. Next base: position 36,897,945 of record NC_073377.1, on the reverse strand, counting down.
TCGGAGCGATGAAGGGCCCCGCACAGCAGTAGCAGCGGCCGCGACTGCACTTCTCCTCCATTCATCCTGCATTGAGCCCCCCATTCATCCTGTATCCTGAGCCCCTCAGTCGTCCTATGCTGATCCCCTCATTCATCCTGTACTGATCCCCTCATTCATCCTGTACTGATCCCCTCATTCATCTTTTACTGATCCCCCATTCATCTTATGGCGGTGCAGGCTCGAAGGGCTGAATGTCCTACTCCTGCACCTAATTTCTATGTTTTACTGATCCCACCCATTCATCCTGTAGTGATCCCCCATTCATCCTGCACAGACCTTCCGATCCACACTGTACTGACCCCCCCATTGATCCTGTACTGACCCACCCCTTCATCCTGTTGTTTATTTTAGTCCATAAAGATGGATTAATTAAATTGTGAACACGTGAAACATTAAAACCGCAGTGTTCGATTGTCACTGCTACCGTTGACACGTTATTACAGAATTCATTTTAACGACAAATCAATGCTCTTAATATGGAGTATCAGTACTCTCTGTAGTTATTTAAGAAGCAACATTCACAACAGATGTTCGATTTATCCAGGTTTTACTTCTACAGTCGGTCATATACATCACAAATTTGGTCAGGAGATATTTCAGTTGAAATTTTAACGTTAATTCTGAAGTGGAAATGATGGATACAGCGTTTATCAGTTATTTTTTTTTAATCTGGTGCGTTCAAACTGGGTATCTTCATTGCTGTTCACAACACGTACATCTAATCTGAATGTCTGGTAATGTGGCGTTTTGACACCTTTAAACATATTACCAAAATAACATTTGCTACAGTTATGTCCTTTGGCCATCTTTTGTCAGTTAGTGTAATGTTTAACCTGTCAGACGGGTATAGTCGGTTTTAACAGCTATTACCTGTATCGTAAATTGCCTTTAGAAATGTCCTTGTAACCTGTATATTTGTTATGGATAAATTATGTGGGAAGCGAGAGTGTTTCTGTACCAATAGCAATAACGACCCATGCTATGGCCATGTCATGGTAATTTTCGGTCCTTCACAGAAAACATGCTTGCATCAATCTGTAGTGTGCATGGTTAAACATGTATGTTTCCATGGTCCAGGATTTATTGACACAGGTTGATCATACGCTGAATAATCCAATCACATTTTTGTTTGGAAGTGGAAAGAACTAATAGAAATTGCATTTAATTGCAATGTGTAAAAAGAGTTGAGATACTGTATTATAATTTTGCTGCATGTCATTGTGGTGTATATCATGTCTTGATTGGTGAATATGTTTAGTTTGTGACTTTATTTGAAGCAGAAATAATATGTGAATGCTTCATTGAGCATAATTCCGACTGGTAACTACACACTGCGTCCGAGCACATTATCGCACGCGTCTTCTTCAACAAGGCGGCTGACCAACTTCCTCTCCAGCAATGGCTACATCGACAGCTCAGTGCAAAAGGGAGGCTTGTCTGGAGTGCCGGGGTGTCTAGAGCACACGGGAGTGGTGACCCAGCTCATCAGAGAAGCCAGGGAGAACAAGGGAGACCTGACAGTGCTCTGGCTTGACCTGGCCAACGCCTATGGCTCCATCCCGCACAAGCTGATCCAGACAGTCATGGCCAAGCATCATGTGCCGGGCCAAGTGGCAGATCTCATCCTGGACTGTTACAACCAGTTCAGCATGAGAGTCCCATCAGGGTCAGTAACATCAGAGTGGCACAGACTGGAGGTTGGGATCATCACAGAATGTACCATCTCTGTGATCCTTTTTGCCTTGGCGATGAACATGATCATCAAGTCTGCTGAGCCAGAGTGCCGGGGCCCTCGGACCAAGTCAGGAATGCGCCAACCACCAATCAGAGCCTTCATGGACGACCTGCCTATCACCACTGAGTCAGTGCCAGGAGGCAGGTGGATCCTGCAGGGGTTGGAGAAACTGATTGGATGGGCAAGGATGAGGTTTAAGCCAGGATACAGCATCTGACCAGGCAACCTGTCAGGAGCTGGAGAGTTGGTTGAGAGCAGCGGACTGGTCGGGGCTCCCCGGCAAGTTCAAGGCATGGATTTACCAGCATGGTATCCTGCCAAGGATACTCTGGCCACTGCTTGTCTACGAAGTCCCAATATCCATCGTAGAGAGATTGGTGAGGAAAGTCAGCAGCTTTTCTCAGGAAGTGGCTGGGACTGCCCAGGAGCCTTAGCAGCATCGCCCTTTACGGAAATAACACCAAGCTCCAGCTGCCCCTGAAGTCCCTGGAGGAGGAGTTTAAGGTGACTCGGGCCAGAGAGGTGATGATGTACAGGGACTCCAGCGACCCCAAGGTGGCTCAAGCAGGGGTGGAGGTGAAAACTGGGAGGAAGTGGAGAGCCGGCGAAGCCGTGCTGCAAGCAGAGTCCCGGATACGCCACAGAGTCCTGGTGGGAGCAGTGACTCGGGGAAGAGTTGGCCTGGGAATCTTCCCAACTCCCCAGTTTGACAAGGCCAAGGGGAAGGAGAGGCGCAGGCTGGTCCAGGAGGATGTGAGGGCAGTGGTGGAGGAGGAGATCTCCAGATTGCCCGCAATGCTCAGGCAAGGGGATGTTGGAGCACATCCTGAGCTGCTGCCCAAAGGCTCTTGGGCAGGGCCGGTACACATGGCGTCACGACCAGGTTCTCAAACCCATTGCAGAAGCCATCAGCATGGGAATCAGCAGCTGCAGACGAGAACGCCCCACCACCCAGATGATCACCTTTGTGAAGGCTGGAGTGCAGCTGCAAGAACCACAGCAGTCAGGAATCTGTCAGGAATCCTGGCGACTGCGCAGGATTGGCAGCTTTCCGTAGACCTGGTGAAACAGCTGAAGTTCCCACAGCACATTGCCACGACTACCCTGAGGCCAGATACCCTCCAGATATTCACCAAAAACATCGTCTTGTTGGAACTGACAGTGCCGTGGGAGGACCGTCTGGAGGAGGCACACGAGAGGAAGATGACAAAGTACGAAGAGCTGGTCATAGACTGCCGTATTCAGGGATGGAAGGCAAGGTGTATGCCCATCGAGGTTGGCTGCAGAGGTTTTGCAGGGCAATCGCTCTACAAAGCCTTGAGTGCACTGGGCATCAACGGAGTGGCAAAGAGAAGAGCCATCAAGAACACCACAGAGGCAGCGGAGAAGGCCTCGAGATGGCTCTGAATCTGGAGCGAATGCCACCTGAACACAAGTCGTGGTCTGATCAACCGCGGCTGGGTCGCCTGGGTGAGGGTGTCTGATGTTGAAAGACCGAAACACCCAATGACCCCAGGTTACATCACTGATGATGTGTTCAGGAGCATCAATAGATGTATTTTTATCAATCGACTGGTAACTACGCACTTCGTCCGAGCACATTATTGCACGCGTCATGCAAACCGTCTTAAATGACCACGTAAACTGTCATTTGCCAACCTAATATGCTGCCAAGGCTGCCCGGCTGGCAACAGGGAAAAAAAGTTAAGTGAGAGCCCTGATATTGCTTACTTGCTTGCTTATTACCTATTATGCCTCCTGGCATGTAGGGCAGCAACGAAGGTCCTCCACTCATGTCTGTTCTAGCTTCTGGACACTACCCCAGGTCAGGTAGCCCTGGAAGTCCATCACGCCCAGTAGTGTTGATTCCTTCAGTTGCTGTTTCCATAACATATTTGTTTTACGAGACAGGGTTGTTAGCCCTGTGCTCAACCTCCAACCTGGAGGACCAGTGGATCGCTCTTCGTCTCGCCTCTACCCTTCGACCTGTCCAGCATGGGAGATCCTAACAGGAGACGAATCTCCCATTGGCATAGCTCTAGGGGTCACTGCAACACACAGGCTCCCCGACCACGACAAGGTTGCAATCCAACGGGGAGCAACATAATATCCCAACCGTTATATTCTATACATCGACCTATGGAGGCAAGAATGCCATATGCCTTACTCACCATCTTATCTATCCATGTTTCCACTTTCAAGAGACCCTTTGTTCATCAACAATCAATAGTGTGCTAACATTTACTGTGTATGTCCTTCCCATATTTGACTTGTCACACTTGGTTGGATTAATCTGCCAACACTCTGCCCAACTTTCCATCTGATCTGTATCCTACAACCTCCCTGGCTCTCCACACTTCAAACTTTCATGCCATTCTGTAAACCCATGCCAGATTTAATTATGTGCAAATAGTCAGAGTTGGAAAGCCCAAGGTATTTGGGGCAGGACAATAGTACAGCTAGTAGAATCAATGCCTCACAGTGCCAGACACTCGGGCTTAATACTGACCTTGGATGTTGTCTATGTGGAGTTTCAACACTCTTTGTGACTAGCAGATCTCCTCTGAGAACTCCAGTTTCCTCCCATGGCCTAAATGCACGAGAATTGATAGGTAAATTAGGCACTGTACATTGGCACTGATGTACTGGTGAGTGGTAGGATCTGGAGGGAGTTTGATAATGTGGGGGAGAATAAGATAATGTGATAGGAGCAGAATCAGGCCCATCAAATCTACTCTGCCATTCAATCGTGGCTGATCTATCTCTCCCTCCTAAACCCATTCTCCTGCCTTCTCCCCATAACCTCTGAATAAACACGGGATTAGTGTAAATGGATGGTTGATGATGGATATGGACGATGGGTTGAAGAGTCTGTCTCTATGACTTGGTGCACTATTGGTGGGGTGGGTTAGAAGAGGTTACACACCCAATTTAGGCAGACACAGCACTGGGTCATGCAGGGATAATCCAGGTCAAACTCCAGTTTTAGTGCTGCTAATGAACATAATTTTCTGGTTCTAATCCAGAATTCCAGTATAATCTAGATAACTAAGGGGGAAACTAATATATGCCACAGTTTTGGTCATGTTTCAAACAGATAGCTTTCATGACTATTTTTTTCAATGTTTTATTAACTGTACAAATAATTTCCCAGCATATAGGTTAACAAATAGATCAAATGTGCCCAGATACAATATATACAGTAAATCTACTGAGTGAAAAAAAAATAAAAGTTTTATCGTGAGAAGCAGCTTTGGCAGATTGACAAAACCTTTTACAAAAAAAGACATTATTCAAAAATAAATTTGTGCAAAATACTTATTGGAATCAACATTATATACCCAAGACATATTGGTGCAGATGAACGTGGTATTGTGTTTCAGTACACAAAAAAAACGTATGTTGCAGTAAACGTGTCAAAAGTATCATCTCTTTTCATCTGTGTGTGGACATATTTTCCCAATCTTCAATCTGAAAATCAAATGGGTAAACTTTAAACTCTGACATAATTTGTGCGATTTCACCAATTATTTCTAATAGTTTCCAAATGAAATCAGTGACTATGTTTCTGAGCAAAATTAATTTGGTGAACTCCAAGATAATAAATATTTAACAGATCTTCGCGTACATAAAACTGACAAATAATACGTTTACTATTACAAATAGTTTCTGATTTGTTTTTTCACAAACAGGTTTCAAATGGGGAAAATTAATTTTAATGGATAGAAAATTAAAGGACATATTTCTGTCACACTTCTACATATCTACAGTGCTGGATATTACAATGTTCAAGTGATATCTGGACAGATAATGGGATAGGAAGGGTTTAAAAGGGATATGGCCAAATGCAGGCAAATGGGGGCTAGCCCAAAATATCAGTCAGATACAAGGAAATGCAGGTGCTGGTTTATGAAAAAAGACAATGATTTGGAGTAACTCAGCAGGCCAGGCTCAGTATGTCAACTTGGTCAGCAAGTTGGGTAGCAGGGCCTTTTTTTTCATGCTATAGAGCTCTGTGAATCTATTACTTTATATCAGAATTTACCCTGTCCCTTTAGTCCAGATCAAAGCTACAATGCTTGCTTTTGATGGTTTTACCATTAAACTTTCTTCATCTATGAACATTTTTACATGTCTAATTTCAAGTGGAACTTCAGAATGAAGAACAGTCCCGATCTGAAACATCACCTATCCACATTCTTCAGAGATGCTGCCTGACCCACTGTGTTATTCCAGTACTTCGTCTCTTCTTTTTGTACACCAGCATCTGCAGTTCCATGTTTCTACAATAGGTTTTGTCACTTCCAGAAGGAAAGCTAGATTCAAAGAGGCAAGTCTCCAATGTTTAGTTTACAAACCATTTTTTTTGCAATGCAGTACTCAGATGTCGTTCTTTAACTTGTTTTGGAGGGAGACCTGGTACCTCCTCATCAATGCTAGTTTGCATTGCAAACCCTTGTTTCTGTTAAAAACAAATAACGGCCAAATATAATTTATTCATCAAATCGATTAAGCATCAAATTACTTGAGAAGAAACCCCCACCATAACATTGTGAATACATTCAGGGCATCAACCAGGATTAATGTCAACATGTTAAGTTTCCCATCATTTCTTCACAGTTTAAACTTAATGATCTGCATGAACAATCAACTCACTCAATAGCCATTTTATATCATTATTAAATACATGTGGCATGGGCCTGAGATCCTGAGAGCGATGCCACCTGGAGCTATGCTCTTGGTAGGGCCACCCATGGCGTTAAGGTCGAGGGGGAGGTCTCTGACAAAGAGCAATCCAACCAAGACCTCAATGGTGGAACAGGCGGAGGATGACTTTAGTGGAGCATCACAACGGCTGGGAAGACGGATGAAGGCTGCAGCAGAAAAGGGTCCCAGGTTGTCTTGGATTACATGCCACTGGATCTGACCCAGATCTGTCAAGGACCATGGGGTGGCTGTCTGTGCACCAGTCTCCCACGTTAAACAAAGTCACACACAGGCGTCCTCCATGAGAGGACAGTCATACTCGTTTCGAGTGACTGCCAATGGCGTGAAGGTCCTGTTTCTACCCTGTATGATTCTATAAAAGTTTCTTAGAAAATATTTAAAAACACTGAATCTACGTGACAATTTAAGGAGTTATTGAGACCCATGTTGTGGATAAAACAAAATTTCATACATATTATTGAGTCATGACCAGGAAGAGAATGGTGGAATATGTTTACATGCAATGTTTACATATTCTATTACGCTGCTGCAAGTAAGAATTGCACTGTTCTGTCTGGGGCATATGACAATAAAACACTCTCGACTCTTGAATATGAACTATGTGTAGGCAAATGAGATTAGTTTACGATACTGGATATGCCATTTATTGTCACTATACATGTACATGTACTGGTATCATGGTCACACAGTGTGTGCTGATCCTGTTCTTGTGCTGTACTATTATACATAAGTAACCATGTATTCACTTATGTTCAAGAGGTTTGAAAATAAAGTATGCACCAAGCATAAAAATGGGCTGCCTAAGAAAATTAGGATGGATTGAAAAGCATGCATCAGAGTTGAGAATTCAATACCATAGTCACAGAGTGATACAGCGTGGAAACAAGCCTTTCGGCCCAATTTGCCCACACCGACCAACACGTCCCAGCTACACTAGTCCCACCTGCCTGCGTTTGGTCCATATCCCTCCAAGCTTGTCCTATCTATGTACCTGTCTAACTGGTTCTTTCCTATAACATGGTGCCCAGAAATGAACACAATACTCTAAATGCGGTCTTACCAACGCCTTATACAACTGCAACATGACACCATCTTCGATACCAGAATAATGTCAATGATAATTGACTATAAAATTATACTAACAGCACCAGCGCAGGATGATCTGACATTACATTTAGTTGCTCTTCTTCAGATAATCAAGGTGTCCATGTTATAAGGAGGTTTTAATCGACAAGAACTCTGTGCTGCTGGGCTGCTAAGCTCCTGAGTACTTGAAGATTGCCAAGAATTGTCTCTGGTGACATGTACCATAGACATATTTTAACATATTGTACTGGTCCCAAAAAAGCGTGTACACCACCTCAAAGAAATGTATACCCTGAGACCTGGCTGACCTAATATAATAAGCTAATTACTGTAAATCATACAAGCTGATCCTGAAAGTCAATTAAAAATAATATCCAGGCAGATATGTAAAAGAACAAAAATGGAAGAAAAATTTGATTTAATCTTAACTATATAATAATTTTAAAAAGGTCTCTTGTAAGAGCTTTCCAAGTGAATAAAATTCCAAATATTGCAATCTCCAGTTTAAAATGTACAGTGCATTCAGAAAGTATTCAGACCCCTTCACTTTTCCCACAATTTGTTACGTTACAGCCGTTTTTTAAAATGGATTAAATTCTTTTTTTTTATCATCAACCTACACACAAAATCCCAGAATGAAGAAGCAAAAGCAGGTGTTTAAAAATGTTTGCAAAGTAATTAAAAATAAATAACAGAAATATCACATTTACATAAGTATTCACACCCTTTGCTATGAAATTCAAAATTGAGCTGAGGTTCATCCTGTTTCCATTGATTATCCTTGAGATGTTTCTACATCTCGTTTGGAATCCACCAGTAGTAAATTAAATTGATTGTACATGATTTGGAAAGGCACACACCTGTCTATAAAAGATCCCACAGTTGACAGTAGATGTCAGAGCAAAAAACCAAGCCATGAAGAGGAAGGAATTGTCCGTAGACCTCCGAGACAGGATTGTGTCGAGACACAGATCTGGGGAAGGGTATACAACAATTTCTGCAGCATTGCAGGTCCCGAAGAGCACAATGGCCTCCGCCATTCTTACATGGAAGAACTTTGGAACCACCGGGACTCTTCATAGAGCTGGCCGCTTGGAGGAAACCAGACACCGCTCATCACCTGGCCAATACCATGCCTATGGTGAAGCAAGGTAGTGGCAGCATCAAGCTGTGCGAACGTTTTTCAGCGGCAGGAACTGGGAGACTAGTCAGGATTGAGGGAAAGATGAGCAGAGCAAAGTGCAGAGAGATCCTTGATGAAAACCTGCTCCAGAGCACTCAGGACCTCAGACTGGGGTAGAGATTCACCTTCCAACAGGACAACGACCCTAAGCACACAGCCAAGACAACACAGGAGTGGCTTCGTGACAAGTCTGGGAATGTCCTTGAGTGGCCCAGCCAGAGCCCGGACTTGAACCCGATCTAACATCTCTGGAGGGACCTGAAAATAACTGTGTATCGACGCTCCCCATCCAACCTGACAGAGCTTGAGAGGATCTGCAGAGAAGAATGGGAGAAATACAGGTGTGCCAAGCTTGTAGCGTCATACCCAAGAAGAGATAGAGAGTGGTGAATCTGTGGAATTATCTGCCCCAGAAGGTAGTTGAGGCCAGTTCATTGGCTGGATTTAAGAGGGGGTTAGATGTGGCCCTTGTAGCTAAAGGGATCAGGGGGTATGGAGAGAAGGCAGGTATGGGATATTGATTTGGATGATCAGCCATGATCATATTGAATGGCGGTGTAGGCTCGAAGGGCCGAATGGCCTACTCCTGCACCTATTTTCTATGTTTCTAAGACATGAGGCTATAATCGCTGCCAAAGGTGCCTCAAAGTACTGAATACTTATGTAAATGTGATATTTCAGTTATTTCTTTTTAATTACTTTGCAAACATTTCTAAACACCTGTTTTCGCATTTTTATTATGGTGTATTGTGTATAGATTGATGATAAAAAAAGAGTTTCATACATTTTTGAATAAGGCTGTAAAATAACAAAATGTGGAAAAAGTAAAGGGGTTTGAATAGAAACATAGAAAATAGGTGCAGGAGTAGGCCATTCGGCCCTTTGAGCCTGCACCGCCATTCGATATGATCATGGCTGATCATCCAACTCAGTATCCTGTACCTGCCTTCTCTCCATACCCCCTGATCCCTTTAGCCACAAGGGCCACATCTAACTCCCACTTAAATATAGCCATTGAACTGGCCTCAACTACCTTCTGTGGCAGAGAATTCCAGATATTCACCACTCTCTGTATGAAAAATGTTTTTCTCATCTAGGTCCTAAAAGATTTCCCCTTATCCTTAAACTGTGACCCTTGTTCTGGACTTCCCCAACATCGGGAACAATCTTCCTGCATCTAGCCTGTCCAACCCCTTAAGAATTTTGTAAGTTTCTATAAGATCCCCCCTCAATCTTCTAAATTCTAGCGAGTACAAGCCAAGTCTATCCAGTCTTTTTTCATATGAAAGTCCTGACATCCCAGGAATCAGTCTGGTGAACCTTCTCTGTACTCCCTCTATGGCAAGAATGTCTTTCCTCAGATTAGTAGACCAAAACTGTACGCAATATTCCAGGTGTAGTCTCACCAAGGCCCTGTACAACTGCAGTAGAACCTCCCTGCTCCTACTTTCTGAATGCACTGTAATTGCAGATGCTCTAAATTGATTCTATCATAATCTACATTACATTTATGTAGAGTCATAGTTATACACGAAGGAAACAGGCCCTTGGGCCCAACTTATCCCGGCCGATCTAGTTTTTTTATCCACATATCTGTCTAAATATCTTTCAAACATTGTAATTATACAACCCTCCAGTCACAGCGACATCCTCATGAATCCTTTCTACAGCTGTACCAGTTTATTGACATATTTCTTACAGCTGGGCAACCAGAACTACAATTCTCCAAGTGTAATCTCACCAGTGATTTGTACAGTTGTAACATGAAGTCCAACTCTTGTTCTCAATGCTCTAACTGATGAAGACAAGCATGCCAAACACATCCTTCACCACACTGTCTACCTGTGCTCCACTTCCAGGAAACGATGCACTTGTACCCCAAGCAAGGTCTGTATTTTCTATGACACTCTACAATCAGTGCTCTGCAGATACACTAAGCCCTTGCCCGATTTAAAGTACCAGAACACAACACTTCACACTTATCCGAGTTAAATTCAATCTGCCACATTGCTTGACCCACCTTCCCAGTTGATCTATATTCAGTTGTAATCTTGACCTCTCCACCATCGAAGGGATTTATCGAAGTCGCTGCCTCAAAAAGGCAGCCAACATCAAAGCCAGCAACGGGCACCAGTCTACACAGACATTTTAAATCGGTCCCTGCAAACCTGCACTGTCCCTGCCTGCTTCAAATTTTCCACTATTGTTCCTGCACCCAAAAAGCCAAGGATTACTGAACTTAATGACCACAGGCCTATCACACTGACCTCTGTAGTCATGAAGACCCTTGAAAGACTTGTGCTGGGCCACCTGACAAATATCATTAAACCTCCTGCTGGACCCACTGCAGTTTGCATATCGGGCCAATAGATCTGTTGATGACGCAGTCAACCTGGGCCTGCACTTCATCCTCCAGCACCTAGACCGCCAGGAGACCTATGCAACAATTTTGTTTGTGTATTTTAGCTCTGCATTGAACACCATTTTGCCAGAGCTACGACACTCCAACTCTCCCAGTTGACTGTGCCTGAACCCCTCTGTCTGTGATCACCAACTTCCTGACAGACAGAAAGCAGCATGTGAGGCTGCGAAAGCACATCTCAAACCCGCTGACCCTCAGCATAGGAGCACTGCAAGGCTGCGTACTCTCTCCTCTCCTTTACCCTCTCTACACCAACGACTGCACCTTCACAGACACCTCTGTCAAGCTTCTCAAGTTTGTGGACGACACAACCCTGATTGGGCTGATCAAGGATGGGGAGGAATCTGCCTACAGACAGGAAGTGACACAGCTGGTGTCCTGGTGCCATTGCAACAACCTGGAGCTCAATGCTCTTAAGACAGTTGAATTGATTGTAGACTTTAGGAGAGCTCCCCCTCCCCTTCCCCCCACTCACCATCAACAACACCACAGTCACATCTACAACCTTCCCCCCCATTGACGAACTGTACACTGCAAGGACCAGGATGTGAGCGGGTAAGATCATCTCTGACCCCTCTCACCCGGGTCACAAACTCTTTGAAGCATTTCCCTCTGGAAGGTGACACCGGACTGTCATAGCCACTACAGCCACACATAAAAACAGCTTTTTTCCACAAGCTGTAGCTCTACTCAACAGCCAAAAGTCTGTAGCCTCCTTTTGCTCTGGTATTTTATTTAATTCTTCACATGTTCAAATTAGAATGTTTTATTTTTAATTGTCTACTGCATATCGTGTTCTTACCTGCGAGCAAAGCACCAAGGCAAATTCCTCGTATGTATACATATTTGGCTAATAAAATTTTTTTCTACTCAACGCGACTCTAATCCAAAGATAGACACAAAATGCTGGAGTAATTCAGCAGGACAGGCAGCATCTCTGGAGAGAAGGATTGGGTGACGTTTCTTAACCATTCCTTCTCTCCAGAGAAGCTGCCTGTCCCGCTGAGTTACTCCAGTATTTTGTGTTTTTGTCTTCGGTTTCAACCAGCATCTGCAGTTCCTTCCTACACATATTCTAATCCAAATTGATAATATAGATGATGGATGGCAGTGGACCCAACAACGATCCCTATGGCACAACACAAGTCACGGGCCTCCATTCTGAAAATCAACCCTTCAATAGCTCCCTCTGACTACGACCATCAGGCCCAATTTGTATCTATTTAGTAATGCTCACTCCGAATCCCACATAAACCAACCTTCTACAGGACCTTGTCAAAGGCCTTGCTAAATTCCCAACCTACCCGATGTGCACTCTTAAATCCCCCTGATTACCTCTTACAAAAATCTATTAAAAAATTAGTGAGATTCAATTTTGCACACACAGAGCTGTAAGGATCCACCCTTCTCTTTTCAAATGTAGGTAGGTCTCAAAATTCCCTCCAGTAACTTTCCCATGCAATTTAAACACGTTTCAACAGACTTAGAAGGTCTCTTCCTTTGGTTTCCATCACATGCTTTTAAAAAGTTAGGCAAAAACCAGTCCATTTAGGCAAAAACTAGTACAAATGGATGAAAACATTACCATCTCAGCTTTTGCATTTTATTTTAATTCTAACATTCTATGATGGTCATTAAAACATATCAGTAAACCCAAAATAAAAAATACAAGGTATACAAAGCATATTTTAATTTTTTACATTATTATTGCTGAAATGAAATATTAAAATCCAATTCCAATGAAAGTTGATCAACTTGTCCACGTACCTCATATAGTTGCTGAATCTCTTTCATCGCTAAGCGTATGGATGGGTAAAGTCTTGGAAATGTACGTTTGTTTTCTTGATGGTCATCTTCATGCCAGTTCTCTGAATTAACAGCAGCAAATTGAAGCTTTCTGTCTGCAATCCTTCTCATGACTGGTGGAACTTGCGGCTGTACTGACAACTGTGATTCAGGTGGCATAAACAGTTGTGACAACTCATTGTGCACACGATCATGAGTTGAGACATTAGCCCCATTTTCACCAACTGTAGTTTCTTGCGGTTTGATTTTCACCAAAAAGTGTTTGAGTTCTTCATAATCTGTTTCACTGTCACATTTCTAGAAGAGAATAATGACTTTATTATTTCAGGCAATGGTCCATATATAGTAAATGAATAAATGTAAAGACAGATAATAATGTTTCTGCACATAAAACAAAAGAGTTAACTAACATAATTTAATACGTGTCTTCTGTTTTTTTTTTAAAAGTCAGTCTGTATTGCCTTGACCACCAAGTCAGAAGACTTATAGGCCTTTCTCACGGGGCGACTTGACGCAAGATGTAGCCAGAGTGAAGTGGTCGTGGTCTAGCACGATATCACACGATATAACGGGGGGTGGACAAAGAGTTCCCACGGTACTCGGCATTTCTGTTATTTGTGCGAGTGACTTGTCCGTCTCCCGAGCTTTCCCGTTAAATCTTGAATGAACATTGTAAATTGTCAAGTGTAATTAAATCATCATGTGGCACAGTTGTACAGTTGCTGACTCACAGCCCCAGAGACCGGGGTTCGATCCTGACCATGGGTGCACCGGTTTCCTCTCACACTCCAGAGATTACAGGTTTGTAAGTTAATCGGCTTCGGTAACATTTTAAAATTGTCCCTGGAGTGTATAAGAATAGGTGGGTGGCGCGGACTTGGTGGGCCGAAGGGCCTGTTTCCGCGCTATATCTCCAAAATCTGAAGTTAGGTAATGTCTAAAGGAACTGCAGATGCTGGTTAATACGCACAAAAGGACACAAAATGTTGGTGTAACTCAGCAGGTAAGTCAGATCTCGGAAGAAAAACATAAAAAGCTGGAGTAAGTCAGCGTGTCAGGCAGCATCTCTGGAGAAAAATAGGTGGCGATTCGAATCGGAACCCTTCTTCAGACATCCTAATCGGAATTGAGTCTGAAGATGTGTCTCATCCCGAAACATCACCTATTTTTCTCCAGAGATGCTGCTTGACTCGCTGAGTTACTCCAGCTTTTTGTGTCTGTCTTCGTCTTAAACCAGCATGTGCAGTTCACTCCTTTACACGGGTCTCTGGAGAACATTGATTGGTAGCGTTCCCGACCCTGCTTCGGAAAGGCATCGATCGCTGGTCGGCGAGGACTCCGAGCTGTATCTCTCAAAGAAGTACATGTGAAAAATTTCTCACAGACCATAAAAATGCGGGACCTTTCAGTAAAGTCCCTTTTAAAGATTATAGTTATTTTCTTGAATCTCATTAACATAACTCATGAATAAGTTGATGTCCATATGCGGATGCAAATCTTTACTTTTTAAATTCAATCCCACAGAAGACAATTTTTACTCACCTTCGGTCCCCTCTGTCCAGCTTCCGGGTTCACCGTTCGCAGGAGTTCCCACGGTACACGCAAGAGTCAGTACGGATATCGCACTGGCCACTACGTGCATATAATGTTGCAATGTTCAACCACAAGTGTACAAGTCACTCTTGGAGAAATTCAAGCTTGTTTGAATTTTCTCCCGAGTCACCAAGTTACAAGAGTACCTGCCGTTAGAGCCACAGCGGTCCATGGTGGTCCACGAATGCCGTACGGTTATCGCAAGAGGTTCCCACGATGTTCAACTCTGGTTAACGCTTGCGTCAAGTCGCCCCGTGAGAAAGGGGTTTAAGTATGTAACTTCTATTCCAAGAGCTAACCACACAATACAGGCTGATTTTCATTGCATTACTATGCACGTGCAGTATTGCTAGAAGTATTAACATCTGCCACTGAACATGCACCATAGAATACTGTGGCAAAGATTAAAAGTTAACTGAGAATTACAAGCACCTGAATAACCTTCCTCCTTCAACCAACATGTGTAGAAACATTATTATCTGTCTTTACATTTATTCATTTACTATATATAGACCATTGCCTGAAATAAATCATATACAAACATTGACATTATAAATAAAGGCAAGTACAAACGCAAGAGTTACGCTAAACTTCAGATAAAACACCCAGTTTGGCCAATGCAACTATCTGAGTCATTTTCTGCATTTAAACCTTGTACATGAATGTATATGCACAGTCCAATGTTTCTTCTGGCCAAGTTCCATTGTCCTTTCTCATTCAATTTCTCTTCTTCCCTTCATCTCAAACTGTCGATTCTACTTCACCCACCGCCCACTTCAGCCCCCCCATCCCCCCATCCCAACTTCCTCTCACCTCAATCCCTACCTCTCTCTCACAGACTTCAACATCCCCACTCCACTCTCCTTTATGTAATCTTCATCAATTCTCCCTCATTTCTCGCCGCCTGAGCCCATCTATTCTGGTTCACAATAACAAATCATTTTAAATACAAAGAACCTGTACCCTCCATAGTGAAGGGAAATAGTGCAGGAATAAATAAGCTATTAAGATGACTTGCAGTGAAAGGCCAAACATGAAGAGACTCAGGAAAGGCAGAAGACATTTGCAAAGGGAGATCTATCAGAGTTGGCAAGAACCAGATGCACACTTACAACAGGACCACTTGGAGACCTATTGTTCTTATACGAAGTAAAATGCAAAAATAAATTATGATAAAAATGAGACTACATAGCATTGATAGAGTTGCCTACACACAGTCCATTTTTGGGTTTGCATTGCGTAGATGATGTTGGCCATCGGATCACATGCACCTCCTCTAATCTCACCTACTGAATTTGGTGATCTTGATGTCACCTCCTTTACATCAACAGGATCAACCTTAGACTACACGACCATCGAACATGCGCCTGGTCCGCCAAAAGATACTCAGCATTTTGTGTCTATCTTCGATATTATATTCCATTTTCTATATTTTCAAATACTTTCTCAGCTAGTACATCTCCTCCTGAAGTATTTTTATGTCCTCGTCAATATTTACAATCCAACCTAGTTTATTGTTGTCTGAAATGTATAAATTCAACATTTCACATAAAGATTGTGAACAACTGGAGCCCAAGCGCCAATCCATGTGGCTCCCTTACGTTAGAGTCTGCCAAGCAGAAGATCAATCCCCACATCATCATCGGGAATTAATAACAACAGGGCTTTTTCCCCCCAAATTGTTTTTCTATCCAAGGAAGCAACAAAAGATGAGAAACATTTTCTGGTATTATACAAGACATTTAGAAAGTGGCCCTCATAGGATTGTACAATTATTTACCTGTCCACAAGGTACCGTGAGGGCTTCCATGAATGGCTGAATTCCAACAGTCTTATAATACTCCACCAGATCTGGCAGCGATGAGTGGGCCCGATCTTCTCCCAGTATTACATATTTCCCATTGGGTTGCATTTCAATCATATAGTGTCTGCAACGATCTACACCTCTGAAGGGAGTTCAGGGAAAGAACAAAAATAATACCATTAGGTTAAAGTAGGACAAAATTTGAACTAGGCTACTATTGCAATGTTATAGCTTTGGACATTCCCAGCACAGAGCCTGTGATTGTGGCAGAGTATCACACTGTAATCTTACCATCTTAGTTCAAAACCTCAATATTCCAATGT
The DNA here is from genome assembly GCF_028641065.1 of Leucoraja erinaceus. Lineage (NCBI taxonomy): Eukaryota > Metazoa > Chordata > Chondrichthyes > Rajiformes > Rajidae > Leucoraja > Leucoraja erinaceus. Next base: position 36,881,223 of record NC_073377.1, on the reverse strand, counting down.
TCTTTCATTGCTCCATCTCTTAATTTCATGGTTAAAGCAATTTAATCCATCAAAATTAATCTTATATATAATGGTCAATTTGTTTTGACACCTAATTATTAAGAATAATTCCAAGGGTGGTCAAGAATGCTTTTGGTACGCTGGCCTTCAGCAGACAGTGAATTGAGTATAGATGTTGGGAGTTTATGTTATAGTTGCACAAGATGCTGTTGCACCAGCATTTGGAGCACGGTGCTCAGTTTAGGTCACCCTGGTATAAGAATTATGTTGCTATTGTACTTCCGGTGGCGCTGGTGCCAGCAGCCTCCACCTACAGCCCGGTATCTTTTTGTTTTTTTGTTTATTTAGTTATGTAAAAGTGTGTTTTTTGTGTTTTTTGGTGTTTTTTATGTGGGGGAAGAGGGCACGGTGCGGGGGATACCGTACTTCAGCCGCTTCCTGGTGAGGACGCGACTATTATTCGAGTCGCGTTCTCCCCCCCCCCCCCCACAGAGGCCTACCTACCTGGATTGGCGCGGCCTTTCCTGCCGGGATCGACCGGAGCTCCAGCAGCGGCGGGACAGCGCTGGAACATCGCGGGGCTGGTGATGCCTTACCGGGGGTCGCCGTTTGGAGCCCGGAGTGCTGGACCTGCTGCACCAACATCACGGAGCTGCGGTTTGCGGAGCTCCCAACGCGGGCGGCGCTGACTAATCAACGCGGGGTCCTGCGACTCTGCCCGGCTCGGCCTGCGGACTCAGGAGCTGCAGACTCCGGGAGCGGGAGGCGGCTGATCAGAAGGTCTGGGCCGCTGAGGAGGAGGCTGCTCACCGTCGGGGTTCGGCGTCGGCGTTCCACCAGCCCGGCGTGAGGGCCTGAACATCGGGCCACCCGGGGCGGCGACTGCGGGTGCTTGGAAGGCCCCGTCCACGGATGAACACGGAGGGGAGGCTGGCTGGACTATGGTGCCGTCCTCACCTGGGTGCCATTTATGTTATGTTGTGTCGTGGACTTCTGTATTTGTGCTTTTTTTTAAATTTTAATTCAATTTCAATTTTATTTTTAATATGTTTTATTATTTATTTATTATTTATTTTTATAATTTTCTTTGTAATTTTTTTAATGATACTGCCTGTAAGGAAAATTCATTTCGTTGTCTCAAATTGAGACAATGACAATAAATTTGAATACAATACAATACTAAGCTAGAATAGGGAAGATTTACGAGATGTTGCTTGGACATGCTAGGACTTTTTTCCTTGGAGTGCAGGAAGATGTGGGTGATCCTGTAGAGGTCTGTAAGATCATGTGGAGAATAGATAGAATGCACAGTCTTTTACTTAGAGTAGGGAAATCAAGAACCAGGCAAGCTGTGCAAATGTTTCCAACCTGAATGTTTCTAACCCACTAATACCCATTCTATACATATATGAAGGAATTAGATATGAGACATTGTATTCACAACAATCATTGCTCAAAGCAACGTGTGATGGGTTATGTTCAAGGACTTGGCAACGGACCTTAATGAATACGCCAAAGTTGTTACCGACTTTATAAGGAAGTGTGTGAAGGAGTGTGTTTCCATGAAAACCACCTGAGTGTTCCCCAACCAAAATACTTTTATAAACCAGGGGGTCGGCAATATTCTAAGGAGCGGATCTCAGTCATTCAAGTCTGGTGACGCAGATTCATATAAGTCGTCCAGATTCAACCAAAAAGACTAAAAAAGGCTTTCGCTCTAAACTGGAGGACAAGATGGATGCTCAGCAGCTGTGGCAGGGCTTGCACGCCAATACTTCCTACAAGGTAACATCAAGTGGCAGCTCAAACTTCAGCGAGGCATTACTCCCAGATGAGCTCAATGCTTTCTCTGCACACATCGACAGGGAGAACGCTGATGTGTCATCTTGGACCTCCTTAGCCCCCCGATGATATTTCAATATCTGTCACCGAGGCAGAGGGTCAGAGGATTCTTCAGGAGGATGAACACCATATCAGGACCTGATGGTGGACAAGTTCCCAAAATTTGCACTGCTCAACAGGCTGGAGTTTTTATAGACATCTTCAACCTTTCATTAGTGAAGTCTGAGCTTTCCTTCTGCCCAAGTAAGGAGATATGCCTCAGTGACTACCGACAGGTGGCACTAATATCCGTGCAGTTGAAGGGCTTCGAGAGGTTGGTTGTGGCGCATTTCCACTCCCACCTTGGCAAGAACCTGGATAATTTACCAACCACCACCACTACCATCCACAGCGGATGCAATGGCACTGGCTGCTACTCTGCACTGGATCACACGTCTGGCTGTTGTTCATAGACTACAGCTAGGCATTCAATACCATCATCTCCTCCAAACCTGTTACCAGACTCAGGGAACTAGGTCTCTGTGCATCCCTTTGCAACTGGATCCTCAAATTCATCATCAACAGAATCAGTACGAATTGGCGACAACACTTCCTCTTCAATAACCATCAGCGCAGGTGCACCTCAAAGCTTTGTGCTCAGCTCCCCTTACTTTAAACCCATGACTGTGTAGCTGGACTCAGTTCCAACATCTTTACAGCACGGGCGGCACGGTGGCATAGCGGTAGAGCCTTACAGCGCCAGGGACCCGGGTTCGATCCTGACTAAGGGAGCATACGGAGTTTGCATGTTCTCCCCACGGCTCGAAGGGCCGTATGGCCTATTGCTGCACCTATTGTTTATTGACCTGTGTGGGTTTTCTCTGAGATCTTTGGTTTCCTCCCATGCTCCAAAGACTTACAGGTTTGTAGGTTAATTAGCTTGTTGTAAAAGTAATATTGTCCCTAGTGCGTGTTGGGTAGTGTTAATATACAGGGATCGCAGGTCAGTGGGCCAAAGGGCCTGTTTCCGTGCTGTATCTCTAAACTAAACTTAAAATTTGCGGTTGACACTACCATTGTTGCATGAATTTTGGATAATGATGAGTCAGAGTATAGGAGGGAGATCGACCGTCTGATTGAATGGTACCAGAACAACAACCTTGCTTTCAACGTCAGTAAAACCAAGGAACTTATTGTTGCCTTTAGAAGAGGAAGGCCTTGGATCCACAAACCTATCTTCATCAATTAATTGCTGGTATCAGATTCAGATTCAGATTCAATTTTAATTGTCATTGTCAGTGTACAGTACAGAGACAACGAAATGCATTTAGCATCTCCTTTGAAGAGCGACATAGCAAACGATTTTGAATTAAAAAAATAAATAATAAGTGTCCGTGGGGGGGGGGTGATTGGCAGTCACCGAGGTACGTTGTTTAGTAGATTGACAGCGGCCGGAAAGAAGCTGTTCCTCGACCTGCTGGTTCGGCAACGGAGAGACCTGTAGCGCCTCCCGGATGGTAGGAGGGTAAACAGTCCATGGTTGGGGTGAGAGCAGTCCTTGGCGATGCTGAGCGCCCTCCGCAGACAGCGCTTGCTTTGGACAGACTCAATGGAGGGGAGCGTGGAACCGGTGATGCGTTGGGCAATTTTCACCACCCTCTGCAATGCCTTCCGGTCAGAGACAGAGCAGTTGCCATACCATACTGTGATGCAGTTGGTAAGGATGCTCTCGATGGTGCAGCGGTAGAAGTTCACCAGGATCTGAGGAGACAGATGGACCTTCTTCAGTCTTCTCAGGAAGAAGAGACGCTGATGAGCCTTCTTGATCAGAGTAGAGGTATTGTGGGTCCAAGAGAGGTCATCGGAGATGTTGACTCCCAGGAACCTGAAGCTAGAAACACGTTCCACCTCCGTCCCGTTAATGTGGATGGGGGTGTGCGTGCCGCCTCTGGACTTCCTGAAGTCTACAATGAGCTCCTTGGTCTTCTTGGAGTTAAGAGCCAGGTTGTTGTCAGCGCACCATGCTGCTAAGTGCTGGACCTCCTCCCTGTAGGCCAGCTCATCGTTGTTGCTGATGAGGCCAATCACCGTTGTATCATCTGCATACTTGATGATGGTGTTAGTACCATGTACAGGTGTGCAGTCATAGGTGAAGAGGGAGTAGAGGAGGGGGCTCAGCACACAGCCCTGAGGGACGCCGGTGTTCAGGGTGAGGGTTGAAGAGGTGTGCTTGTCTAACCTCACAGACTGGGGTCTGTTGGTTAGAAAGTCCAGTATCCAGTTGCAGAGGGAGGGGTTGATGCCCAGGTTACCGAGTTTGGTGATCAGTTTTGATGGAATAATGGTGTTGAATGCTGAGCTGTAATCGATGAACAGCATTCTTACATAAGTGTCTCTGTTGTCAAGGTGGGAGAGGGCGGAGTGAAGTGCCGTTGAGATGGCATCCTCCGTACTCCTCTCCTAGGCAAACTGATAGGGATCCAGTGTGGGGGGTAGGCAGCTTTTGAGGTGTGCCAGGACCAGCCTCTCGAAGCACTTGGTGATGATGGGGGTAAGTGCAACTGGGCGGAAGTCGTTGAGGCTTGCCGCAGTGGAGTGTTTTGGCACTGGCACGATGGAGGTGGCTTTAAGGCAAGTGGGGACAACTGCTTGGGCAAGTGACAGGTTGAAGATGTCAGTCCAGACGTCTGTCAGCTGCGCAGCACAGGCACTGAGCACGCGCCCGGGGATGCCGTCAGGGCCAGCAGCCTTACGTGCATTAGTCCTACTCAGTGCCACGTACACGTCGTAGGGGGTGAGTGTGAGGGGTTGGTGATCGGCAGGTAGCACAGCCTTGATGGCTGTCTCTAGATTGTCCCTGTCGAAGCGGCCATAGAAGTGATTCAGCTCCTCAAGGAAGGAGGCGTCGCTGGATGTGGGGGTGATGTTGGAGGGTCTGTAGTCCGTGATGGCCTGGATGCCTTGCCACATGCGTCGGGGGTCGGAGTTGTTGTTGAAGTGCTCCTCAATCCTGAGCTTATGGCAATGCTTGGCCTTCCTGATGCCCCTCTTCAGGTTAGCCCTGGATGAACTGTAGGCTCGAGCATCGCCTGACCTGAAAGCGGTGTCCCGTGCTTTCAGCAGTAGCCTGACCTCGCTGTTCATCCATGGCTTCTGATTCGGGTATTTGGTCACCTGTTTGAGGGAGGTGACACTATTGATGGTGGAGTTTATAAAGTCCAGAACAGAGGATGTATAGGAATGTATGGTCACTAATTTCAAGTTACTGGATGTAATTATCTCAGAAGATCTATTCTAGACACAGTACACTGATGCAATGATAAAGAAAGCCATCAACACCTCTACTTAGTAAATTGAGGAGATTGACAAATACCCTTGTGAACGTCGGCATAGAGATCATTTTGGCTGGTTGCATCATAGCCTGGTTCAGCAACTTGAATGCCCAGGAACGAAGGAGATTACAAACAGTGGTAGCACTGCATGGTCCATGGCAGGTATGGACCTCCCAACCATTGAAGGGATCTATAGGAGGTTCTGCCTCAAAAAGGCAGTCTTCATCATCAAATGATCCATAACCATCTTTTCATTCCTGCCATGGGGAAAGTGGTGTAGGAATCAGAAAACTGTTATAGCTAGGTTCAAGAATAGTTTCTTCCCAATGACCAACAAGCTATTGAACACTACTAACTACAACTAAATACTGAACTGCCTTGGTTGCACTAGGGTGTTAGGGCTATGTTTTATTTTATTGAAATAGATAGTTTTTCTAATTAACTGAACATTTTTAATGTTTGTTTATTATATTATCTATAGAGTACTGTGTTTACAAACCTGTTTTGCTGCTAAAAGAAAAAGTAAGAATTTCATTGTTCCGTTTTGGTACACAGGACAATAAAGCACTCTTGACCATCAATTTTCCTCATGATGTTTTATACACCGCTGAAAGATCACACCTTAGCCTCCTGCACTCGAAAGAATAATGTCCTAGCTTGTCCAATTTCTCCCTACAGCACAGGCTCTCAAGTCCTGGCAACATCCTTGTAAATCTTCTCTGCACACTTTCCGACTAAGGACATCCTTCCTATAGAGGGTGACCAAAGCTGAACACAACACTCCAAATATGGCCTCATCAACATGTTGTATAACAGATAATAGATGTTGCTCATCATTAATTTCTCAATTAGCACAAACAATTTAAAAATAGTTATTCACCTCAACGTTGTTCATTCTTTGCAGTGTGTTGTTTATGCCAGTAACTACTTTGGGTGTAATTCTTGGCTGCAAAGTCTTTTGGAGAGGTCCCAAGGACAATTAAAAGAAACATTTCAACCATTTTTCTTTAAATGGTAAATGTTGTAAAGCCTTCAAACATTTTAACTATGTTGTGTTCTGGTATGATCATTGCTATTAATAGAAAATGAAGACTAGAAAATGGCTTTGTTAACCTCGCCACGTTGACTGTTAGATTTCCATGACAGCTGCTCACATTTTCACACATTGGACCAGAATCTATCAGCTCCATCAATTAAACAAAACAGGAAGTGTCACGTTGTAAAATCAAAGAACTGCAGATGCTTGTTTATACCAAAGATAGACACAAAGTGCTAGAGTAACTCAGTGGGTCAGTCAGCATCTCTGGAGAAAAAGGGTGGGTGGCGTTTCGGGTCAGGACACTTCTTCAGATTGAAAGTAGGGGTTGGAGGGGGTGGTGGTGAAGATCTGGAGGAGAGAAAATACCAGGGCCAATCAGGGTTGGCCACAAATGACCTCAGGCAGGGCAGTGGATGGTAAGCCCATTGTTGGCTATGGAAGGTGTAATCTCAAGAGGAAAATAATGTGGAGAACTGTGGAACTGGTAAAACAACAAAGGTTGAGGAAGGAGGCGAGGGGTTTGAGGGAAGGGAGTAAGTAGTAGTTACTTAAAAAGTAAAGAATTCAATGTTCGTACATAACCATATAATAACCATATAACAATTACAGCACGGAAACAGGCCATCTCGACCCTTCTAGTCCGTGCCGAACACATAATCTCCCCTAGTCCCATATACCTGCGCTCAGACCATAACCCTCCACTCCCTTCCCATCCATATAACTATCCAATTTATTTTTAAATGATAAAAACGAACCTACCTCCACCACCTTCACTGGAAGCTCATTCCACACAGCCACCACTCTCTGAGTAAAGAAGTTCCCCCTCATGTTACCCCTAAACTTCAGTCCCTTAATTCTCAAGTCATGTCCCCTTGTTTGAATCTTCCCTACTCTCAGTGGGAAAAGCTTTTCCACGTCAACTCTGTCTATCCCTCTCATCATTTTAAAAACCTCTATCAAGTCCCCCCTTAACCTTCTGCGCTCCAAAGAATAAAGCCCTAACTTGTTCTACCTTTCTCTGTAACTTAGTTGCTGAAACCCAGGCAACATTCTAGTAAATCTCCTCTGCACTCTCTCTATTTTGTTGACATCCTTCCTATAATTAGGCGACCAAAATTGTACACCATACTCCAGAATTGGCCTCACCAATGTCTTGTACAATTTTAACATTACATCCCAACTTCTATACTCAATGCTCTGATTTATAAAGGCCAGCACACCAAAAGCTTTCTTTACCACCCTATCTACATGAGATTCCACTTTCAGGGAACTGTGCACAGTTATTCCCAGATCCCTCTGTTCACGTACATTCTTCAATTCCCTACCATTTACCATGTACGTCCTATTTTGATTTGTCCTGCCAAGATGTAGCACCTCACACTTATCAGCATTAAACTCCATCTGCCATCTTTCAGCCCACTCTTCCAACTGGCATAAATCTCTCTGTAGACTTTGAAACTCTACTTCATTACCCACAACCCCACCTATCTTACTATCATCTGCATACACAACATCTGTAACATCTCCTGCCTCCCTTCCCCCAACTACTATCAGTCTGAAGAAGGGTCTTGACCCGAAACATCACCCATCCTTTTTCTCTAGAGATGCTTGCCTGACCCTCTGAAATAATCACTTTCAAAGCTTCAAGTTTAAAATCCAGCAATTTAAAAGAACATTTTGTCTTTATGCAACTGGACATCTGAAATGTCCCAAATATTCATTAATATTTGTAAAAATAACAGAGCAAGATGAAAAATTATAAAATGAAGGATAAGCCTCAATAATAAATCAAAAGGATTTTCTTGTAGAAGGGAAGAACCATGAATGTGAATGAGGAGTCTGCCTCCAACTTCACTAAAGCCAATTCAAAAAGGAGGGATGGAAATAATTTAAGATTTGTTATGAAATTTATTAAAGGAACATTAGGTGAAGAGGGAGGCAGCACTTGGACCATCTTTCAATCTTTATATAAGGGACTGGTGCCAGCTGATTCTTGTGTTCTGACCCAACTGCTAAAGTAAAAGGAACAAGACAAATCCACAAACACAGGCCTGTCAAACTGTGCAGACACTCTGCAAGACTACAATAGAAGACAAAAAGAAACAGTAAAGTGGTCAATGATACAATGAAGATAGACAAAATGCTGGTGACTAAGCAGCTCAGGCAGCATCTCTGGAGAAAAAGAATGTGTGAAGTTTCTGGTCGAGACCATTCATCAGACTGAGACTTCTTCAGAGATGCTGCCTGATCCACTGAGTTACTCCAGCATTTTATGCCTCTCTTCGGTGTAAACCACCATCTGCAGTCCTTGCTTACACAATCAGTTCAGTTTAGGTTATTGCCTGATAACAGCAACTGAACTATCCTGCCATAACTAGAGAGCAGTCCTAAGTCGTGATCCTCGGACTATCTTTGATTGGATTTTACTGGCTTTATCTTGCGTTAAACGTTATTCCCTTATCACATGAATGGGTCTGTGTACACTGTGAATGGGTCGATTGTAATCATGTATAGTCTTTCCACTGGCTGATTAGCACGCAACAAAAGCTTTTCACTGTACCTCGGTACACATGACAATAAACTAAACTGAACTGATTGTGTAAGAAGGAACTGCAGATGCTGGTTTACACTGAAGATAGACACAAATTGCTGGAGTAACTCAGCGGGTCAGGCAGTATTTCTAAAGTAGTCTCAGTATGATGAAGGATCTCGACTCGAAACATCACCTATTCCTTTAATTCAGAGATGCTGCCTGATGCAATAAAGTTTAATTCCTCATTAATAATAATAATAATAATACATTTTATTATGGACTCAAGGTCCACACAAGGGGTAACATTACATTAAAAATGCATTGCATATCAAATATCATAAATATATATAAAATTATGGTATATCACATAAAAACATCATAATTTATTTTTAACAAAAAACCCACAATACTTAAGATAAAAATCCAGATTAAAAGATGATCAATGTCCTACAACGAGACATCGATACCAGTGTCTCCACAACTGGGATTCGTAGCGTGTAGTGCTAACCCTTATGTTTGTCAAGGCCACAATAAGCACATTTTTAGAGTCATTTATCCTGCAAATGAATTTATACATGTGGTGTCTTAGGATAGCTTCTAAAGTACTGACTCCTGCAGCCACAAACATATTACTGGCACTACACCATCTAGGTTGCCTTAGCAGTGTTCTCATGGCATCGTTATATGCCACCTTTAGTCTCTGCAAACTTGTCTTTAAATAGTTCAACCACAGGTGCGCAGTATAGAGGGGTGTACAGTATGCTCTAAATAGCGACATCTTCACCACATCTGCACACGCACCAAATTTGTGCAAGAGGATATTTGCCTGTACATACAGCATGTGTCGTTGCCTATAAATATCCTCATCATCTGTCATTTGTTCTGTAATAATATGCCCTAGATATTTTATCTTATTACAGACACTAAGATTATTGTCAGACAATTTAAAAACAAGATATTTTAGGCATTTATCCTCTTTGGTTCTACAGATCATAACAGCACTCTTACTAGCATTATATTTAATGCCATGTTCCACACCATACACGGAACATATAGTAAGGAGCTGCTGGAGACCAGCGCTAGATGGACTAAAGACCACAAGATCATCTGCATACATAATATGGTTCACTAAAATATTACCAATCACGCACCCAGTGTTTCAATTGTTTAGACAGATCATCAATATATAGATTAAAAAGGACTGGGGACAAAATTCCCACTTGTCTAACACCATCGCTAACCCCAAATGGGTCTGAGACCCTATTGCCCCATTTTATTTGCATAGTCTGGTGGGCATACCAGTAGGCCAAAATTCTAACAATGTATTCAGACACCCCTCTTTGTCTCATTTTACCAAACAGCTTTCTGTGATTAACACGGTCAAACGCTTTGGAAACATCAATAAAGCACATAAGGATTGAAGAGTTTTTGCCTCTATATTTGTTTACAATCTCCTTTAGGGCATATATGCATAAGTCAGTGCCATGTTTAGCTTTAAAACCAAACTGGTTATCTGTGGAGTTAACAAACTCATTTATTCTATCCAGCAGAACTCTTTCTAAGACTTTTGACAATATGCTGGCTAAAGCTATGGGCCTGTAATTATTTAGGCTGCCTACTTTACCAGCTTTGTCCTTAATGACCGGCACTAACAGGACAGACAACATTGAGTCTGGTAACAAGCCATGAATCATAAAGCCAGTAAAACAAATAGCTAGGAGAGGAGCTATCCTATACTCGCATACTTAAGATGTTCAGCAGAGATATGATCCAAGCCACTTGCTTTGTTGTTGGACAGCTTGTTCATGGCATGATACACCTCATGTGACATAATCACCATCGAGTCATTACTCTCAATATTTTCCACCCTATACCTTGGACACAGTTGAATAAAGTGCTATAATGTTGTCGCCATAACTCCGCGATATTAGCTGTTCCGGAGATTCCACCTACAGTACATGGTAGAGATGTTTTGCAACTGCTAAGAGCTCTCACTTCATTCCAAAAATCTGTAGCATTGTTACTTAGCAGCTTCTTAGCCATGGAATCAGCCGTCATAGCTTGCTCATTTTTACAGATGAAGCGAACAGCATACTTATGCCTTGCATTAGTGAGCTTCTTGTGCTCAAACACAGGCCCCTGTCTGGGTCTACCTGCCATAGCCCATGATTTGGTGGCTTCACGGGCTTCAGTATGATACTCAGCTACATACTTATTCCAGCCAGGTCTGATGTTATGTGTCTTATTTTTATGCTTGCAGTAGGGCTTACTGCCTACATATAAGGTGCTTACTATATCATTATACATGGAGCAGATATCTCTCCTATGCTCCATATCTTTACAATTAACATTGCTACATATTATTGCATCTTTAGGTAGATGAATATTGCTTAAGGATTTATCTGTATGGGCATAATAGGCTAGGATGTCTTCCTTTGTAAGCGTTGACCAGTCCAGTTTTTCTGTATTAAAGCTATTTCTATCTCTGGATGCCACAGGTATGTGTTCAACATTTATTGTCACAGCAACAGTCATTGTTGCCCCGTACAGAATGCTCATACACCCCAATGAGGCATGTGCATCAGCTGTACTAATACAATGGTCCAGCCATGATGTGGTGTGCCAGGCCTCACTAATATAAGTATAGCTATCTGTAGGTAAAAGCACTTTGCTTGACAATATTAAATTATTATCTTGACAGAACTGAGCCATATGATTGGCAAATAATGAGTTCCTATCTGAGATATCTGCATTCATATCCCCAATGACATATACACTACAATAATTATTGTTTTGAATGAAAGAATAGATGAAAGCAAGTCTATTTAAATATTCATCCTCATTCTGATGGCATTCATAGGGTGTATATACATTCAGGATAACAAATTCCTTGTCGTTGTGAGTAAAGTGTATGGCAATGCACCAATCAACATCAAGCCGAATCACATTTACTGATGAGTCAAGCTTCTTGTTCCATAGAATAGCCACACCACCTGGTATCCTACCTCTGACTATTCCCATGCCAAGGTCAGTTGTAGACTCCCCAGCCCCATGAAAGTTGTCATTGAGAGAATTGAGTTTGTCCAAGTCTTGCTTCGCTAAGAATGTCTCTTGCATACATAGTATGTCACAGAGACATTGATGGGCATTTGAAGTTTTGAGAGCCTTCTCCAAGATTTTGGAAATTAAAATGGTATGGAGGATCAGATTAAAATGTTTTTAATTCAGAAGAGATTACCTGAAAGTCAACGTGTACCCTTCCCTACTTCCACTGACACGTATCAAGAAGCAACCTAAAGGTTGGTTTTCCAACAGATTTTCACTTTCGCTGAAATTCAAGGTAGAAAACGGTATTATTGTGCTGCACATTCACAAATAAAGAAGAAACATTACAATAAAGATCATGCTTGACTTCACTAAAACTGTGGTCCAAGGCAGAGTGAAAGGTGGTCAACTATTTCAGCATCCTCTGCTGACCACCCTCAGCCTTCCCTTCCCTTTGATGCATCATCTCAATGCCTTAACTTCTTGCAAAGTTTCAGCCCAGTTATCAAAGTTATCTGGAATGGCTCTTATATGCCCATCCTACAAAACTACAACTTTTTTTAGCTTTAGATTCTGTCATATATCTGAACAGGGTTTCTGTTAGTCTTACTGAAATGGAAAATGGTACATGCACCATGCATTTATTTTCACGTATAGCCTTAATTATTTATATCTACCGAGATACCTTATTGCATTTTGTGTGACGCATTTTAACTTTTAGGAAAAATGAAAGGTGTGGAAAATGGGGAACTTACCACAATGTAATATGTGATGGACACTATGTGCCTAACTGATAATGTACAGAGGCAGGACATGTACTGTGGCATCTGATGTGGAATGTATATCAAAATCCTTCCACAACAGGAGCCTGACCTGCAGCATCCACAGGCCCATTACACGTCAACAGCCTTCACTGCAGCAGTTGAGTGCTGTTTTAGCATCGCTGGCACAAGGAACCCGACTCAAATCAGTCCAAAGTATTTACTTATCTACCTCTCCCTCGACCCAGACCAATCCTCACTCCCGTTGGCCTTAGGCCATGTGCACTGATAAACTTCCCTGCAGTGGATTGCAACAAAAGGTACATTACCTGTCCAAGACCACAGGTTAAGTCATATAATCGGTATCTTTAAGCAGAATTGCAAATCTGATAACATTTTGTTACTTAGCTACCACATTCACAATCAATAAAATTAACCATGCTACAGGCGACACCCGCAGTACAATTGTTCAGGTTACGGTAATTCCCTACTGCAGAATTCACAAATTACTACCCACAAATTTGTAACAGATCTGAAATAAAATTTGCTCTCACAAAATTAATGTGAGCAAGAATAAACAAACACCAAATTTCTTTTCTTTAAATATTAAGGATAGATCGCACCAAACTGACCATGAACCATACTCACCGTCTCGTAATCACCCCATGAAACCAGCAGGGGAAAGTACCATTCTGGACCACTTTGCGAGCCTGAGTTTCTTTGAACCATCGAATTGTAGCCCTTTTCTTATTAATTCTCAGCTCCTTCTCCGCTTGCTCCTGAAGCCAGCTGGTGTTCATGTTATCCCGAGAATTATCGAAGGGAGTTGCCTAAAACAAAGGATTTGTTTATAGTAGACACCTTGAATCTCCTACCGAGGTTATTAAAGTGACAGAGGAAGATACTAGCACTTGCATGAAGAAATGTGCCCATTGAAATGTAGTTGCAATTGAAGGTCACTACTAAGCATTATTGACCCCTGATTTCCAAATCTCCTTAGTTTTTGATTCTTTTGATTTTCTACCCAAGCTGTTAAATTGGGAAAAGGGAAAAGTGATAAAATAAATTTGCTGGGTTTGGCAGCTATTTTCATCCTCACCCACAGATTCCTCATCAACACTGGGATACTGAAATAATACCAAATGAAAATAAATTATCTTCTCCTTATATGGCTGGGATCAAAAATATTGAAAATTAAATGGCAAAATTTAAAAATAGCAGAAAAAATTATTCATGTATATTAATCATCAATATATACTTTATAATCTATAAAAAAACAATAGGTGAAGTTAGATTAATGTAATGTGATTTTTTTGAGACAAACTTTAAAGAAAGAATAAATTTGAAAATAAACTGATTTGTGATCATTTGAAGCAAAATAACTCCTTGCTTTTCCTCTGAAGATGATTTGACACAGCATAACCCTGCAATAATTGCTAATGGAACTGAATGCAAAGTATTGATTTGGGTAGAAACTTGGGCCAGTGTTAGGTGTTAGACATTAGACATGCTCTCTAATTGTCAAAATGTGATTAATGTGTTCTACAAGGATGTTACAAAATAACAGTATTAGGCTGTGGGCCGAGCATCAAAAATGTGTCTAGAAATGGAATTTCGTGACCCAAGTCACCAAACTACATTAAATGTTCACATATTGTGTACATTTTTTAAATATAAATCACCCCTGAAACGCGATATGAAGAAGACTTGCACATTTTTTATTAAATTTGAGAAAAACCTGAAAATTTTCGGGTGATTTTTAGTCCAATCAAAGCACGTTTAACATTGAGTTGTCTGCCAGTTGGCCAATCACGCGCTTTGTTTCAGGCTAGCACACAAAATGGCTAAGGGGGCTTCACAGATGCCTGTTTTACTGGAGATTCCGATTTGTTGTTCTGTGGAATAAATGTCGTGGAAACTTGCAGCAGGTAATTGTATTTAGTGGGAAAAACATCAAAAAGGCTGAAGAAAGTGCTGCGAAGTGGATTAAAGTGCAAGAAAGCCTTGAAAGCAAAGTTCCTGCTGAGGTCCTCGAACACCAAGATTTAGGCAGCCAGGGACCAACTCTAACTAAAAGGTAAGATCTAAAGTCTGAATTTATGAAAATCTACCTGGCCTATCAGGGAACCAAATATAGACATAAAGTGCTGGAGTGACTCAGTGGGTCAGGCAGCATCTCTGGAGGAAAGGATTAGGTGACATTTCGGGTCGGGACCCCTCTTCAAAATACCCTGCTGAGGTCATCTGTTATTGGCCCTGATTTGGCCCGGTCTTTTTTTGCTTCCAGTTCCCCCCTACAATCATCCCGAAGAAGGATCCCGACCAAAAATGGAATCTATTCCTTTTCTCCAGAGATGCTGCTTGGCCCGCTGAGTTACTCCAGCATTTTGTGTCTAACTTGCTGATTCAGACAGTTTTTGATTATCAAGGATTCTGCGCTGACTCTTTACTCTGAAACACACGTTGGAAATTTAAATTTGGGCGCAACTAACATCATCTTACTACCGTGGGAACTCTTTAACTCAACGGGCAGGCAGCAGTTAATTGTTGCTCCCTTCAGTTTCCCAGGGGGTCGGGCCAGGACTGGAGTTGGGAGGGACAGGTGGGGGAGTCGAGGGAGAGGAGGGGGAGACAGATGGGGGTGTCTTCATTTACTGGCGGCGGGTGTCTGCCACTGAAACAGGCAGGTGAGATTTCACATCCACCTTGTGTCGCCTCTCTCTCTCTCCCTCCCTCCCTCTCACACAGGCTGAGAGACCGTGCCTCTGTGAGTGTACGTCTCTTTCTCCTCCTCTCCCACACACACTAAGACCGAGGTACTGTGCTCAGTCCATCTGTGTCTCCCACATACACAGTAAAACTCTGCTTTTTGTGTGTATATACGTCTCCCCTCTTTTCTCTCCCCCCCCACCCCTCTCTTTTTCCCCCTCCCCCACCTCTCTCTTTCTCCCCCCACACACAATAAGACCGATGTATTCTGCTTAGTCTCTCTTCGCTCCCACACACACAGATAGACCAAGGTCATGTGCGCTCTTTCTCTTCCGCAAATCACCCCGAAGTACATCACACTGCCTCTGTGCCTCTCTCTCTCTGTCTCTCACCCCCTCTCTCCTAAGTAATGTGGCATCTTCCTGCAGTAAAGTCACGGCATTAGCATGTCTCCAAATGAACCAATTCAACCAAGGGAGGGTATTTATAGTGTGTGAAAAAAGAGTGACATCATTTGTGCCACGTGATGATTTAATTACACTTGACAGTTTACAATGTTCATTCAAGATTTAACGGGAAAGCTCGGGAGACGGACAAGTCACTCGCACAAATAAAAGAAATGCCGAGTACCGTGGGAACTCTTTGTCTACCCCCCGTTATATCGTGTAATGTCGTGCTAGACCACGACCACTGCACTCTGGTTACATCTTGCGTCAAGTCGCCCCGTGAGAAAGGCCCCCTTAGAGAGCGGGGCGGGGGGGTTGGGGGTGGGGGTGGGGGAGGGGGGGCATTAGCATGAGAGAGAAAGGGGGTGGGAAGGGGTGCGAGAAGGAGTGGAGACACTTTTAAGAAGTTTAATAAAGTTTAGCATTTTAGCTACCTAGGTCCTGAAATTCCAATGAGCCAGTCGAAATGCCCGGTCAGCGAAGGAGATTGCCTACGGCTGCCCTCGACTGCCTGTAACTAAATAGCGACCCCACTCCACTGCACTACGAGTTAAAAAGAACCATGCCGACCAAATTTTACTCTGGGAAATTATTTTAATATGCTGAAAATGTTTCCGCAACCTAGCTGAGGCCGCGAGTATTCGGGAACTTCCCTCTAGCATGAAGGAGAGTTCCAGTGCCCTCACAGGACCTCCTAGGACCTTGTGTCGGCCATGCTGCAAGTTTGAGTCCAGGGCAAACTCTTCTAAACTCGCAGATTAGGTCGCCCAAGTGGGACAGCCCCTTTAGTTCCTAACTTCTCCACCAATGGGAACAGTTTCCCCCCCCATCTACTCCATCTATATCCTTCATGATTTGAAAGGAACCGTAGTGGACCCAAACAACACCATGTCGAAGTGGAAATGGTTGAGAGCTTCAAGTTCCTTGGTGCAATTATTACCAACAATCTGACGTGGACCAACCACGTTGAACTGATAGCCAAGAAAACACATCAACGCTTCTACTTCCACAGGAGACTGAGGAAATGTAACAAGTCTCCAATTACTTGGTGGCACAGTGGTGCAGCAGTAGAGTTGCTGCCTTACAGAGCCAGAGACCTGGTTCAATCCTGACAATGGGTGCTGTCTGCATGGAGTTTGTACGTTCTCACTGATCGTGTGGGATTCTGCCGGGTGCTCCAGTTTCCTCCCACACTCCAAAGCCATCCAGGTTTGTAGGTCAATTGGCTTCGGTAAAATTGTAAATTGTCCCTAGCGTGTGGGATAATGCTAGTGTACGAGGTGATCACTGGATGGCATGGACTCGGTGGGCCAACGTGCCAGTCTCAACATTGCATCACTAAAGTCTAAATCTCTAGAGTCTAAAGTCTCTTACAAACTGTTACAGATGCATTTTCGGGAACAGCTCTGCCCAAGACCACAAGACATTACAGAGTTGTAGATGTAGTCCACTCCATTATGCAGACCAGACTCCCCACCATCAACACTATCTACACTTCATGCCACCTTGGGAAAATGGACAAGATAATAAAACAGCTTCCCGCCCTGGTCATTCATTCGTCTCCTCACTTCTGTCAAGCATAAGATACAGAAGCTTAAAAAGCACATGACCAGACTCAGTAACAGCGTCTTCCCCTCTTACCAGGCTTCCGGACAATCCTTCCATAAACTAGTATACTGTCCCATTGTCCAATTTACCCAATTACCTATAGTGGACTTTGTCTCAAACTGTTACACTATAATGCTGAAAACAATATTCTGTGCTCTTTGATAATAAATCTAAACCTAACCACCCCCTCCCCTTTTGTAGTCTCTCCAAAGCCTGCATTTACACCCTGATGTGACATTTTTCCACACAGAGAGTTGTGAGTCTGTGGAATTCTCTGCCTCAGAGGGCGGTGGAGGTCGGCTCTCTGGATTCAAGAGAGAGCTAGATAGAGTTCTTAAAGTAGCGGAGTCAGGGGATATGGGGAGAAGGCAGGAGCGCGGTACTGATGATCAGCCATGATCACATTGAATGGTGGTGCTGGCTCGAAGGGTCGAATGGCCTACTCCTGCACCTATTGTCTATTAAAAGTGGGTGCAATTGACCAGTTGTACCCAAACCAGTGCTTTACAAAGACATCATGACTTGGCTTTGTATTCTAGACCTCTATTAAAATCTGACCAGTTCTTCAGCCAATAAAAATATTTGTAGGTTTATTTGTCATAAATGGAGAACTCGCCCCACACACATCATGACTATGGAAGTGAAAAAGTGCTTGAATTAAAGATAGAATTTCCTTTTTTGGAAATACATACCTCTATTAATTTACTTCGTGGTCTGGGAACAGGAGGCTTGACAGCTTGGTGAAACATATCTACGGCTGCAGAACGAGGACGTGGGAGTGGCTTCTTTTTCCGCGGAAGTGGAACAGGTTGTGTCACCGGTCCTGCATAATCAACAGATGAATATTTTTACATGCAACTGATTATGTATTTCCAATGTTTACATATTGTTCTATAAAGTTCACATTTCAGTCTTTCAATTCAACTGCTATCACATGCATACATAGTATTTGCTATTTTGCTCACCTATTGATCCTTCTGGTGAACTGACAGCTGCATTGGTTGTTATTCATAGCCAGTATGACAGCGCAGCACAGGAACAGGCCCTTTGGGTCACTATGTCTGTGTCGAACATGATGCTGTTAAACTAATCTCTGCTGCCTTCTTGTGATCCATTTACTCCATTCCCTACATCTTCTTTAAACTTTCTCCCTCTGACCTTAAAAGTGTGACCTCTAGTCTTTGACACTCCAAGAGGCCGAGCGCTGAGGCCTACAGTGGTGGAGCAGTGTGGAGGACACCATGGGTACGCTTGGCCAAGCCAGGACTTTGAGCTTGATGAAATGGTGCCAAACATGGTGGTGCTGGCATTATATGCAAAATGAATTCCACTATGTAATGTTTAATTGCATATTTGACAATAATTATCCATTGAACCATTTACATCTGGGAAAAATATTCTGACTGTCCATGCCCCTCATAATTTTATATACTTCTACTAGGCCTTTCATCAGTCTCTGACTCTCCAGATGAAAGTTTACATTTGTCCATCTTCTCATTACAGCCAACACCCTCTACTCCAGGTCTACCTGGTAAACCTCCTGCGCCCTCCTGAACTTCCCACATTCCCAAGAACTCTCTCAAGATTCTATCACTCATCCACACACTAGTGTAAATTTGCAGAGGCTAATTACCCTGCCGACCCATACGTTTTTGGAATGTGGGAAAAAAACAGGAGCACCTGCATACTTGTGGTTCCGACTGTATTTCCCAGAGGATCCATCACTAAAAGTGGCATCCATGATAAGTGGCATCAATGACAAGTGGCAATTTAGTTAATGAGCATGATTTTCTCAGAGGGCTCCTGCGCTATATCCCTGCTCCTCCTGATCCCTCTGGCAGTTATCCGTTCCCTCTGCCTGTACATTCTAATGCCCCTGTCCCACTTAGGAAACCTCTGGAATTTGTGCCCCACCCAAGGTTTCCGTGCAGTTCCCGGAGGTTGCAGGTGGTTGCAGGTAGTGGAAGCTGGTGGGGAGACTGACAAAAACCTCCGGTAACCGCACGGAAACCTTGGGTGGGGTGCAAAGTCTCCAGAGGTTTCCGTTCAGGTTTCCTAAGTGGGACAGGGGCATTAAGCCTCTGATGTTATCACGACCCTGAATGCATTCTCGATAACGTTCTCAATTCTGAATATTTAAAGGAATATTGTTCATCTACACTGAGATATTGCATCATTACTAATAAGTAT
This sequence comes from Leucoraja erinaceus, assembly GCF_028641065.1. Taxonomy (NCBI): domain Eukaryota; kingdom Metazoa; phylum Chordata; class Chondrichthyes; order Rajiformes; family Rajidae; genus Leucoraja; species Leucoraja erinaceus. The sequence goes on along the minus strand of NC_073377.1, from coordinate 36,861,739 downwards.
ACATGAAGACAACTCAAAACCTACTTTCATTTTTCCACTCCATTTCCTGCTTTTTTCTCTCGATTTCCTGCTCCAATTCAATCTGACGTCTTTCTTCAATTTGTCTCTCTATTTCCAGCCGGCGCTGGTTTTGAAGCTCAGCCAACAAAACTTTGTACTTGCTTTGACACCGGAATCTTTTATAGCCTGAAGAATAAACATTGAAATATATTGGGCTATTTCAATAAGATACATCCCTAACTCAATTAATTAATTAATTTATTTAAATTTATTAACTTAAAAATAAACATAAAATATGAACTTATTATGAAGAATAAGAGCAACACAGTTATGCAAGATTATCTCTATGGTCTGATCACACTTTTGCTTGGCTGTATCACAGAGAAATCAACTAGAATCATTCCCCTGAGCAGAGAGAAGATTTGACGACAATTTCCCATGTATGATAACATGAAGCTTGCACAGAATATTCCATCAGAAACAGGCTATTGTTTTCAAACTGTCCATTCAGTTATTTATATTCCACTTAAGTATTTTTCCATCCTTTCAACCTAAATTTGGGCAAAATGTGGAAGGACTCCATCTTTTACATTAGTTTTGAAGAATGTTAGAAAACATTTCAGGGAGCTTGTTTGTTGTTCCTAGTTTATCCTTTAAGTAAATTATCTCAACAAAGAACAAGTACTACCACAGTATCCAGTGAGACATAGTGCCAGCATTATCTCACAAATTTATTAAGTCAAAAGGCCAATGTGAAAACCTTGATTAGGAACACCCACTGACAGATTCTCTCAAGAAATCGATGTCAACTTCTAAAGTGCTGATGCACTTTGACTGGCTTTTGATAAGAGTCTGAAAATATTGATTTAACAACAGATACATCGCAACATACATGCAAAACATTGCAACATACATGCAAAGCAGGATAGTTTCTGATTAACTAGGGGTAGTTTGAGGAGAGGTTATTGTATGTAGGTGGCATTACTCCCAAAGGATCCCTTGTCTTTTGCGCGGGCATGGATGGAAGCTCCATCAAAAAGAGCTTATTGAATTGTTATCAGGATACTACAGATAATATACAACATTCATGGTGATGGACGTGGTGAACTCTGGGCACAATGATACAGGCCAGACAGAAAATGTATTGTCTGCTGGAAGATACCAAACATCTTGTGTGTTCCTGCAGCTACTCCTATCCTGATGGACAGCAAGCATTCTAACACACCTCTATCTTCAACCACATTAGTGGCAGCAAAGCTTAGAGTGGCCAGAGTGAAACTCTTGTATAGAGCCTGCATATTCTGCTCTGCTCTTGAATCCTTGATATTAGTTGGCACGTCAATAACCAAGGCACTATTTTTGGGGACTCAATAGACAATAGGTGCAGGAGTTGGCCATTCGACCCTTCGAACTAGCACCGCTATTCAATGTGATCATCTGATCATCCCCAATCAATGATGACAATGACCTTGCAGCTTAAGAGCTGGGCATGTTGATTTTGCATTTTTTATTTATTCATTTATTACAATAGTTGATCGATCATATAAACAAACCAGGAGAGGGGAAAGAACTGACGTGTTGGCCGTGTGGCCAATTTGGGCCGAAGGGCCTGTTTCCACACTGTATCACTCTATGACTCCAATTGATGGGGAAAAAATATTGATAAATGCAACTTAATTTTTAATTGATCTGTTTACCAGCATCTTTTGCCTACAAGAAAAGAGCACTGGTTATTACTTGTGGTTTATGAAACCCATCGTCTGTTACTTGTCAGCCCAAAAAAGGCCACCATCTAGAATTGTGATGAGCTATTTATGTGAAAGATTGGCAGATGGCACTCTGATAAATATAGCTTTGAATTTTGCTTGGCAATTAGTAGAAAATCAAAACACAAGATCACAAAAACATATTTATATACTTCAAGTTTGCTTGACAGATATGTCAAATCACCTGAAGGTCAATGAATGAATATGAACTGCAATCGTGCAGGTAAAAAAAAGACATTAAGAATTCAAAATGTATTTACAGGTTTTATTTGGAGCAGCAATCCTAGAGAATAGTCTAAGATGCCAAAATATCAATTGACAAGAGTTTGAAATAAATTTGATAGTGAAATTGAAACTTGGTTTCCTTCATGGCAACATGACTACATTTCCTCGTGTTATAATTGAAGGCTTAGTAGTTATCAGTTCTTCTTCTATCACCAAGATAAAACATTATTAAAAACTTCAAGAAAGATCAATTCTCCCCCAATAAGAACAGCAAGTTTTGAGATCCAAACAGGGAGGTTTTATGCTTACTTTTCTGAATAATTAATGCTGCTTTTTCAAGTTTTTCGATGCACTTTGCTAATTGATCCTGATGCCAGTGTTTAAAGAACAGACGTGATTTTCTGCAAAGGGAAAATAAAGCTCAACAAAATCAGCAACATAGTACTAATTGGATGCAGATTCATCACAAGACAGATCTTGAATTTAGGATTTGTTGACATAACCCCAGAATAAATATAATACTTCATTTATATTTGATATCAACTTGATTTATATCTACAGACTTCATTAATATTAATAAATGCTGCGTTGTCAATTAAATATGCAGAAATAGAGAATGGAATTTCTGTCACCAGAAGTTGATGGGTTAACTTGGGTTGGGAATATAAAAAGGCAGAAATGTGAAATGTGAAACACCACTACCATCTCTCTTCTAGCACAGGCATGGACTTTGTTCTGCAGATTTCAGACACCCTTCCAAGCTACAAGTGGGAAACTTTACAATAACTGAGGCACATTCTGCAGTTCCAGCATTTTCACATTTCCCAGCCTCTATCTATTGCACAACTTCCCACCTCTCCACTCCATCCAACCACTTCCTCCTTGCCTCAGAGAGTTAACAATCAACCCGATATGTGTTAATACATCTGAATTTGCGATTGCAAAGAACGAATGATAAAAACCAAACTGCAATTTAAATGTTCAGATAAGACACGCAAGCTCAAATGTTGAGAGGGCAAGGGCAATAAGAAGCACAAATATGACAGCAGAGTATATTTGTGGTGAAAAAGAATAGAGATTGAGGGTTAGAATATCAATAAGAGGCACTGAAATAATTGCATCCGGGAGACACCAGATGCATGAGAAAGGTCATTCTAAATGAAAACTATGCAGATCCCCAGGAAACAGATAAAACATAATCCACAAATATTGAAAACCTGTAGAGCAGGAAAGGCCACTGTTGGTGATGCAGCATCTGATAAAACTCAGGCTCGTGCTTTGGGTTGAACATTTGATGAACAAGACAGATTAACTCTCAGTGCTAACCAATAAGTGTTACTTATTTCTGTAGATCAGACATTACATTTCCAGTTTAACTGAAATCTTAAAAAAAAACACAGCATTCAGTATTCTTGCATGCTAATGAATATATGAATGTAAGAAAATTGTGCAAATTTTTAGACTGCTTCCCATACTCTCAGCAATGTTCCCTTTGGACTGCAACTTACCCAGTCCTCCACTCGTTCAAGTCAGTAGTTTGAAGAATAGCCAGGCAACTGTGAGGTAGAGAGAAAACTCAATTTTACCATAAGTGATAGACATGTTATATTAAAGGATAGTTCTCTGGAGATTACACAAAAGCAGAATTGAAAACAGAATTTGTTGGAAACACTCATCTGTGGAAAGAGAGAGAGTTAATATTTCATGTTCTTCAACTTTAAACATTAACATCGATCTTTCCACAGATGCTGCCTGATCTGATGATTGTTTCCAGCATCTGTTTTTATTACTTCAAAATTCCAGCACCTGCAGTTTTTGATTTTCATTTAAATGGAATTAAATACTTTGAATTCACTGTTATGAAACTATACATGAGAGCCACAGCCAGTTTCTATATACATTGAATATAACCAGTTTCCATTTGAATAAGAAATACCAAAAGATCTTGCCATCTTAAATAAAACCTCTTAAACAAATACACATTATGTATCATACTCAGAGGATAACACATACAGTATGGCAGTGCAGCACTTCATTAGATCATTGATGCATTATCTTAAAAATGTACTCATTCCCCAAATGATGAGCTGACAACTTGCTCTCTCAGAGGTGGGATAGCTGTCAAATGTGTCTTTTGATCCTTAACAATGCCTTAAATTATGCAGGATTTCACAATCAGGGATGGCTGTTTATCGGGTTGGAGGCAGGTGACTAGTGGGGTGCCTCAGGGATCTGTGTTGGGTCCTTTGTTGTTTGTCATGTACATCAATGATCTGGATGAAGGTGTGGTAAATTGGATTAGTAAGTATGCAGATGATACCAAGATAGGGGGTGTTGTGGATAATGAAGAGGATTTCCAAAGTCTACAGAGTGATTTAGGCCATTTGGAAAAATGGGCTGAAAGATGGCAGATGGAGTTTAATGCTGATAAATGTGAGGTGCTACACCTTGGCAGGACAAATCAAAATAGGACGTACATGGTAAATGGTAGGGAATTGAAGAATACAGTTGAACAGAGGGATCTGGGTATAACCGTGCATAGTTCCTTGAAGGTGGAATCTCATATAGATAGGGTGGTAAAGAAAGCTTTTGGTATGCTAGCCTTTATAAATCAGAGCATTGAGTATAGAAGCTGGGATGTAATGTTAAAATTGTACAAGGCATTGGTGAGACCAAATCTGGAGTATGGTGTACAATTTTGGTCGCCCAATTATCGGAAGGATGTGAACAAAATAGAGAGAGTACAGAGGAGATTTCCTAGAATGTTGCCTGGGTTTCAACAACTAAGTTACAGAGATAGGTTGAATGGTCTTTATTCTCTGGAGCGCAGAAGGTTAAGGGGGGACCTGATAGAGGTCTTTAAAATGATGAGAGGGATAGACAGAGTTGATGTGGACAAGCTTTTCCCTTTGAGAATAGGGAAGATTCAAACAAGAGGACATGACTTCAGAATTAAGGGACAGAAGTTTAGGGGTAATATGAGGGGGAACTTCTTTACGCAGAGAGTGGTGGCGGTGTGGAATGAGCTCCCAGTGGAAGTGGTGGAGGCAGGTTCATTGGTATCATTTAAAAATAAATTGGATAGGCATATGGATGAGAAGGGAATGGAGGGTTATGGTACGAGTGCAGGCAGGTGGGACTAAGGGGAAAAACATTTGTTCGGCATGGACTTGTAGGGCCGAGATGGCCTGTTTCCGTGCTGTAATTGTTATATGGTTAATAGGAGATTGTATCATGACTGACATTTTACTTTGCTAATTTCCTTGTTGGCTTCTTGTTGCCAAGAAAATGTAAAGCCAATTCATTCCTTTCTTACGATCCATAGCTTCTTCACAGCCACTTTGATAATTAACTGATATTAGGCGACTGAATCTGGGCTTCTTCACTACGTACACGTCAGTTTCACTTATCATTATGAAAAGACAGCTGTAGGAATTATTTTAAATAAATTATTTTTAAACAAACAGAACATTAAAATATGCTTCCTGCTAGTCGAGTCTTGAGGTTCAGAGAGGACAGAATAACTCCTTTGGTATGGTTCCAGGATCTTTTGTTGAAGTAACAGCAACAGAATGCAAGATTCATTGAGGGAATTCACCAGGAATAATATTATCCTCCAATCTCAGAGTGTTGGGTAATGGTAACATCTTACTTAATAGCAGTAGAGTGCAGGGCTGAGAGTCAAAACATTGACAATTCCTTTCTACTCCTCACAGATGCTGCTCGATCCATTACTTTCCTCCACCAGCAGATTATAGCATAAAAGTACTGTATCGTCGTTGTACAAATGGAAATTAAGGACATATGACAGAACAAAAATTGTTTAGTAACATGGCTCAGAAACACTCTGTTGCAAAAGGTCATTCTTTGATCAGTGTTATTAGCATTTATCAACCCATACAATATACATGCACAAAGATGAGCACGTGTACACCCAAATGTACATGTGTACAGCTGCTTTCACAAACATGTATGAAGACGAACGCACATCTGTAGGGGGATAAGAAGCTTGCCTAAATGACCAAATTTCTCCACACCCCCTCATCAATGAAAAAAACAACACCTAAATCACTACCCCCCACCTCCCTCCCGATCTCCCACTTGTCTGACCCTCTGATTGAGTCACCCAGTACAAGAACAGGCCTCACAGCCCAGAAAGTGCACACCCAACTGAGGCCTGTTTTTAAGCTGTGTGTGCACACGTGCTCATCTTTGTACATGTGTGTGTATGTGTTAATAAATGCAAACAGTGGACGAAGAATATGAGTTGCTGCAGCAGAGTGTTTCTGAACCTTGTAAATTAACAATTTTAGCTCTCTGCCATTTATCCTTAACCTGCTTGAACAACGACGATACATAGAATCAGAACCTTTTTTGCAACAATCTGCTGGAGGAACCTTGTGGGTCGAGCAGCATTTATGGAGAAAAAGAACTTCTGATGTTTTAAGTTAAAAGCCTGCAATCTGCTGCTATTAATAAGGATTTACTATTACGTAACGCCCGTTGTTAAGAATGGAGGATAAAATGATGCTGGGTAAATTACTTCAGTCCCATCTTCCAGCACGTGGTCTGCAGCTTTCTATGCCTGGGCAATTCAAATACTCGCTTAGACACGTCTGAAATGCTGTCAGTGAGTCTGCTTCTCCACTCTCTCAGGCAGTGTGTATTCTAAGCAATCGGCACTCTCTCAGGCAGTGTGTATTCTAAGCAATCGGCACTCTCTGGGTAGAAAGTTCTCCTCAGATCCCCTCTAAGTCTCATAACCCTTACTTTCAATCTACATCCTTTCATTTTATCCTAGGTTTGATATGGGGAAACATTTCCCGCAATCTTATATATATCCCTCATCATTTTAGTAACCTCCATCAGCTCGTAACCTCTTCAACTTCTGGGAAAATAGATTCAGCCTCTCCAGTGTCTCCTAGCATCCAAACCTGCTCTGCACCTTCCCTGCCTTCCACCACCACCACCACCGTAGCCACCATCTTCATATTGCTGATCCCAAATACACCCTCCCGCTTTTTTTTTTAGTTTAGTTTAGAGAATCAGAGTTGAAACAGGCCCCTTGGCCTACCGAGTCCACTCCAACTAGCTATCTCCACACACCAATGCTATCCTACACATACTAGGGAAATTCACAATTACACCAAGCCAATTAACCTACACACTTGTACGTCTTTGGAGTGCGGGAAGAAACAGGAGAGCCTGGAGAAAACCCATGCAGGTCATGGGGAGAACGTACATTCATCTTAAACAGCACCTGCAGTCAGGATCGAACCTAGGGCTCAGGCGCAGTAAGACAGTAATTCTACCACTGCACTGCACCTTGCCTCCCCATCCCACATCCTGATGCTGGTGGGTCAGATCCCCAATTTCATCCCTGGCCCTCCTTGAGCCCAACCATTATGCAGGCCTCAACTGACCATTCTCTCCCCGATGCTGCAGATCAGCTTCACTGATCTCCAAGACTAGCCCAGTTCCAACACACCCACTCAGCTGTAATGCACTCTTCTCATTCCTGGTCTTCTTTACACAAGCTCAACAGCTCACCTACCTCCCTAACCTGACCTCAGGAAAACAGTAAGGTGTTCCATGTTTAAAGCAGAAAATAAGCCATAACTGCTAACTTTCAACAGTTGTTGTTCCACTACAATAATGCCACTCTTGCAGTAATCTATTGCATTTTGTTTTAGTTAGTACAAAGTTCACGTTATAGGAGTAGAATTTGGCCATTCAGCCCATCAAGTCTACTCCGCCATTCAGTCATGACTGATCTCTGCCACCTAATTCCATTTTCCTGCTTCTCCCCATAACCCTTGACGCCCGTTCTAATTAAGCATTTGTCTATCTCTGCCTTAAAAATATCCACTGACTTGGCCTCCACAGCCCTCTGTGGCAATGAGTTCCACAGATTAACTACCCTCTGACTAAAGAAGCTCCTCCTCACCTCCTTTCTTAGAGAGCGCTCTTTAATTCCTCGGATATGGGGCCCAAATGTGCTCACAGTACTCCAAATGCGGCCTGACCAGCACCTTATAGAGCCTCAGCATTACATCTCTGTTTTTGTTTTCCAGTCCTCTTGATATAAACGCTAGCATTGAATTTTCCTTCCTTAATACTGATACCATTTTGTGCCCAATACAATTGAAATCAAGTTCTATTTATTTTCTAATGAGACCTTAAAGGTCAGATTTTTTCGTTTCATCATTCATAACCCTTTAAGGAACAGGTCTGATCTGGTATAAAGTTTTAAAATGACCCAAGCCATTGATTCTACATCCGAGCTACAGCCGATCCAAAATTTGCTCAAGCAATTTTGTCCATTTTCAACAAAATTATATTTTTACAGAAATAAAAAGTAATTGTTTAGGGAGGAACTGCAGATGCTGCTTTACACCAAAGATAGACACAACGTGCTGGAGTAACCCAGCAGGACATGCAGCATCTCTGGAGAGAAGGTGGAGACCCTTCTTCAGTCTGAGATCAACCATCTCCACATCTCCAGAGATGCTGCTTGTCCCACTGAATTCCAATAGCATTTTGTGTCCATCTTCAATACAAAATAATTACGGTTATGCCACACATAAATACCTTTGATCAAAAAGAGAGGACATAAGCAGCAGTATCCTTCTGACCTTCTCACCTTGACCACAATAAAATGCTGGGCCACATGGCTTATCTCAACCTGCCCTGACCATGTAAGAACTTTCGCAGAATATGCATCCATCTCCCCACGGGGCTCATAAATTGGATAGGCATATGGATGAGAAGGGAATGGAGGGTTATGGTATGAGTGCAGGCAGGTGGGACTAAGGGAAAAAAGTTGTTCGGCACGGACTTGTGGGGCCGAGATGGCCTGTTTCCGTGCTGTAATTGTTATATAGTTATATAGATCACATCACCACAATCAATTTTAGGAAACATACAAACACCATAGAACTGTTTTACTGAAGTTAACAATAGCACTAAAAGAGGAATTGTATCTGTAATGGCACATTCAGTTAATCCTTTTCATTGTAATTTCGCTTTCGTTTTTGTTTTACCTTTCTTTGGTAAGTGGAACATCGGGGGTAATAAGCAGTATTCCATATCTGTGAAAAGAAATTAACCAGTGAGCCAAGTTTATTTAAACTTCCTTGTACCCCTTTTGTATGCTGATTTTCATATTACATTTTCAACTTATAATATTGCAATTAAGTGTAAATACAATTTCTATCTGGAACATTTCCTTGAGACAATTAAGGACAGGGATCAAAGAGGAGTTATGAGTTCAATTCACTACTATGCTTTCTAATTTTTCTGCCATCCAAATTATTGTAAATCAGATTCCTTATAATTTACATTTCTTTACCAACTCCATCTTTACTAGCCTTCCTCATACCTATTGCAGCAATCTTCTATTAGCCCCTCTTCATCTGACTGAAATTATATTCTCACTTAGAAAGACTTCCACAGCGTGAACAGCTTTGAAATTTCTCGTTCATCAATCCAACAATATTCCAGTCACTCATGATCTCCTTTGCTCCACTATCACTCTTATCATAGAGTCTTTCAGTCACACAGTGTACAAACAGGACCATTGACCCAACTTGCCTATGCTGACCAAATGTCCCACCTATCTGCTTTTGGCCCATATCCCTCTGAACATACCCTACCCATGTACTTCTCTACATGTTTCTTAAATGTTGCTCTCGTACTGCCTCAACGACCTCATCTGGCTGCTTGTTCCATGCACCCACCACCCTTATGTGTAAAAAAAGATACCCCTCAAGTTCCCATTAAATATACGAATATCCTATGAATATAGTAAACCTCTACAACATTTATCTTGCTTGTAAAACCCCTTTTTAAAATTGTTCTTAAAATAATTTCTCCAAGAGAATCTGACAACGTTTAGTTCTCTTTTAAAAATACACCACAATATTTATCACGCTGAATGCAAATTGCTCTACTTTTTTACAAACTCCTCGAAAAATGGTCGCCAAGAATATCCATCTCTACGAATCCGAGTAGTTTCCAATAATCCATTGTATCGCAGCTGAAATAAATTGGAAACAATGCAACATTAGATAAAAAACAACTGAACATTGCAAAATTAGTACATTAAAATCAAAAGTTAGTTCAACTCATAATCTACTTTTTTCATACCACGAGTAAATGATGGTGGCACCCAAATTTTCTGTAAAATAAAGCACTTACTACTTTTTGAGAATTACTTCCAATTGACCATTTTAACATACTCATCTAAAAAAGTGAGGTCAGTAAAGGCTGGGATTTTAGGCAGTAAACAACATAGAATTTTCCTAAAAATTTACATTTCCAAATGTTGTGGTCACCATGAGCCAAAGCTAATATGTAGAATGATTTAACCCCCCTCCCATTGGTTTGCAAATCATATTAAATCATTAACCTGGGGACAAACAGCAGGGATATATTCAAATTCTTGACCCCGTCTCAGCCTCACAATATCACTGCAGGAATTCTTCAGGGGCAATTCCAAACCCCATGCACCTTCCATTGCTTCATCAATGATCAGAGTAAGAATTGGAGATGTACAATTCCATTCACATCTCTGTCTCAAATGAAACAGACCTAAGCTGTGTGCATTAAGGTAGATAACATTAAGGAATGGGCTGATAAGTGGCAAGAAACATCCATGCCACAAACGTGCCAGGCAAAGACCACCTCAAAAGAAAAATGTGGCTAACAACCTACTCTTGATGCCACCATGCCCCACTTGTCAAGTCTCGGCTGCATTGACCAGAAATTTAATTGATCCAATCACTTGAGCTTAAAAACAGTAGGAACAGAATGTAGAGTTTATACATAGCAAGTTTATAGAGGCGATCAAACTGCAGTACAAGTACAAGCAGGCAGAAACAGAATGAAGTCCACTCTTACAAATAGCTTTTCTTATTGGAATATCAATGAGGGCAATTATTCCTCTGAGATGCGCAGTTATGAGGTGGGGTAGTTGTGTTAACAAATAATGAGACATTGCAATGGTACGGAATCAAATCAGCACAAAAGTACAACCAGTACAAATTGGCAACAGCATTTCTTCTTTCATTATCAGCACAGTGGCAGCTCAAGGCTGCAGTCTCAGTCCCTGCTCTACTCTTTATACACCCATGACTGTATTATGAAGCAAAGTTCCAATGCTATCTTGACAATACCACAGTTGTGGGATGGGTAATGATGATTTTGCACCAGTATTACGATTATTAATTCATTGAATTAAAACAAATATTTTTGATTATCTGCAGACACTGCAAGTACATGACAATTAAACACTCGAGTTTAGATAACCCTTGACTCTCCTATTGATTAAATGCGTGTTAATCTCTGCTTTGCATATATTTAATGATTCTGCATCTACATCTCTGTGGTATGGACATTTCTAAATGACCAGTAGCACTAATCTTGGCACTAAGGAGGCTAAAAATTCAGTTTTCAAATCCATGTCGCCTTCCATTTTTGAGAAGAAAAGGAATATTTTTGAGTTATCAATTGAAATTAAAAACATTTAAATTTTTGAATTCTACCACCAGCCGTTTCAAAGAAACAAATAAATATCCGAATAGAATGGTGCTCCTGGTGCATTTAAGATGGATAAATAGTTTTATTTTGTTTTATAACGCATCTACATATTAATATTTTCAAGAAAGAATTGTGGTTTCATTTTTATTTTGAGAGTAAATGTTTAGATTTACCTTACTCTGATTATGAACTGCATTTCAATATCACCCGATCATAACTTGAAATTTAAAACAATAGATGCAAGACTGAAAAGCTCACCTGATCCATGAAAATTTTGCTGTCGAGCTGATCAGGCAATTTATTAGTATTTGGTTTCACACAGCGAATGAAATGTGGGTTTGCAGAAAACATCTTCTCCATCAGCACTCCTAACGAATGCTGGAAAATAAAGTTAAACACAGTGTTCATGATAACATTTCATTTCAGAAAGTATTGGGTTTATACATACTCTCTTGCTGCACAGCACAAGAACCACACAGCAATACCAACATTAGTTCCCAGCTCACACTTAAACTGGAATGAACACAGACACTTGTGCATAAGCACCAATGCAAGTTTCTGCATTGCTGCTAGCCGTTGTCAGTGTCGAACAAGCTGTAATTTTATGCACATTTGTTCACATTAAGCCAGTCGGCACATAACTGCTGAATATGCAGAGATAAAAACCAACAGACATTTGGCTCAGTTGTGGACAAATGTTTTAATTTCCCCCAAAATTTTAAAAATTGTTCATGCATTTTACTAATTGTAATTCCGTCATGTCTAAACCATTGACTCTTTCTCATACTGTTTTTAAATCTTGTACTGCGAATGGCAATAATGCCGCTTAAGTATCAGGAAAGTGTTCTTTGTAGTTTCAGCAAGCAACAACCCAGATAATTAGCTGCAAACAATATCTTAGCTCGTTTAATTTTAAAATCACAAATACGACTTTCCAAGAGCGACAAGAGGAATCATGATGTCATGTTAATTCCAATTTAAATTAATTCATATTTAATTTCTTAATTGAAGATTCCTTGAGCAGCATTACTTTATCTATATTAGATTCAGATTCAGATTCAATTTTAATTGTCATTGTCAGTGTACAGTACAGAGACAACGAAATGCATTTAGCATCTCCTTTGAAGAGCGACATAGCAAACGATTTTGAATAAAAAAAAAAATAAAATAAATAATAAGTGTCCGGGGGGGGGGGGGGGGGGGGGGGGGGGGGGGATTGGCAGTCACCGAGGTACGTTGTTTAGTAGAGTGACAGCGGCCGGAAAGAAGCTGTTCCTCGACCTGCTGGTTCGGCAACGGAGAGACCTGTAGCGCCTCCCGGATGGTAGGAGGGTAAACAGTCCATGGTTGGGGTGAGAGCAGTCCTTGGCGATGCTGAGCGCCCTCCGCAGACAGCGCTTGCTTTGGACAGACTCAATGGAGGGGAGCGTGGAACCGGTGATGCATTGGGCAATTTTCACCACCCTCTGCAATTCCTTCTGGTCGGAGACAGAGCAGTTGCCATACCATACTGTGATGCAGTTGGTAAGGATGCTCTCGATGGTGCAGCGGTAGAAGTTCACCAGGATCTGAGGAGACAGATGGACCTTCTTCAGTCTTCTCAGGAAGAAGAGACGCTGATGAGCCTTCTTGATCAGAGTAGAGGTATTGTGGGTCCAAGAGAGGTCATCGGAGATGTTGACTCCCAGGAACCTGAAGCTAGAAACACGTTCCACCTCCGTCCCGTTAATGTGGATGGGGGTGTGCGTGCCGCCTCTGGACTTCCTGAAGTCTACAATGAGCTCCTTGGTCTTCTTGGAGTTAAGGGCCAGGTTGTTGTCAGCGCACCATGCTGCTAAGTGCTGGACCTCCTCCCTGTAGGCCAGCTCATCGTTGTTGCTGATGAGGCCAATCACCGTTGTATCATCTGCATACTTGATGATGGTGTTAGTATCATGTACAGGTGTGCAGTCATAGGTGAAGAGGGAGTAGAGGAGGGGGCTCAGCACACAGCCCTGAGGAACGCCGGTGTTCAGGGTGAGTGTTGAAGAGGTGTGCTTGTCTAACCTCACAGACTGGGGTCTGTTGGTTAGAAAGTCCAGTATCCAGTTGCAGAGGGAGGGGTCGATGCCCAGGTTACCGAGTTTGGTGATCAGTTTTGATGGAATAATGGTGTTGAATGCTGAGCTGTAATCGATGAACAGCATTCTTACATAAGTGTCTCTGTTGTCAAGGTGGGAGAGGGCGGAGTGAAGTGCCGTTGAGATGGCATCCTCCGTACTCCTGTTCTTGCGATAGGCAAACTGATAGGGATCCAGTGTGGGGGGTAGGCAGCTTTTGAGGTGTGCCAGGACCAGCCTCTCGAAGCACTTGGTGATGATGGGGGTAAGTGCAACTGGGCGGAAGTCGTTGAGGCTTGCCGCAGTGGAGTGTTTTGGCACTGGCACGATGGAGGTGGCTTTAAGGCAAGTGGGGACAACTGCTTGGGCAAGTGACAGGTTGAAGATGTCAGTCCAGACGTCTGTCAGCTGCGCAGCACAGGCACTGAGCACGCGCCCGGGGATGCCGTCAGGGCCAGCAGCCTTACGTGCATTAGTCCTACTCAGTGCCACGTACACGTCGTAGGGGGTGAGTGTGAGGGGTTGGTGATCGGCAGGTAGCACAGCCTTGATGGCTGTCTCTAGATTGTCCCTGTCGAAGCGGCCATAGAAGTGATAAGCTCATCAAAATGGCGGCGGCGCGGGCACACCGCGATGCCCTGTGTCTCCCTAGAATGGGAAAAATAGCAACTTTATCTATATTAATGATTATATTTATCAGTATTTATATCTCAGTATTGAAATAGGTTAAAAAAAAAGGGTGATTACATGTCAAACAAATTACAATCATGCTAATGGAGCATATGTCTTTCACCTATTTTTCCCCTTAAATTACCTGAATTAATGACAAGAAAATGGTATAAATAAAACAGTAACATAGAAACATAGAAATTAGGTGCAGGAGTAGGCCATTCGGCCCTTCGAGCCTGCACCGCCATTCAATATGATCATGGCTGATCATCCAACTCAGTATCCCGTACCTGCCTTCTCTCCATACCCTCTGATCCCCTTAGCCACAAGGGCCACATCTAACTACCTCTTAAATATAGCCAATGAACTGGCCTCGACTACCCTCTGTGGCAGAGAGTTCCAGAGATTCACCACTCTCTGTGTGAAAAAAGTTCTTCTCATCTCAGTTTTAAAGGATTTCCCCCTTATCCTTAAGCTGTGACCCCTTGTCCTGGACTTCCCCAACATCGGGAGCAATCTTCCTGCATCTAGCCTGTCCAACCCCTTAAGAATTTTGTAAGTTTCTATAAGATCCCCTCTCAGTCTCCTAAATTCTAGAGAGTATAAACCAAGTCTATCCAGTCTTTCTTCATAAGACAGTCCTGACATCACAGGAATCAGTCTGGTGAACCTTCTCTGCACTCCCTCTATGGCAAGAATGTCCTTCCTCAGATTTGGAGACCAAAACTGTACGCAATACTCCAGGTGTGGTCTCACCAAGACCCTGTACAACTGCAGTGGAACCTCCCTGCTCCTATACTCAAATCCTTTTGCAATGAAAGCTAACATACCATTCGCTTTCTTCACTGCCTGCTGCACCTGCATGCCTACTTTCAATGACTGGTGTACCATGACACCCAGGTCTCGCTGCATCTCCCTTTTTCCTAGTCGGCCACCATTTAGATAATAGTCTGCTTTCCTGTTTTTGCCACCAAAATGCATAACCTCACACTTATCCACATTATACTGCATCTGCCAAACATTTGCCCACTCACCCAGCCTATCCAAGTCACCTTGCAGTCTCCTAGCATCCTCCTCACAGCTAACACTGCCCCCCAGCTTCGTGTCATCCGCAAACTTGGAGATATTGCCTTCAATTCCCTCATCCAGATCATTAATATATATTGTAAATAGCTGGGGTCCTAGCACTGAGCCTTGCGGTACCCCACTAGTCACTGCCTGCCATTGTGAAAAGGACCCAGTTTACTCCCACTCTTTGCTTCCTGTTTGCCAGCCAGTTCTCTATCCACATCAATAGTGGTGAATCTCTGGAACTCTCTGCCACAGAAGGTAGTTGAGGCCAGTTCATTGGCTATATTTAAGAGGGAGTTAGATGTGACCCTTGTGGCTAAAGGTATCAGGGGGTATGGAGAGAAGGCAGGTACAGGATAATGAGTTGGATGATCAGCCATGATCATATTGAATGGCGGTGCAGGCTCGAAGGGCCGAATGGCCTACTCCTGCACCTAATTTCTATGTTTCTATGTTCTATGTTTCTATGGTAATGGGGCATATGTCTTTTACCTATTTTTTCCTTTAAATTACCTGAATTAATGACAAGAAAATGGTATAAATAAAACAATAGTCCTAGAGAGGTCCGTGAGACAAAATCAATAAATCCCAAGGATGAATCTATGTCCCATAATTTTGAATGAGATGACAATGAAGATGGTGGATGAATTATCATCTTGCAATTTTTTTTTTACAAATTCCACCGATTCTTCATGTAGACTCATTCCAAATAGAGATTGGTAGATTTCTCAATTTTAAGGGGATCAATGGCTAATAGGATAGTGCAAGATAAAGGAGCTGAGGTAGAAGATCAGCAGGTACGGGATACTGAGTTGGATGATCAGCCATGATCATATTGAATGGCGGTACAGGCTTGAAAGGCCAGATGATCTACTTCTAATCCTATTTCTTATGATCTACCAAACAAAAATAAATGATTGGATCACTTCAGGGTTATCATTTAAATATTTTTTCACTTATTCAAAATTATTAATGGTTTAATGTAATATCTACAATGTTTTGCGTTGACCAATAAATGTGCAAATAGAGCAAACACACATATACCAAATAACCATTTATTAGTTAGCATGAACTGCCAATGACAGGACAAAACAAGGGCAGAGGCCACTGATGCCAAAAAGACACAGAACAGAAATTGGGGGCTGAAAGTCGTCAATACCTGTCACTCACATAAACAGTGCGGCAGCGGTAAAGTTGCTGTCTTACAGCGCCAGAGACCCTGGTTCAATCCTGACTATGGGTGCTGTCTGTACGGAGTTTGTACTTTCTCCCCGTGACCATGTGGGTGTTCCCTGGGTGCTACGGTTTCTTCCCACACTTCAAAAGACGTACTGGTTCATACGTTAATTGGCTTCTGTAACTTGCAAATTCTTTCTAGTTTGTAGGATACGGCTTGTGTACAGAGTGATTGCTGGCCAGCAAGGACCGGTTGGGCTGAAGAGCCTGTTTCAGTACTGTATATCTAAATGCGTTCCATATCTGAGACATTAGCTGTACTACAGAGGTCTCAGAGACAAAATTTGGTGTTCTTTGCTGTGGCGTATAAGAAAAGTATATCAAAACTGCAGCTGCTTTGGAACTTTTGATTACTAAATCACAATGGGTGGCTAAATGCAACAATCACCAACCACACATTGCGCTGAATATTTTGATAAACGATTGGGTGAAGGACGATTGACAGATAAAAATTAATGGAGACATCCAATATCTAAACTGCATTTTCAATTAATAGACAATGTGCAGGAGGAGGCCATTCGGTCCTTCGAGTCAGCACTGCCATTCAATGCGATCATGGCTGATCAGGCACACTCAGTGCCCCGTTCCTGCCTTCTCCCCATTCCCCTGACTCCGCTATCTTTAACATAGAACCATAGAAATTAGGTGCAGGAGTAGGCCATTCAGCCCTTCGAGCCTGCACCGCCATTCAATATGATCATGGCTGATCATCCAACTCAGTATCCCGTACCTGCCTTCTCTCCACACCCTCTGATCCCCCTTAGCCACAAGGGCCACATCTAACTCCCTCTTAAATATAGCCAATGAACTGGCCTCAACTACCCTCTGTGGCAGAGAGTTCCAGAGAGCTTTATCCAACTATCTCTTGAAAGCATCCAGAGAATTGGCCTCCACTGCCTTCTGAGACAAAGAATTCCTCAGATTCACAACGTACTGTGTGAAAAACGTTTTCCTCATCTCCGTTCTAAATGGCTTACCCCTTATTCTTAAACTGTGGCCCCTGGTTCTGGACTCCACCAACATCGGGAACACGTTTCCTGCGTCTAGCGTGTCCAAACCCTTAATAATCTTATATGTTTCAATAAGATACCCTCTCATCCTTCTAAATTCCAGAGTATACAAGCCTAGCAGCTCCATTCTATTAACATATTTCAGTCCCGCCATCCCGTGAATTCACCTGGTGAACCTACGCTGCACTCCCTCAATAGCACAAATGTCCTTCCTCAAATTTGGAGACCAAAACTGGACACAATACTCCAGATGTGGTCTCACTGGGGCCCTGTACAACTGCAGAAGGACCTTTTTGCTCCTATACTCAACTCCTCTTGTTATGAAGGCCAACATGCCATTCGCTTTCTTCACTGCCTGCTGTACCTGCATGCTTACTTTCAGTGGCTGATGAACAAGAACCCCCAGATCTCGTTGTACTTCCCCCTTTTCCCCAATTTGACACCATTCAGATAATAATCTGCCTTCCTGTTTTTGCCACCAAAGTGGATAACCTCACATTAATCCACATTAACCTGCATCTGCCATGCATCTGTCCACTCAACCAACCTGTCCAAGTCACCCTACATTCTCATAGCATCCTCCTCACAGTTCACACTGCCACCCAGCTTTGTCATCCACAAATCTGCTAATGTTACTTTTAATTCCTTCATTTAAATCATTAATGTATATTGTAAATAGCTGCGGTCCCATCACCGAGCCTTGCGGTACCCCACTAGTCACTACCTGCCATTCTGAAAGGGACCGGTTAACCCGTTAAACAATTTATTTCCTGTCCTTCCTTATGCATATCTTCACATTATACTCTGCTTGTTACAGTTTCCCTCCATTCATTTACACTGTTTTCATACATTTGCAGATATTTTTAGTTTCTTCATTTAACATTAACATCAAACCTGCTGACATGGTTTGTTATGTTGCTATCATTTGGTGAACTGATCACTATCTCACAGCGACTGAACTCTTTGACACATCTACGAACCTTCCACTGGACTATCACCCCACAGTAGAGCAACAAGCCATCATCTCCCAGGTAGCCATTGGCTTCATTTCCTCAGATATTCCCCTCTCAAACTCCAGGCTTACACGCACAAACAAGTGCAGTTGCTTCAACATTCTTCCCAACAAGTATAACTGTCCATCTTGATCCATTTCAAGTTCTTTTCTGTACAACACAACCCATTTCTTCCATCTTAACTTTATTCTTTCTCCACTTGCAGTCTTTTCTCATGTAGGCCTACGACACTTCCCATTCCCTCCACCATTTTGACAGCTTTGGGCTTCCTGGTTCCATCTGTGCCATTTTCACAATGGATATCCAATCCATCTACACCTTCATGCCACAACTAGATCCTTTGCTTTGTCCTTGAAAGAAACCAAGCCATTTCCCTTCCACCACCATTCTCACTTGCTAGGCTGAAGATGTCTTTGAATTGAATAACAATTTCTTCGGTTCAAACATTGTTCCAAATCAATGGTGTCAAAATGGGAATTTTGTGTTACAATAGAGCGATTGATTTACATTTCTTCTTTTTTTTCCTTTTCTTTCTAGGGTCTTATTTCTTTTCTTTACTTCCTTCTCTAATTTCTTCCCTAAGGGGTTCTCTTCTCCCAACACTTTCCTGCACCTTCACGATTCTTGCTTACTTTCCTTACTTCTTTTATTTCTATCTTTTTTAAAGCTCAAAAAATGAAGTGGTACAACATAATGTAATAAGATATATGTATTAATGTAATTTACTGTACTGCCAATAAAAAAAAAAAGAATAAAGTAAAAAAATTTAAAAAATGGGAAACTGTCGCCTTGTAGGAAATGTGGAATAGCCCTTGTTTCACTTCCGTTCCCTCACTTACAATTTTCCAATTCAGATAACCCATTCACATGTTCCTGTTCCTTTCCCTCCACCCAGGGTCTCTCTGAGAAAATACATTTTCTTTCGATTTCATATTTCTAATATCTGTAGGGTTTTTTTTTTGCATTTCAATTATTTTCTTCATTCTTAATCCTCCAACCACTGAAAAAAAAATCATCTGTCCTAGAAACCTTGTTCTCATTTTTTCATTGCAATGAACCCTTAAGTTATCGGGCTTTTTATTGAGATGTCTCTATTGAAATATTGTAAATTTGAAAACCATGTTGATATTACAAAGAAACACCCAGCAAACGTAGCTTGGCTTTTCCTGTGGAACAAATGTGCAATAGATGATTTCCTGATTAGTTTCAGGTTGCTGAATCAAGATTTGAAAATAACCATACTTGCATTTAGTAACCTCACTGACGAATACATAGAATTTAATGTTGATACATACTCTAAATTGAGCTCCAACAGATTGTTTCCTGGTGCTGTTAAAGTTGTCTTGCTTTTTTTGGGAAAGCTAATAAAACAAAAATAAATAGAATTCAAACTTTAGACACAAGTCGGAACTTTACAACATTTCTAAATGCACTTCTTGGAAGCCATTTAATAAATCAAATCTATACAGTAATCAAGTTTGTCCAGTTCCTTGCTCTCCGTCAGCACAATTATTATTTAATTATATTTATTAATCAATTAACCTACAAACATTGTGCTGCCCCTGTTGGAACGTCATGATGCAGCTGTACAAGATGTTAGTCAGAGCACATTTGGAGTACTGTGTGCAGTTCTGGTTGTCCAATTATAGGAAGGATGTCATGAAGTTGAAAAAAGTGCAGTGGAGATTCACCAGAGCTTGCGTGTAGGAGTTAAAGGGAGAAATTGGATAGTTTGAGGCTTTTTTCTTTAGCGCATAGAAGGTTGAGGGATGACCTTATGGTGCGCAGGATTATGGGGGGGGGGGCATGGCTAAAGTAAACTATGTATTTTTCCCCAAGGTAGGAAATTCTAAAACTAGAGGGCATACTATGAAGTGAGAGAAGAGAGATTTAAGAAGGACTTCAGGAGAAACATTTTCACTCAGAGGCCAGCCTGTGTCATCAGCCAGAAGAAGCTGTGGTTGCAAATAGAATTATGCCTTTCAATAGATCGAGATAGATCTATGGATAGTATGGCAGGGTTGCCAACTCTCACGCTTTGAGCGTGAGAATCACGCATTTGAACAAATTCTCACACTCTCACGCTGATCACAAATTTCTCACGCTGTCGTGAGAAATTCTGTGATCAACAAAAATTTAAAAAACTCAGATAAACTGCATGGGCCGCGGGTATTGGAGAGCCGGGGATGAGAGAGGGATGGAAGCATACCAGCGGCGGGGACAGATGCGGGGAGCCGGCGCTGGCGAGCAATTGACGGGATGGCAAGTGTTTGAGGGTTGGCGAGTGTTTGCGGGGCTGGCGAGTCGCTCGCTGCAGCTCTGGCCATTGAGCAGCCTCAGTGCAAGAGTCCCGGGCCGTCGGAGGTGTTGCGCCGCTGCCGTGAGATTCTCTGTGCCGATTCGGCACAGAGACTCTCAAAGGGAGGTGAGAGAGAGAGATAGGGGAAAGACAGGGAGACAGGGGAGAGAGAGAGAGAGAGAGGGGGTGAGAGAGAGAGGGGAGAGACAGAGGGGGAGAGAATGGGGAGGGAGAGGGGAGAGGGGTGGGGAGGAGAGGGGGGAGAGAGAGACGAGAGAGAGAGAGGGTAGGGAGTGAGGTGGGAGAGGGGGTGGAAGAGAGAGAGGAGAGAGAGGGAGGGGGAGGAGGGAGAGGGAGGAGAGAGAGGGGAGAGATAGTGGGGAAGAGTGGGGGAAAGAGGAAGAGAGAGAGAGGAGACAGAGGGAAAGAAAGAGGGAAGAAAGAGAGAGAGGGGAGAGAGAGGGTAGGAGAGAATGGGAGAGAGAGAGGTGGAAGAGAGAGAGGGGGAAGAGGGAGAGAGGGGGAAAGAGGGAGACGGGGAAAGAGAGAGACAGGGAAAGAGAGAGACAGGGAAAGAGAGAGGGTGGGCAAAGAGAAAGAGGAGAAAGAGAGGGCAGAGAGAGGGGAGAGAGAGCAAGAGGAGAGTGAGGTGGAAGGGAGAAATGGGGGAGAGAGAGGTGGGAGAGAGAGAGGAGAGAGAGAGGAGGAGAGGGGGGAGGGAGTGTGAGAGAGAGAGAGAGAGAGAGAGAGAGAGAGGGGGAGAGAGGGTGAGATAGAGAGGGAGGGAGAAAGAGAAAGGGGAGAGAGAGAGGGAGAGAGAAGAAAGAAGGGGAGAGAGAGAGAGAGAGAGGGAGAGAGGGGGTGAAAGATGGTCCCTGCCTCAACTACCTCTCTGGCAGCTTGTTCCATACACCCACCACCCTTTGTGTGGAAAAAGTTACCCCTTAAAAATTTACATCTTAAAAATACTTAATACAAAAAACATTGAAATCATACTTCTACAATGCACTGAAACATGATTTTAATACAGGTTCACAATCTCTTATCCGAAAACCTTGGGACCAGACACCGGAATTTTTCGGATTTCGGAATGGAAGATTTTTAGTGTAGATTTTAATGTTTAATGGGTAGCTCAGTGGTAGAGTGCTCGGCTCGTGGCCGCAAAGGTCGCGAGTTTGCACCTCGATCCCGGCAGTTAAAAATGTTCGGTTTTCGGAGCTTTTCGGTTTTCGGAATTTCAGATAAAAGATTGTGAACCTGCACATCAAATTTCAAAAAGTCCCTACCCTGGGAGGGGGGGACACCCTACTTCCATACCCTCTCCCCACTCGGTTGCTCCACTCCCTCACCGGGTACCCCCAAGGCCAGTGATCAGTGATCGCTCAGCCTCCCCACTTTCAAAAACGCTCCACGGCCCTTGGTTCAGACGGAGAACACTGCCAGATGTGAGCGGGGAACTGAGGTCAGTTGTCCGTGATGTCTGGATCCCAATGCTCAGCGCTTCATGTTTTGGAGTTGGCTAATGTTATTGGCTTGGAATTATCCAGGGGGATGGCATAAGTGTAATATTAAAATGACATGCAAGGTGTCAGGCTGTCTGTCACAACATACAGCCCTGATAACCCATTATTTCCTTCAGTTAAATATTGGGAAGGTAGCACTATTGTCATTTGCCACTCAACTATTACGTTTGTTTACCTCACTGACTATTTCTAACCCCCCCCCCCCCCCCCCCCCCCCCCCCCCCCCATTCCTTTGACAGGTTAAATAGAAATGTCCCCAATTTTGTTGTTTTATTGATTGAACACGTAGATGAACATCCTCAAGGAGCGTAATCAGATGGAAACTGATTCAGATGCGATATTTAAGAGCTTGTTCAAAGAAGGGGCATATTTTAAAGGAGTGACAGAGATACTTGCAGGAGAATGTGTGAGGAGATTATTATTTGTCTTTAGTTTTAGCTTGAACCAGACCATCTGAAGATTCAAAGTTTAATATAGTAATTGTGCTGATACTGACCCCAACCAACCACTTAATGAATATCATCCATTCCGGAGGTTTTACTTTTATGATACCATTTAAACTTCACTTGGAGTTCAATCACTTAAATGTAAAAGTAATTGCGAATGGGGAGCATTGGAACAAAAATTTCCCCTCAGTATATAACTGCAATGTAATAATGTATGCATGTTGGTAGGTGCAATCAAAACAAGATCTGTTTATCATTGTTGTGTTATGAATACCATAGAAAATATTATGTACTCTTAAGTTCACATTTAATAGAATAATATTGCTTAAATATATAGTTATTGTACTTTGCATTTCCGAAAAGTCTCAGCTGAGAGGAAGACAGCAAAATACTGAAAATATTGGGGGTGAAAATGACTTCAGGTCACGTTGTTACGAAAATGAAAGAAATGGTAAGAATACTTATGCAGCTGAGTGACTATAATTTTATGGATGAGAAATTGTGCTCGACCAATTGATGACTTCTTTGACAAAGTAACTAGCATGTTAGATAACAAGGAAGCCAATGAATGTTGCTAATTTTGTTATGCATAATTTGGTCTGTGAAGTGCCCCATAAAGGATTACTGCATTAGATAAGCACATGTGGACTTGAACGTAATAGGTTAAGTCCAGGGAGTCAGATATGGGGCTTTATGTGTGAGCCATATATATTGTCAGTGCAAAGGGGCTAGGAGCAAGGCCAAGTGTGCATCCAGAGTCAGCAAAATACTGAAAATATTGGGTGTGCAAAAAGACTGGGAGGTCACTTTGTTCAGCACTGGGAAAATGAAAGAAATGGTAAGAATACTATGCAGCTGAGTGACTATAATTTTATGGATGAGAAATTGTGGGTCGACCAATTGATGACTTCTTTGACAAGGTAAGGAGTAGCATGTTAGATAACAAGGAAGCCAATGAATGCAGCAAATTTTGTTATGCATAATTTGGTCTGTGAAGTGCCCCAGTAAAGGATTACTGCATTAGATTTCCACATGAATATACTTGAACGTAATGGTTGCACCAGGGATCAGATATGGGGCTTTACTGTGGAATGTAATTATAATGTCAGTGCAAAGGGGTAGGAACCTTATTCAAGTGTGCATCCAGAGTCAAGCATATAACCATAGTACTAGGTATGCAATCACAGCACGGAAACAGGGGAGTCTCAGCCCTGGGAACCTATGCAGGTAAGCAGCTTTGATCCCCTTAGAATAGGGGGGGCAGGTGGAAGGCTGGACTCGGGGTCAGGAATGAGAGAAGGTATGCAACTGGAGTCAGGCCAGGAGTAGTACCAGGTGTGCAGTGAGACCCAGGTTGGTCAACACGGGCCAGGTGTTTTATTATAATCTGATTTCCATACATGAATATACTAAGATCATCCATGTGCTGCACCTGTTGATCAGAGCCTGGGCTCTACTGTGGAATGTAATTAGGAATGTAATTTAGTGTAACCTTATTCATAGCTAATCCAATTTAAAGCATATATATTGCATTCAAGTGTAAGTTAAAAGGCTCGCTACAGTATGCACCATGTTGCCCATTTTCAAGCTGAAGAATACAAAAGTTCCATACCAATGGGAGGGGGGACACCCTCCTCCCACACCCTTCCCCCACTGGTCGCTACGCTCCCCCGGGCTTGGTCTCTTGCAATTTCTCACTCCCAACTCTCACCCAATGTTGGCAGGCCTGCAGTATGGTGGGTATATGGAATAAGCTGCCAGATGAGGCAGGTACCATAACAACATTAAACAGCCATTTGGAGAGGTACATGGATAGGGAAGGTTTAAAAGGATACAAGGCAAACACAGGCAGGTGCAACAAGCGTAAATGAGGTATCTTGGTTGCTATGGACAAGTTGGATAGAAGGGCCTGTTTCTGTGCTGTAGTGCTTTATGCCTAACTTTTAATCACCAATATAAGGAGCATCTTTGTAAACAAATTACACAAGCTCTCACATTGGATTCCAATGTGCTCCTTCCTTTCTTTAACCATTTTCCTTCCCCACTCACCAAAGGACCTTAAAGTTTAACAGAGTCAAATGCAATATAAATATTTTGGCCAGCTGCTCATCCAGCAACTGTCAGTTGGTTTTAAATAAAAGCTGCTGTCTTTTCTGGATCTTTCCTCACAGATTCGATCAACAAGGAGAACTAAAACTAGCTTTCTTATATATTTATTTCTGAATCCTTTCTCCGTGCCATTATTATGTATGCTTATTTATTCTTGCAGTTCTTCTTGTTTTAAGAGATCAGTGACGTTATAAATTCTAGCTCACTGTCTCCACCAGCACAGATTAAAAATTGCCAGAATCAGAATTTTACATATAGTTCAAGTTACAAACATTGTAATATCTATTATGAATGCTACCAATAATCAACACTTAAAACATTTATTTGCAACCACAATCAAAGTTCGTTAAATGATAAAATGCAGGCAGAGAAGATAACTTTAACGGCATCACGTTGGGTATAGAGATTGTGGGCCATTGGGGACAGTTCCTGTGGTGTTCTGTTCTAACCTGCACTTTTTAACTATTCGTACTGTTATATCAGGGACTGGATTGTTTTTATTGTTTTTATTATGTGTGATATATTTAAGTTTTATGTGCGATGCTCCGGTATTCCCTGGGAAACGTCTTCTCATTTTGCACTGTACAATTGTTGCTTTGCAAGATGACAATAAAGGTTGATTGATTGATTGATTGATTGACAACACTTTAAATGCTTTGAAAGCACATCGTCTGTTTGCAACACAGCCTGGCTCAGTAACTCGAATGTCCAGGAACGCAGGACATGGAGGTGAATAGGACAGGTAGGTGGATAGTTTTTAAGGTGGTGCATACTACCACTGCTTATGCAGAGGTTCTCAATAATAGACAATAGGTGCAGGAGTAGGCCATTCGGCCCTTCGAGCCATTCAATTTGATCATGGCTGATCATCCCCAATTAGTACCCCATTCCTGCCTTCTCCCCATATCCCCCGACTCCACTATCGGTAAGAGCCCTATCTAGCTCTCTCCAGAGAACCAGCCTCCACCGCCCTCCGAGGCAGAGAATTCCACACTCACAACTCCCTGTTAATATCGCAGGCAGTCTAACATCCTGGTATTTGAAACAAGTAGGGCCACAAACTGAATAAAAGATGGAACAAAAATGGGGGTTAAAAATCCACAAGGCCATGTTGCTGAAGCAAGACGTGATAAAATTTGAGACAATTATAACGGTTCAAGGAGATTGCGAGAGAATACTTTGATCGTGATAAGGAATGGTTCAGATCAGCAGAACAGGTAACAGGGCTGGTATAAAATTCAATATAAAATGTATTTTTTGGAAGAAAAGGGAGAAGATGACTCTGGAAATTGGGTAGACAGTAGAGAGTAAATAAGTCACAGAGAAAACAAGCAAAGAAGAGAATTTGTGGTTAACTTGACAAAGTAGGAGGGAAATAAATCTGTACCCTATCCATTCATTCTTTTCCTCCAAGCAACTCACTCAGCTGTGCTAGCAACCAATATACCTGGACAGGCTGTGGTTTGTGTGTCCTCTTTCTTAAATTAAGTCTTGTTAGAAAACCAAACAATGAATTGGCAAATCTTGCAAATATATGAGATGTCGGAAATGGGGCCCATCTAAGTTTAACTTTGTGCATACTAGGTAAAAAAACTGATGATAAGCTAGTATGAGAGATTAATTTTGATTCACGATGTACACAATGCTCTGAAAATAGAAATAGTATTGTCCTTCTGCAGATGTCTCTGAATGAAAACAAAACAATGCTGGAGTTACTCAGCAATAGGTAGAATCTGGGGCGAGAAAGCAAAGCTAATGATTCATTTCATTGACCTTTCATCAGAACCGGAAAAGTGAGAAAACAAGTGTGCTTTAAATTGCAGAGAGGGGAGTGGAAAGATGATGTTTATGCACAGGTGGAGTCACACATTGCTCAGGTGATACAAATACTGTAGTGATGTAGCGATGAATTCCTGTTCATCTATGATCTTGGTTACTCCATAGATTTGAATGCCCAGACTTCATCAGAAGGCTGAACACACACAGAGGCGTATGATCGTACCCAGGGGTTTCATCCATCAGCCAAAACTAGCAGAGATGCTTTGCCCTGAGGCCGAGTTACATAGAAACATAGAAAATACGTGCAGGAGGAGGTCATTCGCCCCTTCGAGCCACCCCTGCCAGTCATTGTGATCATGGCTGATCGTCCCCAATCAATAACCAGTGCCTGCCTTCTCCCCATATCCCTTGATTTCACTAGCCTCTAGAGCTCCATCTAACTCTCTCTTAAATCCATCTAGTGACTTGGCCTCCACTGCCCTCAGTGGCAGGGAATTTCACAAATTCACAACTCCCTGGGTGAAAAGGTTTTTTCTCACCTCAGTCTTAAATGGCTTCCCCTTTATTCTAAGACTGTGGCCCCTGGTTCTGGACCCGCCCAACATTGGAAACATTTTTCCTGCATCTAGCTTGTCCAGTCCTTTTATAATTTTATATGTTTCTATAAGATCGCCCCCTCATCCTTCTGAATTCCAGTGAATTCAAGCCTAGTCTTTTCAAACTTTCCTCATATGACAGTCCCGCCATTCCAGGGATCAATCTCGTGAATCTACGCTGCACTGCCTCAATCACAAGAATGTCCTTCCTCAAATTCGGAGACCAAAACTGGACACAATACTCCGGATGTGGTCTCACCAGAGCCCTATACAACTGCAGAAGAACCTCTTTACTCCTATACTGACATTCTCTTGTTATGAAGGAAACTTCACTCGGAAACTGCTCGGATGCAGGACTGCCCGGAATATCATTGGATGTGGAATACCGGGATGGAGTCACTGGAGACATTGGGTGTGGAGAGCAAAGGTTGGTTGGGGGGGTGAACCATGGTAATGCCTCTAGCGTCGGTAAGGTAGGCTTCAGGAAGTTGTTCCCTGGACACAAAGATGGCCGGTGAGGAGAAGGGAGAGACGACAGTACACAGGCCCAGACGGTCGTGGGCAACAGAGCTGCTCCGGTAGAACAAACACATGTCAATCCGGACTTTGAACTTGATGAAATGGTGCCAAACATGGCGGACCTGGCATTATATGCAGAATGAATTTCACAATGTAATATTTAATGAAGCAGAGCAACAGGTAGAAGACAAAACAGCCGA
The DNA here is from genome assembly GCF_028641065.1 of Leucoraja erinaceus. Lineage (NCBI taxonomy): Eukaryota > Metazoa > Chordata > Chondrichthyes > Rajiformes > Rajidae > Leucoraja > Leucoraja erinaceus. The sequence goes on along the minus strand of NC_073377.1, from coordinate 36,833,639 downwards.
ATGCTAGAACTGTGAGATGCAGCCTTCCACAATTATTGAACACGTTACTGTCCTCTATGGAAGATCCCAAGCTTCCAGCTGTCCACCATTTCAACACATTATTCTCAGCATGCCCCAGTGTGCTGTTCAGCAGAAGGTCATCCCAGCGTGCTGACATCAGGCCAGGCTCGCCTGTTGTGGTTCTGGGAACCAGCCCGTAGAAGGAAGCCGCCGAGCCCGGCCCCTGCGAGTGAGTCGGAATCACACAGTGGATCGATAAGCAGGCTAGCCACTGGAGACAGTACAGTGGAGTCGGCCGCTGGAAGCCTTGCAGTAGCCTGGGGCTCGGCAGGACCGGACACCACTCCAAGAAGCTGTGTGCGTGGACCAGATGCAGCCTACTGTGGCACAGAGTGGTGGAGGACACCAACGGTTATGCTTGCCTAGGTCAACCCTGTAACGGCGCAAGGACAATGGGCCTTCATGGCCAGGTTAAGAACTACACCTATAACAACTGGGACTCGGAAATGTTGCCAAATCTCTCGACTCCATATACTGTCTCATAGTACTATGCATGTACCATATCTGGGATGCTTATCTAAGATGTATGTAAGTGCTTATGTATGGTGATACTTGTGCTGAACTACATACAAAAATGGATTTCACTGTACCACTGTACGTGTGACAAATAAAATACAAGTGAACCTACCACCCCCCCCCCCCCCCCCCCCCCACCCCCACCTTCCGCCCCACCCACCATGCTCTGTCTGTGGTTTGGTTTGTGTTGCTATGAAGCTTAATGTAATTTGGAGAAACAACAGCTCATCATACACGACATTGCAGACATTGAGCTCAAAACTGAATCAACAGTTTTCTCTGCGATAAAATTACATTTCCCTTCCCCCACAGTTGCCGCCCAATCCTTTAAATAGTTCCTGTATTGCTCTTTATTTCAGAATTCTAGCAACATAAACATGATTGTTTTCTCACTTTTCCAGTTCAGATCAACGACCTTTCATCAGGAATATTAACTGTTTCTCTCTCCTTAAATACTACCCGATCCACAAGAATCTCCAGCATTAGTTCAGATTTCTCACATCAGTCGTTTTTTATTTTTGGTTTGGAATAACTTACTTTTGGTCTTTGATGGGCCATTAGGGTTCCTGTTCTTGACACTGTAGCTGTAATTAAAAAGTAATGTTAGTAATACATAAACTGGAATCATTTTCATTATATTTATCCAAAAATGTGCAAGTTCCCCCCCCCCCCCGTGAAATAACTGTAATGAAACAAGCAGGAATTGAGGATTTGGACCAATGATGGAGAAAGAACACTCCAACCATATAAAAAGAAAAGACCAATAAAACAGCAACAAAATAACTAAATAGTGAATCTCATGCCTTTCTACCTCACGATGGGGGATCCCTTTAACAGTAGTCTGGCCTAGAGAACTCTAAGGCCTAGCACCGTTCTTTATCCCGATGTGAGGTGAAGTCCGGTGAGCTCAGTACAGCACCCACCTATGTCCTCAGCAAGCCTGCATTTCTTAAATAAGTTAAGTTCAAGTTACATTTATTATCACATGCACCAATTGATCCAGTGATATTTGAATTAGCATACAGACATACGAATAAAAAACACAATACACGATAGAGTTTAAGATAAACATCCCTACACAGCGGAATCAACGCTTCCCACTGTGAGGGAAGGCAATAAAATTCAGTCATCTTCCTCATTGTTCATCCGTGGTCGGGGCCTTTGAGCCCTCAGCAGTCGCCGCTACGGTGGCCCGATGTTCAGGCCCTCTCGCCGGGATGATCGGAACTCCAACATAGGAACGGAATAACACTCTCAGCGACTTGGAGTTTCCGAATCGGCCATTTCGTACCGGAGACCGTGGCTCCCGAAGTCCGCAGGCCAAGCTGGGCGGAGATTCAACACTGGCGACCCTCGGCAAAAGATCCCAGGACTCTGCAATGTTAAAGTCAGCGCCACCCGCGGCTAGAAGCTCCGCACACCACAGCTCCACGGTGCTCAAGGCAGCAGGCCCAACACTCCGGAGCTTCAATACGTGATCCCCGGTAAGGCATTGTCCAGCTTCACGATGGAATTCAGTGCTGTGCCGCTGCTGAAGCTCTGGCCGGTCTCCGGACGGAAAGGCCGCGCCAATTCAGTTGGTAGGCCGTGAGGGAGGGCGAAGATGCGACCCCTCACACCCCTACATAAAAAAGACTAAGAAACCTCCAGAAACATACTTTAAGACAGACTAAAAATAACAAAAAAGGTGAAAGGACGGACAAACTACTGGCGAGGCTGCCACGTGCAGCACCTCCCAATAAAACTAGAAATTGGAATGGGGGTTATTTTGTCGAGCAAAATCTCAGATTTTGTGTCTATCATTGGTCTAAACCTGCATCAGCCGTTCCTTTTTCATTATATTTCCTACAATAACCCTATTTTTTATTCTCCCCACATTCCCACCAACTCCTTGCATTCAACCACTCACCCTGGAGTTATTTATAGCAGATAATTAATTTACCGACCCAAGGGTCTTTGAGACATGGGAGAAAACCGGAGCATCAAGGGGAAATCCAGTCACCAGGACAATGTGCAAACATCACACAGATTGAGCTGGGTCACCGTCACAAGTGCAGTGAGTGAGTAGTTCTACTTAATGCACACTTTACTGAGGCTTAGAGATCACTGCACTTAACTGTTTAACTTGATCCAAAATGGTAGGAATAACATTTACCTGTAAAAAGTACGCTTAGCAGTGGAGTGATGCTATTAATAAACAGCCCTCGAATACTTGCTGGGATAGTGTCTCTATTTTTTTCTAAAAACCCAGATGCATTGTATTGGACCTGTGGAGGAAGTTAAAAATGAGTTAAAAATGACAAGTTTACTAACAGTCCCAAGTTGTGCAAAATATCTCAAATGGGTTTCAGATTCTCCACCAAACTCATATAGTCTTCCCCTTTAGTTACTTGGTTTGAAAATATATTTATTTATATACTCATTAAAAATGGTAGATTAAAATAAATTGGTCATGATCTGTTACGCGTTCATCGGTTACCATTCTTGCTCAATCCATCCATGGGTTGGCGGCACGATCGATGTCGCAGCGGCCTCTGCAGTCCGTCTGTCTTTTTTTATTTTATTGTCCTGTTGAGTGTATAGTTTGTGGTGGGTTTTTCACTGTGTATGTGTGGGGGGGCGGGGGAAACTTTTAGATCTCTTCCCTGTATGGGGACCCGACCTTTCCCTGTCGGGTCTCCGTTGTCGTTGGGGCCTAGCACCGTGGAGCGGCCTCCAACAGGAACGACAGCTCAAGTCACGGAGCCTGCGGAGCTGCGGACCTACCATCGTGGAGCTGGCCAGCTTCGGAGCGTGGAGAGCTGTGGTGGCGCACGGCTGCGACCCGACTCCGGTGGATGGTGACACCGGGAGCTCGCGGGTCCCTGGTGGGAGACTGCTTTGCGGGGCACTGGCAACGGCGACTTCTCCCGCTCGAATTGCGGGGTTGAGAGTGACCTGGAGCAGGGCCTTACATCGCCCGGCGTGGCTGTAAATGGCCGCGGACTTGCTAGCTCCCGCCGGGGGCTCCGACATCGGGATCCGGAGCAGGGCCTTACATCGCCCGGTGCGGCTTTAAGTCGCCGTGGGACTTGCTAGCGCCCGCCGGGGGCTTTGACTTCGGGAGAGGAATGGAGAGCAGAGGAGAGACAAGACTTTGCCTTCCATCACAGTGAGGAGGAGATTCACTATGATGGATGTTTGTGTAAATTGTGTTGGTGTGTGTCTTGGTTCGTTTCTTGTATGACTGCAGAAACCAAATTTCGTTTGAACTTCATGTGAGGTTCAAATGACAAATAAACGGTATTGTATTGTATTGTAACAAATACAAAACATACACCTTAAAAATTAAATAGCAAAATATAGAGATGGGGAAATGGGAAATCAGACAAGGAAAGGGCACAGCGGGATGAGGTACGGAGAAAAGAGAGCAGTTGGAAACAGCACAAGAGCAGAGTGGGCGGGGGAAATGGGGAAAGTGGCAGGGATGTGGGTAACTGGAAGAGGCCATGTTGTGGAGGGAATATGCAGCGTTGGAGCTGGCGGAAGATGGATTAACGAATGTGGGAATGTTTTTATAAGTTACTAACATTTCATAAAACTTTACTGAGTGGGAAATAATTAAATTTACATTAGTCTGGTGAGCATTCGAGCTCTCCCAGCTTTGGCAGTTGGGTTGGGTTTGTTTACACAGCTTCTGAAGTCAGCTAAACACCAGGAATCTTTTGTGTACACAGATAGCTAGCTACCAATCATTTTACTGGAAACCACAGCAACTCTGAAATGTTGCTGCATTTTCAGCAGCGCTGCTTTGGTTACAATGAACAAGCAGCTAGGTCATTGCTTTTATTGTGCTGCTGAGTCAAAAACCCACCATATGCCAAGTCATTTGTGGTGTTGAAGGATCCGTGGGAGACTGCTGGGGAACAGGCAACTGGTGTTAGAGCAGATTTGGAGCAACTGAGGGTCTGTACAGCAAGCAATGGAGGATTTGTGCCAATAGCCAGACGGACTGAGATCAACCTCAATCATAAAGTTATACTAAGTGATTTAAGGTAGCACAACCAGTTAGACAAATATAATCTGCTTTCTAAAGCGAAAAGGTCCTAAATTAAATTCATCTATGCAAGATATCATAATTTTACTACCTCATGCAAAGCTATTAATAATGTTAAAACTATGTATTCTGGATCTTGATTCTCTGACCACGGATAAAATCACCTTATCAATTTCTCTCATGATTTTATAACCTTCCAAGATCAGTCTCCTGCGCTACAAGGAATAAAGTCTTAGCTTGCCCAATCTCTACCTATAGCTCTCTGGAGGGAGACCGCTTTTCAGGGCTCTCGCAACGGCGACTTCTTCCGCCTGAGTTGCGGGGTCGAAGAGCTCCTGGAGCGAGGCCTTACAGCACCGCCCCGCGCGGCTTGGAATGGCCACAGGACTCATGAAATGAAATGAATTTAAACTGGAATTAACATGACATCATGATTTCAGGGGATATGGGGAGAAGGCAGGAACGGGGTACTGATTGTGGATGATCAGCCATGATTACATTGAATGGTGGTGCGGGCTCGAAGGGCCGAACGGCCTACTCCTGCACCTATTGTCTATTGTCCTCTTGTCTCTCTCGGAATTAAACTTGTAATTTTAAAAATAAACTTGAGCCAAGATATTGTTTGCAGCTAATTATCTGGGGTGTTGTTTGCTGAAACCACAAATAACATTTTCCTGATACTGAAGCAGCTTAATTGCATTTTAGCAGTACAAGATTTAAAAATAGAGAAAGAGTCAATGGTTTCGACATGACGGAATTACAATTAGTAAAATGCATGAACAACAATTTTTAAACTTTTGGGGGCAATGCAGCACATTTGTGGACAGCTGAGCCAAATGTCACAGTTTACAGGATCACAGTTTTTCTTTATCACCCAGAGAGTTATGAATCTATGGTATTAGAAAACATAGAAACATAGAAATTAGGTGCAGGAGTAGGCCATTCGGCCCTTCGAGCCTGCACCGCCATTCAATATGATCATGGCTGATCATCCAACTCAGTATCCCGTACCTGCCTTCTCTCCATACCCTCTGATCCCCTTAGCCACAAGGGCCACATCTAACTCCCTCTTAAATATAGCTAATGAACTGGCCTCAACTACCCTCTGTGGCAGAGAGTCCAGAGATTCACCACTCTCTGTGTGAAAAAAGTTATTCTCATCTCGGTTTTAAAGGATTTCCCCTTCATCCTTAAGCTGTGACCCCTTGTCCTGGACTTCCCTAACATCGGTAACAATCTTCCTGCATCTAGCCTGTCCAACCCCTTAAGAATTTTGTAAGTTTCTATAAGATCCCCTCTCAATCTCCTAAATTCTAGAGAGTATAAACCAAGTCTATCCAGTCTTTCTTCATAAGACAGTCCTGACATCCCAGGAATCAGTCTGGTGAACCTTCTCTGCACTCCCTCTATGGCAATTTATTCTGTCAGAGAAGGCAGTGGAGGCCAATTCACTGGATGTTTTCAAGAGAGTTTTAGATTTAGCTCTTAGGGCTAATGGAAGCAAAGGATATGGGGGGAAAGCAGCAACGGGGTACTGATTTTGGATGATCAGCCATGATTATATTGAATGGCGATGCTGGCTCGAAGGGCGAATGGCCTACTCCTGCAGCTATTTTCTATGTTTCAAGATCTGACTGGACGAGACCCACATGCATTTGATGACATGATCTGGGCCTAAGCTAACTTGTCCCTAGAAACAATAGATGAATGCTTTAAATAACTTCTTGCTGTGCAATATCTGTACAAATGACATGTTTTTAGGGTGTGGAATCAGGAGCGTATTGATCTTTGTACTCTGACGGACACAGACAAAAATTTATTTTTCCCTTCCCATGAGATAAAACAATTTAATGTTCCAATACTGCAAAGAGGAAGTGTAGAAAAACCACTGTAAAAATGCCAAGCCCAACATTCAAACCATGACTCGCGTAGCAATTACGATTTTAGTTGAAGATTAGCAACTAATGACAACCGACATTACAAAGTTAACCACTGGATAAAGCCAAAGGAACATTAAACAGGAAGGGTGGGACCATGATCCTTTGCCTTTGATACAAACACAAAGGATATGAGCTTAATTTCGAAGCTCTGGGTGCCCATATCCAGCTGATATTAGGCTAACTTCTTGAATGTTATAATTCATGTAGCAATTGTTTGTACACGTTGTTTGCAGAATCTGCAACTTTTCTAAAGAACTTCCTTCTTACTGGAATTAAACCATTGAAGCAAAGGGACTTTGAAGGAGTCCTCGCCCCCCAGTGATGACCCCTTCTCCCGTCTCGAATAGACCCCCCCTCCTCTTGGACCCGCTCATGGCCATCTTGAGGCTTTACATCTTTTTATTTTAAACTGCCGACGGGACATCGACCGTGCCATGGTGCCATCACCCAGTCTGCAACAACCCAGACTGGGTGATCAAACCTGCCGATAAGGGAGGTGCCATGGTAGTCTGGCGCGCTGATCTCTACAAAGCTGAGGCCATGCACCAACTCTCAGACACCTCCTCCTACTTATCCCTGGACCATGACCCTACAGACGAGCACAAGGCCACTATCTCTAGCACCATCAGTGACTTCATCACTTCCGGCTCCCTGCCCCCACAAGTCTCCAACCTCATCATTCCCCAGCCCCGCATGGCCCGATTTTACCTTCTCCCCAAAATCCACAAACCTGACTGTCCTGGCAGACCCATTATTTCTGTCTGTTCATGCCCCACCGAACTTATTTCCACATACCTCAACTCCATCCTATCCACCCCCCCCTGGTTAAATCCCTCCCTACCTATGTCCAAGACACCTCACACGGTCTTCGTGTACTCCATGACTTCCGTTTTCCAAGCCCCCATTCCCTCATCTTCACCATGGATGTCCAGTCACTCTACACCTCCATCCCCCACCAGGAGGGTCTTAAAGCCCTCCGTTTCTTCCTCGACCAGAGAACCAACCAATCCTCGTCTACTGATACTCTCCTCCGCCTAGCGGAGCTGGTCCTTACCCTTAACAACTTTTCGTTTGACTCCCCCCATTTCACCAAATACAAGGCGTAGCTATGGACACGCGTATGGGCCCCAGCTATGCTGCCTCTTTGTAGGGTATGTCGAACAATCCATGTTCGAGGCGTACCATGGCTCTATCCCCGACCTCTACCTCCGCTACATCGACGATTGCATTGGTCCTACCTCCTGCACCCACACACAACTCACTGACTTCATCCATATCACCACTAACTTCCATCCGGCACTCAAATACACCTGGACCATTTCCAAAATTCCCCTATCATTTCTAGACCTCACTATCTCCATCGCAGGTGACAGACTGCTGACCAACATCCACTATAAGCCCACTGACTCCCATGGCTATCTGGACTACACTTCTTCCCACCCTGCTTCCTGTAAGGACTCCATCCCCTACTCCCAATTCCTCCATCTACGCCGCGTCTGCACCCAGGATGAGGTGTTCCACACCAGGGTATCAGAGATGTCCTCATTCTTCAGGGTTCCCCTCTTCTACTATAGATGAGGCTCTCACTAGGGTCTCTTCAATACCTCGTAAGTCTGCTCTCAGTCCCCATCCTCCCCACTCGTAACAAGGGCAGAGTCCCCCTTGTCCTCACCTTCCACCCAATCAGCCATCACATACAACAAATAATCCTCCGACATTTTTGCCGCCACCAACGGGATCCCACCACTGGCCACATCTTCCCATCTCCTCCCCTGTCGGCTTTCCGCAGAGACCGCTCCCTCCGTAATTCCCTGGTCAATTTCTCCCTTCCCACCCAAACCACCCCCTCTCCTGGCACTTTCCCTTGCAACTGAAGGAAATGCTACACTTGTCACTTTAGCTCCCCCCTTGACTCCATTCAAGGACCCAAGCAGTCTTTCCAGGTGCGGCAGAGGTTCACGTGCACTCCTCCAACCTCATCTATTGCATCTGCTACTCTAAGTGTCAGCTGCTCTACAGCGGTGAGACCAAGCGTAGGCTTGGCGATCGCTTCACCCAACACCTCCGCTCGGTTTGCAATAACCAATCTGATCTCCCAGTGGCTCAGCACTTCACCTCCCCCTCCCATTCCCAATCTGACCTTTCTTACCTGGGCCTCCTCCATGGCCAGAGTGAGGCCGACCATAAATTGGAGGAGCAGCACCTCATATTTCGCTTGGGCAGTCTGCACCCCAGCAGTATGAACATTGACTTCTCCAATTTCAGGTAGTCCCTGCTTTCTCTTCCCCTTCCCAGCTCTCCCTCAGCCCACTGTCTCTGCCTTCCTTTCTTCATCAAGCCCCTCCCACCACCCCTCCCCACCCTCATATCAGTCTGAAGAAGGGTCTCGACCCGAAACATTGCCTATTTTCTTCGCTCTATAGATGCTGCCTCACCCGCTTCTCCAGCATTTTTGTCTACCTTCGATTTTCCAGCATCTGCAGTTCCTTCTTAAACATTTATTTGTTATCTTATGTCCACATCCAGTGAACTATTATTCAAGTCGTCACAATGGTAAAGTAGTCACAATGTGGCACCCAATTTGCGTGTAGAGAACACCCATTGGAGATACAATGACCCAATAATCGGATACGTGGCAACTGCTGCATGATAAATATTTCTCTGGACACAGCCAATTAATTCCAATTACTTGCATGGTCACTGGCAGAGATATATGTATCATCAATAGCAATGGGTGAGGTGCCAGACGACTGGAGAGTGTCTAATATTGTGCTTCTATTCAAGATAGGCTGCAAGGTAAAGCCTGGGAACTGCAGATCAGTGAGCCTTACATCAATGGCGAGTAGATTACTGGCGGGGGGGGGGATTCTGAGATATGGGCAACATAGCAGATATTGTTTAAATTTACTTTATCAAGGTCTATACACACTTTACCAACGTCTTGGACAATGTGCCACATTCTCGGCTGGTGTGGTACGTTAGATTGCATAGGATCCAGAATGAGCTAGCCAACTGGATCCAAAATGTTTTTTAAGATAGGAAATACAGGGTGGTAGGTTTTTTAAAAATCAGATGGGAGGCCTGCAATACCATGACCTAAAGGAGAAGCTTATGCCAAAGAATGCAGGTAATCATTCTGCTTGGAAAAATGTCTGAACACAGGAGAAAGTGTAAAAGAAAATGAGCAGGCATGTCACATGGGGCTCTAGTCTGGGGTGTTAACAATTCACAATATTTATCAATTACTGAAATATGGTATAGAGAGATGCAAATGCATGGCCGTTAATAACACGAGAGTTACACGAGAGTGTTAGATGATAATGCCAACAGTGCAGAGTGAATTACAATGCCAAAAGATGCATGTATTATAATTATAAACTAAATGAGCAAAACTGCGCTGAACAGATTTCAAAGTAGATAAACATTAAATAATTCACTTTAAACTTAAAAAGCTCAGATCAGGATTTGGACCCTTATTTATAATGATCTAGTTAGGCCACATCACGAGTACATTCCTGGAATCTTACAATCAAATCCTTCCAGACCAAATAGTGGTAAATAAATAGGAGAAGGACGAAGCTTTGAAATATTCAACAAACTCTGGTGTAATTTTAACAATAGATTTTATCGGGGGGTAGCAATTTCAAGATCAAGGCTTAAAGAGTAAAAGAAAATGATAGAATAATAACACATGCTTTATCTTTGGATCATAGCAAAATACCAGTTATTTACTGGTATATATATATATATATATATAAAATACCGGACATTTTCACTACTGTCTCTTCATATAAATAAAAGTAACACACTCTTACCTTTCCTGCATAGTGTACAATAGTGAATACCAGGTTGTGACTTCTGCCTATTTTAAAGTGTGGATTTCCTTTGAAAGCATTGTTTAATTTGTCCACAAAAGTTTTGTCAGTGGCCTGTAATGTACATGAAAAACATTCATATTGATTTCATCACTATTATCAAGATCATTTTTGTTGGCAAACTTGCCCGGATTAATATAGAAACAGGTTTAAATAACAGTTTACTACAGAAGAAGCTCTCAACACAAAATGTCACCTATTCATGTCCTCCAGAGATGCTCCTGACCTGCTGAGTGTTTGCAAGATGACAATATCTACAGTTTATTGTGTCTCCAGTTTTCTAAATCTTCGTTCAAGCCTCCATACATATATTGTTATTTAAAAAAATATGAGTTATGGAAGCTAACAAATTAACCAGAAATAGCATAAATGGATAAAACAATTCAAAAAGTTGAAAGGTGCACTAAATCTATAAAACTAGAGGAGGGCGAGGACCAGGTTTGTTGATGGATCACAAGCTTGGTTGTGGGTTCCATGTGTTTTAGTAATTTTCCTGTGCTGGCCTTAACCTGCACCAGGGCACTGAAAGCAGTGCTGAACTTTATCATCTGCTTACATTCATCAAGAGGTGGATTCTCTAGATCTTGGTTGCCAGGGGATAGATATTAAGTTGAAGATACTTCCCCATATACATTCCCCATCTAGTGAATGTGTCAACCAGGGGCGGATCTACTGTGAAACTAATGAAGCTTAAGATTCAGGGCCCCTAATCCCGGACGGACCCAGAAGCATATGGCGATGCAGGCTCGAAGGGCCAAATGTCCTAGTCCTGCACCTATTTTCTATGTTTCTATATTCTTCCGATTCAAATCCTGCGGGCGGGGGGGGAGGTGCTTGGGCTCGATGTCAACTTCAGTGCATGTGCGCCTCTCCCACCGGCTCTCTTGGGCAATGCGCCTGAGCCCCGTCCCGCCCCACCCCGCCCCCCTGGTTGGAGTTGTTCCGCTCACTTGAGGCTCCTCCAACGGCCGGGGATGGGGCTATAAATAGCGGGAGCGAGGCAGCGATTAGTCGAGGCGCGGATTAGGTGTGAGGTTTAGTTAAGTTGAGGCGGGGTTAAGGTGTGAGGTTTATTTGAGGGGCGAGGTTTAGTGAGGTTCAGTTTGGTTGAGGCGAGGTTTAGGTGTGAGGAGAAGTATCATCGAGGTGAGGGGTTTAGTGAGGCGAGGGGATTAGTCGAGGTGTAGGTGTGTAGGTGAGGGGAAGTGAGCGTAGGTGAGGTGAGGAGAAGTGGGTGTCTGAGCTCAGGAAGGGAGATCTAGGTGCTGCTGAAGGAGATGAGACCACTGCCTTCTGTGGCAGAAAACTTCCACAAATTCACAACTCTGGGTGAAAAGTTTTTTCTCATCTTAGTGCTCGGCAAAGAGACATTTCAGGTAACATTTTTTGTAAAGATTTTTTTAGCTGTGTGAGGCCATTTACTGAAACATATACGATTATTAAGGATTTGGACACGCTAGAGGCAGGAAACATGGTTCCAATGCTGGGAGAGTCCAGAACCAGGGGCCACAGTTTAAGAATAAGGGGTAGGCCATTTAGAACGGAGATGAGGAAAAACTTTTTCACACAGAGTTGTGAATAGACAATAGGTGCAGGAGTGGGCCATTTGGCCCTTCAAGCCAGCACCGCCATTCACAGTGATCATGGCTGATCATCCCCAATCAGTACTCCGTTCCTGCGTTCTCCCCATATACCCTGACTTCACTATCTTCAAGAGTGGATTGGCAGTGGAGGTCAATTCTCTGGAGGCTTTCAAGAGACAGATAGATAGAATTCTTAAAGATAGCAGTCAAGGGATATGGGGAGTAGGCAGGAATGGGGTACTGATTGTGGATAATGGGTTGGTGGGGACGCTGCTAGCCGGCAGCCCTGCCAGCAGCGTGTTAGTTTTTTCAACTTTTTTCGTTTTTTTAGTGTGTCTTAATGTGTGTTTTTAATGTTTCTCTGTGTCTTGTGTGGGGGGTGGTGTGGGGGGGGGGGGTGAGCGGGAAACCGCTTCTGTCGCCTCCTCCACGGAGAGGCCAGAGAGGTGACTTTTTCCATGTCGCCTCCTCGTGGCCGAACAGCAAGGATCGGTGCGGCCTTTCCCGGAGATGCGCGCGGGGCTTCAGCAGCGGGCTCAGCGAAGACTCTTTCGTCGCGGAGAGGGCGAGCCCTCGCCAGGGGTAGTCCGGAGGGGAGAGCTCCGTTCGCTGGCCTGCGGCAGCCTGAAGCCACAGTCTGCAGAGCTCCAGCTGGCGGCGTCCTGGGCCTGGGATCCCTTGTTGGGGACCCGGGAGGAGAAGAGCTCCAACCGCTGGCCCGCGGTCAACTTCTACCGCTGGCGCGGCGTGGACTTACCATGGAGAGGAGCTCTGTAGGCGGCTCTGTGGTCTGCGGTGCTTCTGGCTGCGGCGGGGACTTTAGATCTTCCACCGCCGGCCTGCGGCCTACACCAACTTGAAGCCGCGGTCTCTGGTGGGGAAGAGCCGATTCTGGACTTATCTGGACTTACCTTGTCTGAACATCTGGAAGCCGCAGCAGCGACTGCGGAAGGGTGATGTCCCGACCACGGAGGAAATGGAGAAGGACTGGCCAAATTTTGTGCCTTCCACCACAGTGATGAATGCTGTGGTGGATGTTTGTGTAAATTTTTATTGTGTTTTTGTATCCTTTTTTTATTGTACCACTGCTGGCAAATTCACCTTATGTGCAAGTGACGAATAAAACTTGACTTGATTGTAGAAATGTCTATTGTCTATTTCATGAAATATATATCTTTTGGGGGTTATTTTACTGCTTATGTGTTAGAAAAATTCTAAGCTATTGTGTAAACTATCAGCAGAAAGCTTGAGAATCACCTTCAATTTATTGAAAATGCAGGAGCTTCAGGGACATTGCCCCCTGAACCCCGCTGGACCCCGGGGGCCTAGTCAGCCTGTCGTGGAACAACCCCATTGAAGAAGATAACAGTGGTTACCCAGACCTCGTTGCTGGTTGCGAAGGGGCCCCCACAACAGTTCAAGCTTCAGGGCCCCAAACATGTAGGTCCGCCACTGGTGTCAACAATGACTTCTAAATCAGTATTGTAACCTGATGATTTAGGTTTGTACTCTAAACTGATTATTTAACTCTTGGTTCTGGAGTGGAGACAAAAGTTTAAACTAAATCTGTTCAAATCTATACTGATCCAGTGTATGAGGGTTTGGGTCTTCAGCTAAATAGGATAACTCCATGCTGACATGAAGCTTTAGAAGGTGAAGTGCAGTATTTTAGCTTGGAACATGGAGAAGACGGTTAGTGCAAGTCCTAGCCTTTGGGATTAAGGTGGACATGTTGGTTAGGACTAGAACTAGGACTAGAACTAGGGCTAGAACTAGGACTAGAACTAGGACTAGAACTTGCACATCAACGTGTTACAGACATAGAATAGTAATGACTTTTTGACGTCAACCAAATTTGCAAATATTTCTCCATAATCTGGACGGCACGGTGGGGCGGTGGTAGAGTAGCTGCCTTACAGCACCAGAGACCCGGGTTCGATCTAGACTATGGGTGCTGTCTGTACGGAGTTTGTACGTTCTCCCCGTGACCTGCTTGGGTTTTCTCCGAGATCTTCAGCTTCCTCCCTCACTCCAATGACGTACAGGTTTGTAGGTTAATTGGCTTGGTATAAATGTAAACTTGTCCCTAGTGCGTGTAGGGTAGTGTTAACGTGGGGGATCACTGATTGGTGTGGAGTCGGTGGGCCGAATGGCCAGTTTCCGCACTGTATCTCTAAACTAAACTAATCCCTCTTAATTGATGCAAGGCAATGGCTAAGCATCAAATCATTGGTTGTCCATCAGATCATTACCTGTTCTGCAATTAAATCATTACTATTTTGAAAATGGATTCACAGCACTGGGCGGATGTTTCACCACGTGAGGAAACCTAGAACTGGATGGCATAGTTTCAACGTAAGGAATTATTATTTGAAAATTTAGAGGAGGAGTTTCTTTCTTCAGACACACATGAATCTTTGCATTATCTGCCTCACAAAACTATGGACGCTGAATAATTGAATCCCAAGATAGATAGATAATTTCTCTGTAGGAGATTGTTAAGGGTTTGGACACGCTAGAAGCAGGAAACATGTTCCCGATGTTGGGGGCAATCCAGAACCAGGGGCCACATTTTAAGAATAAGGGGTAAGCCATTTAGAACGGAGACGAGGAAACACTTTTTCTCACAGAGAGTGGTGAGTGTGTGGAATTCTCTGCCTCAGAGGACGGTGGAGGCAGGTTCTCTGGATGCCTTCAAGAGAGAGCTAGATAGGGCTCTTAAAGATAGCGGAGTCAGGGGATATGGGGAGAAGGCAGGAACGGGGTACTGATTGTGGATGATCAACCATGATCACATTGAATGGTGGTGCTGGCTCGAAGGGCCAAATGGCCTACTCCTGCATCTATTGTCTATTGCCATCAGGAACAGGCCGGAAAATAAATGAGAATCCAAGATTCCAATGAGTTGTGATCTTATTGAATGGCCATATACAATTATTTATATTTTCCTTTATAATTACAGCTGCATTTTGTCAATCCTTTCTGGTACAATCCATTGTGAAACGCAATTGGAAAGCTGCTAAGCTGTTAGCTTCCAATTCAGCACACATTCTCTGATAAGTGGTTTTCTTTAAGTATGATTTTCATCTTTCTTTGCATGTCTTTATTCTTATGAAAACCAAGAAAGTTCCAGGTTTAACATTGTGAATACCCCTCTACACTCATGGTAAAACAGAACATATTGAGCTAGCATCTCAGCAATATAACTTTTTAAGATCAAGGTCAGTACAGAGAATGTTATATCACAATATGATAATGGATGTTAGAGTTGTGTAAACTAGAGGGCAGTGTGTATGCGATAGAGTTAAGGACTTGTTTTGGTGCTGTATGACCTGTTAATGAAAGGAGAAAGTGGACCTAGATGGAGTGGATGTGGAGAGGATATTTTCAGTAGTGGGAGAGTCTCAGACCAGAAGGCACAGCCTCAGAATAAAGTAATGTACCTTTAGAATGGAGATAAGGAGGAATTCCTTTAGTCAGAGAGTGGTGAATGTGGAATTCAATGCCACAGACAGCTGTGGAGTCCAAGTCATTGGATATTTTTACAACAGAGATCGATAAATTCTCGATTAGTAAAGACGTCAAAGGTTACGGGGAGAATGCAGCAGAATGGGGTTGAGAGGGAAAAATATACCAAGCATGATCGAATGGCGGAGTAGACATGATGGCTTGAATGGCCTAATTCTGCTCCTATGCCTAATGGAAGTAGTGAAATTGGAAAGGACTCTCTAATTTGGCTCTTACATACCATGACAAATGTATATTTGTTCAAAAATTGCAAATCCTAAAGCTGGAATAAATGGACAACTTGAATAATGATGGAAATAGAGAAGGTTGGAAATACCTAACAGATGAGGCATTAACTATAGGGAATAAAACAGATTGAATGTTTTAGTTCAATGCCCTTCATCGGCACATTCTAATGAAAGGTCATTGTCCTGAAAAGTTACCTCTGCTGTTCTCTCTCCACACCTTACGCCTGCCAATGCTAAACATTTGCTCCTTTAGAAAGAGCTTACTGCATTTTACTTGTGAATAACCACTTTCATTTTACAAGCACTACTGGCAAGCCACAATCAGTTTTATTCAAAACTCAGCTCCTCACCTGTGGAAATGCAGTTTGTTCATCCAGTAGGGAAAAAACTCCTAATGGCTTTGCTAAGAACAGATTCTGTAAAGAGAAAATTTATGCTTGAACAAACTGAAGCAAAATGTCAGTGGCCTAAAAAAGCTTGGCAGAAATGAATACTCTTATCTTTACCAGAATTGGCTTGTTGTCCTTAAAGGTAATGAGCTCCCATTCAATTCCTTCTTGTCTGTACTCATCCTGCTGCATTAAAAATATATGCTGCAGAAAAAATACATTTATGTTGTGATTTTAATTTTTTGACAACAGTACAGTGAACTATGTTTAATTTTAGTTATTGTCACGTGTGCCCAGGTACAGTGAAAAATTTTTTTAGTGTGTGCTATCCAGTCAGAGAAAAGACTATACATGAATACAGGTGCACAACCTTTTATCCGGTGTTCCAGAAACCGAAAAGCTCCGAAAACCGGCCATTTTTTCCAGATGTCGTCTGCGCACCAAAGCTCGCGTTTGGCGCCAAACTTGACCCAAAACGACCCACGGTCAACCCAGGTCTGTACTACTGTAGCGGCTGCCTCCTCCCTGGAGACCGGGAGACGCATAAACATCTGTAAATCATTGCTTAAATGTTAGTCAGTTAGTTTGGAGGGCTTTTATGTGAAGGGGGGTGAAGGGGTAAACTTTAATTCTTAGTCCCCTACCTGGTCGGAGAGGCAGGGAGCGGTCAATGCCTTACCGGGTCGCTGTGCAGCAAGCTCCGCAGCGCTGTGGCCGGTGGGGCCGCGGGCGGCGCCGGTTGTAGCTCCGACCCCGGCAACTCTACCCCTGGCTGCGAGGCGCTCCAAATCCAGCGCGGCCCGCGGCCGGACGCCCCAGCTCCGCGAATGTCGGGAGTCGGCGGCGTCGCAGCGCTGGGATACCAGCGGGGTGCGGGCAATGCCTTACCGGGTCGCCGTGCGGCAAGCTCCGGAGCGCTGTGGCCGCCGACACACAACATCGCGGAGCATCGCTGGATTTGGCGTCGCGCAGCCAGGGGTAGAGTTGCCGGGGTCGGAGCTCCAACCGGCGCCGCCCGCGGCCGGTGGTGCCCGCAGCTCCGCGGCTCCAAATCCAGCGACGCTCCGCGAATGTTGGAAGAAGGCGGCCACAGCGCTCCGGAGCTTGCCGCACGGCGACCCGGTAAGGCATTGCTCGCTCCCCGCTGGTATCCCAGCGCTGCGATGCCGCCGACTCCCGACATTCTCGGAGCTGGGACGTCCGGCCGCGGGCCGCGCTGGATTTGGAGCGCCTCGCAGCCAGGGGTAGAGTTGCCGGGGTCGGAGCTACAACCGGCGCCGCCCGCGGCCGGACGGAGCCCCCAGCTCCGCGAGGTTGGGAGTCGCCGACCAGGTAGGTAGGGGACTAAGAATTAAAGTTTCCCCCTTCACCCACCCACCCCACCACATAAAATCCCTCCAAACTAACTGACTAACATTTATGCAATGATTCTCCCGGTCTCCGGGGAGGAGGCAGCTGCTCCAGACTTTTCAAGCCGCCCGCGCTACCTACCTAATCTACACTAAAAATCTTCCATTCTGAAATCCGAAAATGTCCGAAATCCGACAAGTGTCTGGTCCCAAGGCTTTCGGATAAAAGGTTGTGCACCTGTATAATCACATTCACAGTGTCCAGTTAAAGGACTATGTAACCTGCATAATTAATAATGACTATTTTTCAAAAATCTGACAAAACCCAACACCTAGACTAGCAATATATTCTTAAATTACAGATTTACTTACATGGTTGAAGAAATACTGAAGCTGTTCATTTGCCAAATTGATACACATTTGTTCATATCGGTTAACTGCAAAATTTTCAAATCCGAAAATGTCTAATATACCTAAAAAATTAAGATTCTAATCAGGATTGCTGTTTGCAACTACTTTATTTGAATGCAAGAAGACATTTGCAACAGGTGGAAAAATCAAATGAAACAATAACATATACCTGCCACATTCAACATAACCAATATTCAAAATGGCAACTTTGCAATACAACTGTGCAATACAACTCATTCAACCGCAATCATGGATCATTTCACTTTGAGAACAACCATTATCCTGGGTGTACCAGTATTAGAATAGAGAAACTTTGTGGAGCTTAACGCACATGATTTTGATACATGGACAGGTATATGGACGGGAAAGGAATGGAAGGTTATGGTCTGAGTGCAGGTAGATGGGACCAGGGGAGAATATGTGTTCGGCACGGACTAGAAGGGCTGAGATGGCCTGTTTCCGTGCTGTAATTGTTATATGGTTATATGGCTATATGATACATGAAGTATTTGTGTTACATACCTATCTCCAATAGTTCGACAATATCCATTTCCTCTTTTGGAGCCAGAAGTTGGTTGATTTTGCTGACTATCCATCCAAACACTCTGCCATAAGCAACCTTAGCAATAGAATCTCTGGCATCTATAACATTTACACAAAATTAGAAAGGTAATGCAGGGAGTAATACAACTCATTCAACCCCAATCATGAATTGCACTTCAATCCTCAATCACACATGCATCAACAGAAATCATTCATTACTAAACATCCATTGATCGTGACTTTCACCTCGCATTTGATATTGTCTGCATATTCAATCTCAGGCTTATTTTGTTCCATGTATCCTTCACCGCAAAATGACTGGAAAAATAACTACATTATATCCAAGAAACACTAGTCTTCATTCTAACTGATATAAACCTATCACAACATCAATGAATAATATGACAATGCAGGCACCTTGTAAAAAAAAAAAAGAATATGAATAAACGAATACGTTTATTGTCATTGCACAATACTGTGCAACAAAATTCCATTACATCTCCTCCGGTTAAAAAAATACAAACACGACAACCATTGACACATATGTACACTTATTAGTAAAAATAATAAATAAGTATTTAAAAAGAATTTTAAAAGAATGTTGCATTTCTTGGAATTACATTTTGCTTCCCCAGTGTTCTCTGTTGGAATTAAGTTATTTTATCGCACATGGGTAGAAACTATTTTTTAGTCTACCGGTGCGAGCCTTCAGAGACCTGAATCGCCTCCCAGAGGGTAGCAGAGTGAAAAGGTGGTTGGCAGGGTGGGATGTGTCCTGCTTGATGTTTGTGGCCCGGCGCAAGCATCGGGCCCTGTATATATCATCCAAGGAGGGCAGTTGAGCGTTTGTAATGCTCTGTGCCGTTTTTATAATTCCCTGCAGCGCCCTCCTCTCAGCCACAGTGCAGCTAGCAAACCACAACAGGATGCCATAGAAGAGGATACTTTCCACGGCGCATCGGTAGAAGGACAGCAGCAGCGTCTGTGAGACGTTTGCTCTCCGCAGAGACCTCAGGAAATACAGCCGCTGCTGTGACTTCTTCACGAGAGTGACGGTGTTCATTTGCCATTTGAGGTCCTGGGAGATGTTTATTCCCAGAAACTTAAAGCCAGTGACTCTCTCCACCATGTCTCCTTTGATGTATAGAGGAGCAGGTTCCTTTCTCCTCTTCCTCCTGAAGTCAACGACCAGTTCTTTTGTCTTTGATGGGTTGAGTACCAGGTTGTTTTTGGTACACCAGACAGTTAGTTTTTGGACTTCATCTCTGTAGGCAGACTCGTCGTTGTTGTTTATCAGTTCCACCACAGTCGTGTCGTCCGCAAACTTGATGATCCTGTTTGTACTGTGTGTTGGTGTACAGTCATAAGTGTATATTGTATACAAGATGGGACTCAGCACACAACCTTGTGGTGCTCCTGTGCTGAGCGTCAGGACTGGGGAGTAATTGGACCCCATCCTGACAGTCTGTGGGTGGTCTGTTAGGAAGTCCTTAATCCATCTGCATGTGTTTGCATTAACACCCAGATCAAACAGTTTGTCCACCATTCTGCTGGGGATGATGGTATTAAATGCAGAACTAAAATCTACAAATAACATCCTCACATATGAGCCAGGGCGCTCCAGATGTGTCAGTGCAGAATGTAGAGCTGTGTTGATGGCATCCTCCGTTGACCTATTAGCTCTATATGCAAACTGATGCTGATCCAGGGTGGATGGGAGTGAGGACTTAATGTGGGCTAGGACCAGCCGTTCAAAACACTTCATCACCATTGAAGTGAGAGCAACAGGTCTATAGTCATTCAAGCTGGTAATAGATGTTTTTTTGGGTACAGGCACGATGGTAGCAGTCTTGAAGCATTTAGGGACAGTGCATGTTGACAGAGAGAGGTTAAAGATGTCGCTAAAAACCTCCGCTAACTGGTCTGCACAGTCCCGCAATACTCTCCCTGGGATGCCATCTGGGCCAGCAGCCTTCCTGGAGTTGACCCTGCAAGTGCTCTTCTGACGTCCTCCGTACTCACAGTGAGTGCCAGGTCGTCAGTGCTGGGTGCGGCTGCAGGTGCAGGCTCCGCCTCATTCAGCTCAAAACGGGCGGAAAAAGTGGTTGAGCTCCTCAGCTAGCGAGTTGTTACTGCTGCTGATGGTCGGCCCCCCCTTGCCCTTGTAGTTGGTAAGTTGCTGAATGCCCTGCCAGACACGCCGAGGGTCCCTCTTGTTAAAATACCCCTCTAACCTTCTTCCATAGGCTGTCTTTGCCTCTTTAATGGCTCTCTTTGTTTTATGCATGTTTTAGTGGACACTATCATTTTCTTGGCTCTTCTCAAAGTGACTTGCCCCTTTCATATCCTCTAACCATAAACTGAAAATTGTTGGCAATTCTTCAGTGTACCTGTAATTAAAAAGTAGTCTTCAGGAAACTCCTGTAAACAACCCAGAGAAAAATTAAAGCAATATTCAAAAATTATACTGAATCTTTGAACATGATTATAAAATATTGGATAGGAATGGTGGAGCGAACTCTGCTAAATTTAAAGAAAGCTTTAGTCGATTGAATCATCGGGCCAATAGAACTGTAGAGTCCATTGAAACAGGCCCATTGGCCCATCACATCCACACTAACTATCATACCAATCAGCACTAATCACCATAAGATTTTTTTGGTCCAAAGCCTTCTATGCCTTGGTGATTCAAGTGTTCTACCTAGATACTTAAATGTTGTGGTAGTATCAATCTCTACCACCTCCTCAGGCAAAGCATTCCAGATTCTACCTACTCTCTGTGAAAAAATCTCAGTAGCCTCCAAACCTACCACTTCACCTTGAACTTATGCCCTCTTATCATAGGCACATCCCCAGCAGAAAAGGATTCTTACTATCTAGCTTTTCTATTCCACTCCCCACTTATCAAGTCAACCGTCAGCTCTAGGGAAATCAATTAATTTGGAGCATGAGACACAAGAAACTACAGATGCTAAAATCATGAGCAAAAAATAAACTGCTTGAGGAATTTAGCAGGTCCCTTCTTCCCAAATGCTGAAGAAGGTCCCATCCCTAAACGTTGTTGGGCTACTCCCTTCACAGATGCTGCCTGACCGTTGAGTTTCTCCAGCACTGTTGAGTTTCTCCAGCTCATGATTGCAGCATCTGGAGCTCCTTGCATCTCAATACTCCACTTTATGGCTTATATTTACAATTTTACAATACAAAACAAAAGGGCATTTATTTATAATCACAGGTACTAAGACACAGTAGAAAACTTTGTTTTGCTTGCAGTCTAAAACCTCGTCCAAACTTGAGTACATCAGGTTGTGCAAAAGAGAAAATAAACCAAATGTAGAATGTAATGTTACAGCTTCCTTCAGCACTTCATCAACCAAAGATGCTCACTCAGAATTAAACTGTATTGTGCATTCCTGGACTTTATCCTACTGTGAATCCTTTACCTGAATCTCAACATTGGCAGCTGTACTTTAAGTTACCTGGGTTGCATTTCTGCTGAAGTTCATCAATTGTCCAACACATTCTCCCACTATAAAACCCTCCTTTAAATCTATATCTGGCAAACCACAACCTATTATATCCTTCTTTGACTTGGTATCAATTTCTATTTGATTATATCCATGAAAAAATATGGATAATCTTTCTATGTTAAAAGTACCATCGAGACAAGTTGGCATAGAGGTGACATACAACTTTGGTAAATTGTATTGAAAGGACATTGTGGATATGAAAACAGAGGCATAAAAGACTGCAGATGCTGGGATCTGGAGCAAAGAACAAATAGCTGGAGAAACTCAGCAGCTCAAACAGCAATTGTGGAGACATAGAGATATTTCTAGTTGAGATCAAGCATTACGACAGAGTGTAGAGGGGAGCGAGATTGTATAGAGGTGATAGGAGTAGAGGCCTGAGGCGGTGGCTGGCAGGCAATAGCTGGAATCAGCTGAGGGGAAGATAAAGAGCCAGGTGGGGTCAGAAGTTATTGGCTGATGGATGAAAGGTAGAGACAGAAAAAGTGGTAGTTGGAGCTAGGTGGGGAGAGGAGAAGGTGAAGGTGGAGGTGAAGACAGAGGATGTATGTGATAAGTGGAAATAAGGGACTGTGGATGTTGGGATCTGATAAATTAGGAAGGCTTTAAGTGGAGTCAGATATGGGAGGAATTATGGGCAGATGGAACCAGTTGGGGAGGAGACAGAAGTTGTGGGCGATAAGCAGGTGCAACCAAGTGTCGAAGGGTACATAAAAGCAAGATAAAGGAGGTGGAAAATTCTATGTTCATACCATTGCAGAAATGTGGAAATGTGTCAGCCTCGATAACAATCAGCACGGGAGCACCTCAAGGCTGTGTGCTCAGCCCCCTGTTGTACTCACTCTACACTCATGACTGCGTAGCCGGTCATAGTGCGAACTCCATCATCAAGTTCGCTGACGACACCACTGTTGTGGAACGTATCACTGATGGGGATGAATCAGGGTTTAGATGAGAGATCGAGCAACTGTCCATATGGTGCCAGCACAATAACTTGGCCCTCAACACCAGCAAAACCAAGGAACTGATTGTGGACTTTGGAAGGAGTAGGATGGGGACCCACAGTCCCGTTTATATCAACGGGTTGATGGTTGAACGGGTCAAGAGCTTCAAATTCCTGGGCATGCACATCTCTGAAGATCTATCCTGGTCCGAGAACACTGATGCAATTATTAAGAAAGCACATCAGCGCCTCTACTTCCTGAGAAGATTACGGAGAGTCGGTTTGTCAAGGAGGACTCTCTCTAACGTCTACAGGTGCACAGTAGAGAGCATGCTGACCGGTTGCATCGTGGCTTGGTTCGGCAACTTGAGCGCCCTGAAGAGGAAAAGACTACAAAAAGTAGTAAACACTGCCCAGTCCATCATCGGCTCTGACCTCCCTTCCATCGAGGGGATTTATCGCAGTCGCTGTCTCAAAAAGGCTGGCAGTATCATCAAGGACCCACACCATCCTGGCCACACACTCATCTCCCCGCTACCTTCAGGTAGAAGGTACAGGAGCCTGAAGACTGGTTCAGGAATAGCTACTTCCCCACAGCCATCAGGCTATTAAACTTGGCTCGGACAAAACTCTGAACATTAATAGCCCATTATCTGTTTATTTGCACTTTATCAGTTTATTTATTCATGTGTGTATATATTTATATTGTGGTATATGGACACACTGATCTGTTCTGTAGTCATGCCTACTATGTCCTGTTGTGCTGAAGCAAAGCAAGAATTTCATTGTCCTATCAGGGACACATGACAATAAACTCGCATGAATCTTGAATTTTGAATCTTGAATTAAGTTCTATGGTGAAATTTCCACGAGATCAACCATTTTTTCCTGGATGCAATGAACACCAAGTATGGTTGAATGATTCAAAACATTGAGTTTAGTTTATTGTCACGTGAACCAAGGTACAATGAAAAGCTTTCACAGTGAAAAACGTTCTTATCTTGAGTATATGATGACAAAATGTATTTGTTGGTTCAGAACATAAATCACTTATTGCATCAAACTCATTCTAGAGTAAATACTGGTGGACTACTTGCCCAGGAGTGGAGCCAGTTGTCATAGTCTTAAGCTTACCAAAATGGATATTTATTTGTCATAAAGTGTTGCTGAATGGATCAGCAACAAAAATCATCTCTGAATCCACCTAATCTAATAACTGGGATGCACTTATGTTAAATCGGTTTACCCAAGTCAAGAACAGAGAGAGATCCTCAGAGATGAACCTAACGTTTCCTAAAGAGCTCACATTTTACATTGTTTAATGAAATGAGCAAATAGCATTTTTGACGGAGTGAATTTAAACAGCAAGTCAAATTTAATTATAATCCACAGATGCTGCATTATCTGCTGGGCATTTCTGTTTATTTTCAAATCGCCAGCATCTACAGGGTTTTGTCCAATCCATCTGCATTGATCGTAGAGCTGCTAAGAATAAGCTGTACAATTACCAATAGATAAACCAAATTGTTCCTACCTTCAGCTTGCTGCTTGGTGTGATATCGTTGAATGGATTCTCCTCGAGTCACTGCCATCGTACAGATCAAACATTTTAAAAGGTCTTCTTGCTCAACACCAAACTGACTCTATTAAAATGAATGATCATTAGTATAGTCTAGGGCAGCCAATTCAAGTAAAATAATTTAATGGCAGCATTAGATTCTCATCACTCAATTGTCAACTATCACTTAATTAATTAATATAAAGTACACTACATTTCTCCTGCTCAAAGACAAAGTGCTGGGGTGACTCAGAGGGTCAGGCAGCATTTCTGAAGAACATAGATAAGTGATGTTCTGTATCAGGATGCTTTCTGAGATGGATTATGGTTGTGAGGGGGTGGGGAAGAGAGAAAACTGGACGAGAGGAGGAGCAGAACAAAGCCTGGTAACAGGTTGATACAGGTGAGTGGGACTTTTGATAGACACATGGTTGATCACCCCCTCCCCCACCTCAATCAGTCTGAAGAAGGGTCCCAACCCAAAACAGGACACGGTGGACACCCGGGTAAGGTGTGAGAATGACAAATTAAAGTAGATGGTGATAAGGAAATGTAGAATGGTTCATTTGATACCTGAACGGAAGGCAACAATATGGCATACAATCAGTAATATATAATCAGGAGGACAGTAGAACTAGTCGGAGAACTAGGATTGGGAGCGACAGAGAGAGGGAAAGCAAGGGTTACTTGAAGTTAGAGAAATCAATATTCATATTCATAAAACGTGGTCGTAGAGCTGGAGGAATCACAGAGGGGTAGCAACGAGAGAATGTGTTTGTTGGATTCTCAGAGAAGGTGAGAACTTCAAAGTAGGCATACCTTGAGGAGATTTCACAGTGGCGCAGATGAAATGTGTAGGGAGCACAAAATGCTGGAGTAACTCAGCGGACAGCTCTGGAGAGAAGGAATGGGTAAGTCTGAAGAAGGGTCTCGACCCAAAACGTCACCCATTCCTTCCCTCCATGTGCCTTCTGTCCCGCTGAGTTGGTCCTGCATTTTGTGTAAATCAGCATCTGCAGATCTTTGATGTAAACCAGCATCTGCAGGTCTTTTCCACACATTTTGTCTACTATACCTCCAGTTCTCTTGCTCAACTTCATTTTAAAGCCAAATTTTAATTCCTTGCCTTTATAGTTTCTTAGAGGCTTAATTATCTCAGTTGAGAGTCTGAATAGTTCAATATCCAATACAATTCCTTCAACCTGTAACTGAAAATTCAGTTTCATCCATTCTCCACAGATGCTGCTTGGCCTCCTGTGTATTTCAATGTATTACCATAGCATTGACACTCCATGTTTCTGACTGACCATGTCCTGGGTGTTCTTCCTGGTAGCTTCCGGCTTGTCTCTGACATTCCTGACTATCACTCGAAGATCAGAATCGCATCCCTTCCCTGAATTTCTACCCCTCTTTAACCATCTTTACAGCACTCCTCAAGTCACATTGCTCAGACCAAACCTACAGTAACCTTTTAACCTCATGCAGTTGATGTCAAATTTTGATCATGCCTTTGCGAAACACCTGGAAATATTTTACCAAATCAGAAGTTCATACGTGCAATTTGGTTAGTGTCAGGGAGAACAGGAGGTTATTTTACTACATATATATTCCAATAACAATACTTATCAACCAACATAATATCAGTGGTTAAACACAAAGGCTTCAAGGGTTGTATCCAATAGGAAGTTTAAAAAAATGCATATCTGGTGTAATCAAGGTTACTGAATGTTTGTTGTATATATCTGACCTTTTATGGCTTTGCCATGGCGTCAGGGAAGAGCAAATATAAGTGCAGTGCACCGAATGTATCAATAACATGTTGTTATTTTGTTCATTTCTGTGCATTACTCAAGACAGTAACTATCAAAACACGAGTCAAGGAAGATAGAGAAACTGTTTTGTAAAGTTGGTCCTTTAGAGCAAGCTGCCAAGTCTACAGAAATGTTATGCTAAATGTTGCACTTGAAACGTCACCCAGTTTGGATGTATACCTTATTGTTTTTCATCAACAATAAAGAATCTTTATTTATTTATTTATTTATTTTTAATTTATTTTTTAAGAAAAAGAAAACAATAGAAAGGGGAAAACGAGGAAAAATAGATGGTAGAGCATAGAAAAACGTGAAGTGTGTATATAAAAAAAAGAAAAAGTGGAAAGTAGAAATAGGAGAGAAGGCCCCTTAAAAGAGAAATTTTCAAAACTTTATTCGGAGATGTAGATCTATCCACGGCATGAACTGAAATCAGCAATCTTTACGGTACCGCTACATCACATGATTCCAAAAAGTTGATGAAAGGAGACCAACTCCTTAAGAATTGGTCATATTTATCTATTAGTCAGAGTCTCATTTCTTCAAGGCGTGCTATGTCCATCATATTCCTAATCCACATTTTAACAGTTGGTATGGTTGTATTTTTCCAAAATTTAAGTATCAATTTCTTTCCAATTATTAACCCATAATTTAAAAAAAACGTTTTGGTCTTTATTTAAATTGATATCTTCTACTATTATTCCAAATATAATCCATTCCGTTTTAGGTTCTATTGTGGACTTGCAAAGCTTTGTAAATATATCAAATATATCGCTCCAAAATGTATTCAACTTTGTACATCCTACAAATGAATGTGTTATATTAGCGTTTTGAAACAAACATTTATCGCATCTGGGAGAGACGTTTGGATAAAATTTATTCAGCCTCGTTTTTGAATAATATAGTCTATGTAATCATTTGAATTGAATTTTACTTCGGAGTCACGTGAGTGACTTCGTGAAGAAGCCCGCTCAGGGCGCAGGTGCGGCATTTACGCCAGCAAGTGCAACAGCGGCGGCAGCTGGAGTCAGGCTCTCCAGCTGCACTTTAAAAGCGCACTTTCAGGTAAGTGAAGGGTGCGTTGGGAACGGAGCGAGTTGGAGTTGGTTTTGTGTTTTGGAAAACATGTCCCAACGTAAGAAACTCGCGACTAGAGCTGCCCGAGCTTTAACTCCGCCAGAGGAGTCTATTCCAGCGGGGCAGCAGCCAGCGGCACTACCGCTGGAACAGCGGTTTGAAATTCCTCAGACCGAGCCGGGCCCAGTCACGCCAGAGCCTACACGGCGGGCTGGGAAAGCCACCCGTAAGACAAACCGGCCGGTCGATTCCGATTCGTCGGAGGAGGACGTGTCCACCCCGAAGCGGGGGAGAGACAGCCGCTTAAGCTGCATCAAGCAGCTGCTGGAGGGGATGGTCTACCGGGAGCAGCAGCGCTCTCGGTCAGACAGGACAGGCGCCCCCTCCATGGTGCTGAGTCCGGCACCCCCCTTTGCGACCTCGGACCAGGACTGGGAGGTCAGCATCGGTGACCAGGAGCAGGCTGGTCTGAATATGGGGCAGGCGGAAGGTACCGAGAAAGAGCAGGGTGTGCAGGAAGAGCTGCTAGGGGTCGTAACACGATTCGTTGCTACCCCACGGGTTGGAGCACCACTGCAGCCTAGAATGGCTGCAAGTATAAATCATCTCTCCAACAAGCCACTGCAGGAGAAGGTGCTCGCCCAAGTGCTGGACGAGCACATCGCCCCGGATAACTGTGAGGCCCTGAAGGTCAAGAGCCTCAACCCTCAGATATGGGGTAACGTGGGTGGACCTATTCGAACTCAGGAGGTCAAACTCCAGCGCGTACTTCGCCTCCTGACGGCGGCGATAACAGCATACGCACGGGGAGTCGAGACCACAGAAATGACAGCTCACCAACAGGATGTCTTGGCGCTCATGTGCACGACGCAATACGAGCTGAACAATCTCAGGAGAGATAACATTCGGCCGGCACTGAATCCTAAATTTGCAGGATTGTGCAAAGCCCCCACTGTAGAAACCGACTCATTTCTTTTTGGAAAGACTTAAATAAGCAACTCAAAGAAATGGAGGAGGCTTCAAAAACCTCTAGCCTCATGAGGGCAACACCACCAGCACCTATACCGAAGCTCTTCATAACACCAAGGTGGCAGCACACCGCTGCATCCACCAGTCGGCATCCTCCATATGCGACTGGTCAAAGCTTGGGGCCGCACTATCCCCAGAAACCTTTTTTAGGTCAGGGCCTGCAGCGGACCCCCTGGAAAATGCGCCTCCCCCCAACATCGCCAGCTCGTCGACAGAGAACATCCAAAAAGAGAAAACCTCAACCCCGCCAATAACCATGGAGGTAGGTGGATCTGGTTCCTACCCGCATATTGTGAATAAAGGTGAATTACTAACAGGGGGAAGGTTACACTTATTTAAAGAAGCATGGGGGAGGATCGCAGATGATAAATATATACTTAATAGTATTCAAGGTTATAAAATAGAGTTTATTTCGAATATACCGCCAGTTCAACACATGCCTGAAAGGACATTTGTACTCTCCAACAAACAACAACTGGAGGGACAAGCTGAACTGGTGAGGCTTATAAACAAAGGGGTCATAGGAAAAACTATTCATGAGCCCTTGGAATTTGTTTCCAACATATTTACTAGATGTAAAAAGGATGGTGGATGTCGCATCATCATTGACTTGACATCCTTGAATGTATTTGTTAAGTATATACATTTCAAAATGGAAACATTTGCGACTGCTAGACAATTGATTTTCAAAGGATACTATATGGCCAGCATCGATCTCAAAGATGCTTACTATCTAGTACCGATACATAAAGATTATAGCAGATATCTTAAATTTATCTGGATGGGGGAGCTTTGGCAGTATAAAGCACTGCCTAATGGGCTTACTTCAGCTCCAAGACTATTCACAAAAATATTGAAGCCAGCCATGGCAACGTTAAGGAAACAAAAACATATAGTCATGGCATATTTGGATGACATCCTCATAGTTGGGAAAACTATGGAATTGGCTGTAGCAGCAGTATCAGCTACAAAACAGCTCCTAGAGACTCTAGGCTTTGTCTTACATCCAGATAAATCCAAGTTAAATCCATCCACAATTATGGACTATTTGGGGTTCACAATTAACTCAGTCCAAATGACGATTACCATGCCAAGGGAAAAAATGATTGCATTAACACAATCATGTAAAAAATTAAAAATAAAGAAAAAGCCAACTATTCGACAGGTGGCAGCAGTAATTGGCAAAATGGTAGCAGCATTTCCAGCTATCCAGTTTGGACCTTTGCACTATCAAAATTTGCAAAGAGCAAAGATAACAGCATTAAAATGGCACAAAGGTCATTATGATCGGATCATGACTATACCCCCTGAAGCAATAGCAGAGCTACAGTGGTGGATTCAATATATTTGGCACGGTTATAGTCCTATTGTTATTACTAATCCTACGTTAGTACTCCAAACCGATGCTAGTGCTCAAGGCTGGGGAGCAACTAACTCCATATCCAGCACAGGTGGTAGATGGACTAACTCAGAATCTTCATTACTATCTACACTGGGCATTAACTCTTTGGAAATGTTGGGCGCCTTTTATGGTTTAAAAGCATATGCGTCTGATATGCGTCACTTGCATGTTAGATTAGAAATAGATAATACAACGGTGGTGGCTTATGTTAACCATATGGGCGGCATAAAATCTTTATCATGCGACAAATTGGTTAATATGATTTGGCAATGGTGTGTCGAAAGACATATTTGGCTTTCAGCTACCTATCTACCAGGTAAGCTAAACATAGTGGCGGACACCAGGTCACGGAAATTCAATGACAACATCGAATGGATGTTAAATCCTAAAACATTTGCTAAAATTGTAAAGCAATATGGGAAGCCAGATATAGATTTATTTGCATCAAGACTGAATCACCAACTACCTGTCTATGTCGCGTGGGAACCAGATCCGGAGGCAGCAGCGGTAGACGCTTTTACGTTAGATTGGGGAAAGTTTGTCTTTTATGCTTTTCCCCCCTTCTGCCTCATTAGTCGGGTGCTTCGAAAAATCCAGACGGATTCAGCGTCTGGAGTTTTGGTGGTGCCCGACTGGCCTACACAGCCATGGTTCCCAATTCTCCAGGACATGGTGGTGGAAACACCTATGGTATTCCCCAGTCATCCAGCGTTACTGACTCACCCAGTATCAGGCATCAGCCACCCATGCCACAAAGATATGAATCTCCTGGGTTGCAGATTTTAGACCGACCTTACCTGGATCTGGGGTTATCGGAACAAACCATCGCCACCATGTCAGCATCCCTACGGATATCCACGAAGAGGCAGTACCTAACCTGCATCAGGAAATGGGAAACGTACTGCCAAAAAAACCGGGATTGCTTATAAAACAGCCACAGTAGCGGATGTTCTGGAATTCCTGGCAGACTTACATCATCGTGAAGATTTGAGCTACAGTGCCATCAACACGGCACGTAGTGCTCTTTCAAATTACCTCAAACCTGCGGGACATCAGGCCATGGGAGCCCATCCGCAGGTGGTAAAACTGATGAGGGGCATATTTAACAGCAAGCCCCCCACCCCGAGATATACAAAAATCTGGGATGTCAGTATTGTACTCACATACCTGCGGGACAGACCACCAGCTAGATCTCTCAGTTTAGAGCAGTTGACTTTAAAAACACTCATGCTCATGGCGCTAGTATCTGCACAGAGGGTCCAGTCCTTACATCAACTTCGACTGGACAACATGGACACTACATCGGATCAGATCACATTCACTATTCAAGGTCTGATAAAACAGTCCAGGCCAGGAACATCCAACACGCTAGTGGCATTCCGGGCATACCCACTAGAGCCACGATTGTGTGTGGTGACCCACATAAATATTTACATAGACACAACCCATAATATCAGAGGAAGTGAGAGAGCCTTATGGGTCAGCCACAGGAAACCACATGGCAGGGTAACAAGTCAAACCATTTCAAGGTGGTTGAAACAGGTTTTGGAAGCTGCTGGAATTAACATTAATCTATTTAAATCTCATTCCACCAGGGCAGCATCCACATCATCGGCGGCCAGAATGGATGTGCCTGTGGACTTAATCCTCAAGAAAGCAGGATGGTCACGGGAAGCCACATTCCGAACATTTTATAATAAGCCGTTGGTGGAACCTGATATATTTGCAGTTAGCATTTTAGAAACTGCAAATATTTAATTTAAAGCCCGGGGGAGCTATTTTTTCTTTTGTTATTGTTAATAAATACCGTTTTGTTTTCAAAACAGATTCATTGGTTGATTACAATAACACTTCCTTCCTCAAGAGCTTTCGGTAGTGAGTGTATAAAACTGTTACACGGTTTGAAATCACAGAGCTTTGAAATCTTCACGAAGTCACTCACGTGACTCCGAAGTAAAATAGTAAGATTAAACGAGAACTTACCAGTTTGAAGTTTGATCTGTATTTTATGAGGAGTTACGATGAGGGATTACGTGCCCTCCGCTCCCACCCTCACAGCTGTACACAGTATTAGTGAGACCACATTTGGAATACTGTGTACAGTTCTGGGGTCCATACTTAAGAAAGGATGTACTAGCCCTGGAGGCAGTGCAGCGAAGGTTTACAAGATTAATTCCTGCAATGAGGGGATTGACATATGAGGAAAGGTTAAGTAGGCTGGAACTCTACTCTTTGGAGTTTAGAAGAATGAGAGGCGATCTCATTGAAACATATAAGATCGTGAGGGGCCTTGATCGGGTGGATGCACCGAGGATGTTCCCAATGATCGGGGAAACTAGAACTAGGGGACATAGTTGCAGAATAAGGGGGGGCTCTTTTAAAACTGAGATGAGGAAGAACTTCTTCACCCAGAGGGTGGTTAATTTATGGAATTCACTGCCCCAGGGAGCAGTGGAAGCAGAAACTTTAAATATATTTAAGACTAAAATAGATGGTTTTTTAGCTGCCAAGGGGATAAGGGGCTACGGGGAGAGGGCAGGGATATGGACCTAGGTATGGTTAGTATAGTAAGACCTGAGTGATCTCCTGGACAAGTGTCGATCGCCTAGATTGGGGTCGGAGAGGAATTTCCCGGATTTTTTTCCCGAATTGGACCTGGGTTTTTATCCGGTTTTTTGCCTCCCCCAGGAGATCACGAGGTTCTTGGGGTGGAGAGGGGTGATAGCGGTATAAAGGGGAGGGTAGTGTCTTGTGTTCTGTGTCTTGTGTCTACTGTTTGTGGGTAAGTGTGTCTGTTTAGTGTTCAGCCATGAGCGAATGGCGGTGCGGGCTCGATGGACCTGGTGGTCTGCTCTCGCACCTACTTTCTATGTTTCTATGTTTCTATTAGATGGATCAAACCGATAAACTGATGTCTCTTTGTTCTTTACTATGTTACTTCAAATACGTGTCTGTCTGTGATTCCACACCGCTGCTTGGAAGCATGCCGCACCTGCGCCCTGAGCGGGCTTCTTCACGTAATCCCTCATCGTAACTCCTCATAAAATACAGATCAAACTTCAAACTGGTAAGTTCTCGTTTAATCTTACTATTAAATTATATCTTGCATTAATAGAACAATTATGTGTGTTCATCAGATACTTTTCCCATCTATCCTTTGAGATCTTTATCATTAGCTCATGTTCCCAATCTTCTCTTAGTGCTTCTGTTGAGGGTAATTCTCTATTTAATATATTATTATAAAAGTATGATATTAATTTTTGTGAATCAGCCTTAATATTCATTGCTTCTTCTAAAGGATCTAAAAATATAGTTTGAAATCTATGTGTATATTTCTTCATAAAGTCACATACCTGTATATATTTAAAATATTGATTATCCTTCAATTTAAATTTTAATTTTAATTGTTGAAATGATAACAGTTTGCCCACTTCATACATATCCCCTACTTTCCTAATCCCCAGTCTATCATGGATGTTGTTGAGATGTGTCTACAATATCAGTTTGTTATTGTTCTGAGAAAATGGTTTTCAAAATAGCCATTCGATGTTTACACAAAGTTGGAGCAGAATTCAGAGAAGAGTTTCTTCGTTCATTTTAGATACTTGGAAATCTGCCAAGACCTGTTTAAAATCATGGAGCCAGAAAATGAAGAACGAGCCATGCCTGAGGAACCACAAGGTGGCAAAGTCATGCTCAGTCAAGGACAAGCTGCCTGCCTGAAAGAAACTAAGAAGGAGGAAAACTCCATATGGGAACAACTTAATGAGTCAACTGAAAGCTACAGAAAACTCATGTATCGAGAAGAAACAGATAATACACAAGCTGCCTACCTGAAAGAAACCGAGGAGAAACCTTTCATAGCAAAAGGATTTGAGTATAGGAGCAGGGAGGTTCTACTGCAGTTGTACAGGGTCTTGGTGAGACCACATCTGGAGTATTGCGTACAGTTTTGGTCTCCTAATCTGAGGAAAGACATTCTTGCCATAGAGAGAGTACAGAGAAGGTTCACCAGACTGATTCCTGGGATGTCAGGACTTTCATATGAAGAAAGACTGGATAGACTCGGTTTGTACTCACTAGAATTTAGAAGATTGAGGGGGGATCTTATAGAAACTTACAAAATTCTTAAGGGGTTGGACAGGCTAGGTGCAGGAAGATTGTTCCCGATGTTGGGGAAGTCCAGAACAAGGGGTCATAGTTTAAGGATAAGGGGGAAATCTTTTAGAACCGAGATGAGGAAAACTTTTTTCACACAGAGAGTGGTGAATCTCTGGAATTCTCTGCCGCAGAAGGTAGTTGAGGCCAGTTCATTGGCTATATTTAAGAGGGAGTTAGATGTGGCCCTTGTGGCTAAAGGGATCAGGGGGTATGGAGAGAAGGCAGGAACAGGATACTGAGTTGGATGATCAGCCATGATCATATTGAATGGCGGTGCAGGCTCGAAGGTCTGAATGGCCTACTCCTGCACCTATTTTCTATGTTTCTATGAGAGAAAAAAAAATGGAAACAGGTTACCAGATTAATTGAGAAACAGAAGAAACTAATGGAATTAGTTCAGAACGCGATCAAAGTGAAATCTAATATGAGCCAACCATGGAACCTCTGCCAAGAGGTTGGAAAGAAACAGAATCTGCTGCTGTGTTCACAGCCGTCTCGGGGAGAACTCATAAGACACACCCAGTAGTGGGAAGACAAGGTGAAGATATTTAATGGTTTCATGATTAAGGCAGAGGAGTGGTTATCTGAAATTACACCACAACTTACACGCTTAGCAGCTGGAAGTGCGATGCAACAAGGTGCCTGAATGGAAGATGAAATTACACGACAAGATAATATCTCGAAAGTATCTACACAAAGATCAGGTCATAAATCTGTTTCTACAGCCAGTTCGGTATCAAGGGTTTCTGCTCGATTGGGAGTTGAAGCTGATCTAGCCGCTCTCTCAATAGAAGCGGATGCCTTGAAGAAGAAACATGAGGTTGAGCAAGAAGAAGAAGAGGTGAGGCGAGAAGAAGAGAGGAGATGACAAAAGGAAGAGATGACATGACAGCAGGATCAGCCCAGGCGACAAAAGGAACAACTGGAATTAGACTCGGAGATGGCGGTGGCCAAAGCAAAGAAGAAGATATTGGAAAGAAAAGGTTCAAGATGCAGTTCTAGATCATTGAAGACGATGAGCTCTGGACCAAGAGAAAAAACAACTCAAATTAAAGCAGCAGTTAGATCAATTCCACATTCAAGGTCCACTGGATTTCATGACTTTGAAAACCCATTGGAACAGAGTAAGATGGGTAAAACTTAATCTCAGCAAATGAGTGCTGGTTCGAAACAAACTATTAATGGAGCATCTGTGGATGGTCGAGACAAACCATTAGTGAACCATGCTTTTCCAAGGCCTGATGCACAGGCTCGAGCAAGCCAATTTGAGTCACAGAGGCCTGTTTATCGACAGGTGGAGTCAAGCCAAGGTTATCAGGATGGATTAATGGCATTGGTGAAAAGTCAAGCTGAATTCATAGCTCGACAAAATACCTCTCTCATTCTACCATCAACAGAAATTGCTACATATGATGGAGATCCACTGTGGTATGAAGCTTTTGTAAGGGCATTAGTAGAAGTATTAGAAATGAGAATTACGGATGAAATGGAGCGCTTACGATTTCTGGAGAAGTACACAAGTAGAAGTGTCAAGGTACTTGTAGAAAGTTGTCAAAATGAGCCAGACAGCCACGGCTATAAAAAGGCGTGAAGATTACTTTAAGAACGTTATGGTAATGAACAGAGAATTGCGGATGCATACATGGAGTAGGCCCATGCTTGGAAAGAAATCATGCCGGAAGATGGGGAGGCATTGAGTGATTATGCAATATTTCTGAGAGGTTGTTGCAGCTCGATGAGAAATCTTGACCACATGGAGGAAATTAATCTTGCAAGTAATACTCGAGTCATCATTAGCAAGTTACCCAGAAGACTGAGAGAAAAGTGGAGAGATGAAGCAGGCGGAATAATGGATGAAAGGAAGCGAGTAGCCAGGCTACGAGACCTGGTGAAATTCTTAGAAAGGGAAGTATGGTACATGTTAGAGCCACACCACGGGACTATTGAAGATCATAAACCGATTGCAACTAACAAAGGTTCTACCTTTACCAAAACTGAAGAAATAGCAAAACTACTTCTCATAGGTTCTGATATCACAACCAGACCTGTGGAAAAGACAGATAGAATGAAAGGAAATGTGTCTACTAGCAAGCAAATAGTATTTTGTTTGTTATGTGATGAAGTTGATCACACCATAAAATGGTGTCGAAGATTCAAGATGAAAGAATATGAAGAAAAGATTGATATCTTGAAAGAGAAGGGAATCTGTTTTGGATGTTTGAAAAAAGGACATATGGTGAGAGACTGTAAGAGTCCTATAATTTGTTTTAAGTGCAGGCAATATCATCCTGAAACACTTCATACTAAAAAGAACACACCAGAGCATTATTTGAAGAGGTTGCTACTGACATTGGCCTATAATTTAAATATACTCTGAATTTTAATGGAACTGAATGGAACCAAACATAATCTCTGTCTTCCATGTTACCCAGCTGCAAATGGAGTAATTAAAACCTCAATCAGAGTAGTTCAGGAAATTCTCAATATGTGCTGCAGAGATAAATTTCAAAAGAAATTGCTTGACCAATTTCTGGCCAGCACACATAACAGCTCTGCAGACAAGTACGTGATATGCATCTGCAGACATTTGTGGACAGACGACACACTGAGTCATTTTCAATCAAATTAGAATTCTGCAGTTGAACAGAAGCAGTCGAGTCATATGCCATAATGGCACCTATCAGCAAATGCAGAAATGTGCATTCCTAGCCCCACTCCCCTCCCCCCACAGTGAGTCAAACTCATGCTTAAAATTTATTGAACCAAGAGATCATTTGGTGAAATTGGTATGGAATCCAAGAAAGTCCGGCGCAATTTCTTTAAGCTAAAATCCATAAACCTTCAAAACTAAATTTAACAACAAAATCTGGGAGATCAGGAAGGCTCCAAAAGTTGTTTCCTAGACTAGGTCTACTTTAATAACCATGCAGATGCTGGAAAAATGAAAAGATGTAGAAAATGCTGGATAACACTCCAGGATTTTCATTAGAAGACACAAAGTAACTCAGCACATTGAACCTTCTTTTGTAAAGCAGTATCTACAGATCCTTGTTTCAACAGCAAGTTATATTGTTCATTAAGTGTGCATACTAACGAGTTCATAATGTCTCACTGACATTTTCTAAAAATAAAATGGGCAGCAAAGTGGTACTTTATGCAAGAACATAACATCAGGGCAAAAGGGGAGAAGGCAGGAACGGGGTACTGATTGGGGATGATCAGCCATTCCTGCACTTATTGTCTATTTCCTCAGCATTCATGTGTGTTTATATTGTGATAATGATTAGACAGGGGAGACAAGAAGAAAGCCCATTTATAACATCAACATTCCTGTAGATGAAATTCTCTGCCTTGCAAAAAACTCATTATATTTTTGGACATACATTTTCCGAGTCTAAATGTATTTATAATGTACATCGAACAATGTTCGATTTCAATACTGGAAGCATAAATGTCTATTTTCTGAAATAAATTGCAGCCATTATTATATAAGTGTAAAGTGTATCTATGGAAACAAAAGAAAGAAAAACTATTGTATTCAGCAACAATTACTTCACATGCCTTCAGCTTTTTTAGTTTATTTGAACTACATATTAAAGTTGTATACATACTGCAGCAGCTTTCAGCCATCCCTTTGACTGATCCATCACTTTAAGAATTCCAGTGTCTTGATGCTCGAAAAGGATGTTGCCCAGTGACAGGATTCCTGCTAGTATTGTCATCATGTCAACCAGCTCCTACAAATGAAGGCAAACAGGACCATTGGATACATTTTTGATAAATCAGGGAACTGAGGGTTATGGGGAATTTGCATGGAAACATCCTTTTGGCCCACCTCGTCTATGCTGACCATTGTGTTAGTTCCATTTGCCAACACTTGACCCATAACCATCGAAACCCTTCCTATCCATGTATCTGTCTAAAGATGTAGTGTATCTGCTTCTGCAGCTTCCTCCGCAAACTAATTCCAGATTACTCAACTCAACTACCATCAGTGAAATATTTCCCAGAGGTCCCTCTTAAATCTCTCCCCTCTCACCTCCATGAGAACCCTCCAATTTTTGAATCTTCTACGTGCAAAAAAACCTGAGTATTCACTATGCATGCCCCTCATGATTTTGTACATCTCAATAAAATCACCCCTCAGCCCCTACGCTCCAAAGAAGAAAGTCCCAGCCTATCCAATCTCCCCCCATAACTCACAAGCCCAGATAACATCCTGATGAATCTCTTTTGCAGCCTATCCAATTTAATGACATCCTTAATCATGTGTCTATGCTCTTATTTAGGCTTAGCGCAGGAAAATGGGGGCTACAATACAAATACAGCCATGATCTTACTGAATGACAGAGCAGGCACGATGGGCCAAATGGCATGCTCCTGTTCCTACTTGTATTTTATGTTCAATAAATAAACTGCAACTCCAAGGTCACGTTATTGCTTTGGAAAGTTATGGAAATACAAAAAGGTGACATCAGACCAAGTGGTGTTCTTCACTCCCCAATCGAGAGACCAGCCCTCACTACACCCAACCAAAAACATCCCCTCCAGTACAATGTAGGAATGAGAAAAATGTATACAAACTTGACAACTTTGAATGCGTAGACAAACAAAGCATCATGTTCAAGCTTGCCAAAATAGGAACAAATAAGCTTCCAATATCAACAAAAGCTCTTCACTGTACCTCGGTACACATGACAATAAATTAAACTAAATTATACCATGCAGCACTTCAACGCATGCAAAATAACCTATTAAGCAATAGCAATCAATATATGGCCTAGACAGGCAGCAAAGTAAAATAAGAGGATAAGCTTCATTACAGAGGAGAAATGAGACGTTCGTTTAATTCTTAAAATGTTACAAATTGTTGTACAATAAAAGATCAACAATGAAAACGTCAAGAAATTATTTACAGCAAAGAGCACCACAATTGGATACAACTAAATATACTGATCCCCAAAGTATTTATAAGTATTAAAAATGAGTATTAACATTTGTGGATATATAGCTGATTTACCTGCTCAAGAAACCCAACCATGTCCAATGCATTGCACACTTCATGGTATTTTTTACTCCATTGTTGGATGATTTCATCAGAACCATATTTGTGATTTAGGTACCTACAAAAGATTGGGTTGCAGTGTCACATCTGATTATCCAAATCTCCTATTACACTAGTCACATTGGGGTTGAAACCTTTCAGTGTTTAATCTTTAATTGAAAGGATCGTGCAGTTTATAGCAATGAGAATGAAGAACAAGCACAGTAACAAGCTCTGGAAAATTTGAAGCAAATAAAATAAAGCATAGACATCAGGAAGCTTATTTCACATCTTATATTGCTGCAGTGCTGATACACAATAGGGGAGTGCATGAAAACAAATCGTTAGAAACCAGCAGGTATCAAGTATTTGAATATTTATGCACATGGATTTGTGTGTCAAGCATAGAAGCATTCAATCCAATGACAGACACATTTTAAATAATTTAGAGAATACATCTGTAAAGGATAATTAAAAACAAGGACACAAAGTGCAGGAGTAACTCAGCAGGTCAGGCAGCATCTCCGAAGAGCATGAAGACGGGAGTGCGGGACCTGGAGCAGGGGCGGCGACCTGGAGCTGGGGCGGCAGCCCGGAGCTGATGCTGTGGCGGGCCGTCTCGGAGCGGGGATGGCGTTCCGGCTATCGGCAGCGGCGACATCACCACGGAGGTCCGCTGGACTGGAGAGCGGCATCTCCGGCCTGGATCGACCGCCTCACCGCAGATGGAGAACAAAGAGGGAAGAGATGGAAACTAAGACTTTGCCTCCATCACAGTGAGGATGTGCTTGGTGAACTCACTGTGGTGGATGTTTAATTGGTGTTTATTGTATGTTTTGTTATTATTGATTCTGTGTATGACTGCAGGCAACATAGTTTCGTTCAGACCGTAAGGTCTGAATGACAATAAAGGATCTATCTATCTATCTAAGACTTGACATTTCCGGGAAACTCCCTTCATCAAACTGTTTGGGGGGGGGGGTGGTAAAGGAAGTTAGAAGAGAGGAGAGTCATGATAAAGTGTGGCAGGTAATAGGTGGACACAGACAAACAGGGGTTTTAAATAGGCAGATGGATAGAACAAAGGCCAGAGATTACAGCAGAAGGTGTGAAACAGTGTTTCATTTTTTTTGTTTAAAGATACAGCGTGGAACCAGGCCTTATGGCCCACCGAGTCCACGACAACGAACAATCAACTGTGCACTAGTTCTATCCTACACACTAGGGACAATTTACAGAGGCCAATTAACCTACAAACCTGTCTTTGGAAATGTGGGGCAAACTCCATTGATGGAAGATGATTGATGAGTCATCAGGTTGTAAACTACCTAAGTAGAATATGAAGTACTGTTCCTCTCGTTTGTGTGTGCCCTCATTCTGGCAATGGAGAAGATTCAGGACAGGAAAAAAAAACCCAAAAAAAATCTTGCCTTGCAAGTTTAACCTCCGTTATCCTCTCACCTTAAATCTATGCCCTCTAATATTTGGTATTACCACCCTGGGACAAAGAAGCTTTCAATTAGGTCATCCCTCAGCCTCTGATGCTCTGGAGAAAACAATGTTTGTTCAACTTCTCCTTATAGTTCTCTGATTCAAGAAGTGAACCTCTTCTACATCCCCACCAAAGCCACTATCCTTCCCGTAATGTAGTAACCACAACTAAACAATACTCCAAACTCCTAACAAAAGTTTAATATTGCTGCAACATGGCTTCCCAATTTTTAATTATCAATGTACTGGCCAATAAAGGCAGGCAAGGCATACCCCTCATCTACGTGCATGACTATTTTCAGAGAGTTATGAGCTTGTATCCCAAATTTATTCTGCATGCCAATGCTCCCTTAAGGGCCTGTCCCACTTGGGCGTCATTTGCGTGTCAGGCAGGTGGCGCGCAAGGATTTTGTGAATCACAAAATCCTGAGGCCCCGCGTGCGACCGCTTGTCACTGCCTACGTCACCACACCTCACCACGCGCCATGCGCACATAATGCACGCATCACGTGTGCGTCACGATACGCGTCGTGCGTCGTGACGCTTAAATTATGTTGCATAAATGACGCCCAAGTGAGACAGGCCTTTTAGGTCTTGCCATTTACTGTATGATTCACACTTACATTTGACCTCACAAAGTGCAACACGTCAATTAAAATGAATCTGCCATTGCTCCATTATTTTCTATCTGATCGATATCCTATTGCATTCTTTGATAACTTTCTTTCCTTTCCACAACCTCGTCAATTTTTAGGCCACCTGCAAACTTACTGCCTAATTTTTTTTAGCCTAACAAATCAAACTTACTAATAATGTATATTTGTATCCAAATCTTTTATATCACAAGGGTCCAGCACTTATCCCTGCAGAACACTACTAGTCACAGGCCTTCAATCACAATAATGTTCCTCCACCATTACCTTCTGTCTTCCAATTTTGAATACGATCTACCAAGTCTCTGTGGATCCCATGTGCTTTATTCACTAGGATCAGCCTACCATACCATGAGAGACCTTGTAGACATCATCCACTGCCATAACCTCAATCATCTCCTCCAAAAATGCAATCATTTGTAAGACATGACCTGCCCCATGAAAGCAAAATTGACCACCACGAGATGCGAGTAAATAGTTCCTCTAAAAAGTTATCTCCAATAACTTCCCTACCATTGATGCAAAGTTCTCTAGACTAATTTCCTAGCTAGTCCCTTGGACCTTGTCTGTGGCTAAAGAGGATACAGAGATTAGCAATTTTGTCTCTTGCCTCTCTCATTAACCTGGGATAGAACCCATCAGGTCCTGGGAAGCTATCTATGTTAATAATCTTCACGAGACATAACACCATTTAATTCTTGATATCAACATACCCTAGAATGCACAAACCCCTTTCTGATCTCACTATCCTTCATGCCCTTCTCCTTTGTGAATACTGATGCAAATTACTAATTTACATTCCTCAAGGGCAAGAAAGACAAGGGAATGAGGAGTGCTAAAATGGGCCATGAAATATCCTTCACAAGTAAAATTAAGGACAATTCTCAGACATTTTCTATATCTATTAAATGCTAAGGGCAGGGTTGGGCTACCCCGGGATAAAGAAAGGAATTTATAACTCGACAGCGAGAAAGAGGGCAAGGCTGTAAATGAGTAATTTGCATTGGTATTCACAAAGGCACCGGGCATAAAGGATGGTGAGATCAGGAAGGGGTATGCTGATACATTAGCATACATTGATAACAAGGAAGTGGTGTTGAATCTCATGAGGAGCACTAATGCGGAGAAGTTCCTAGGACCTGATGAAATTATCCCAGATTAATGAGGGGCATGGGGGGGGGGGGGAAAGAAGGGGAGATTGCTGGGACCTTGACATTGACCCTATATACTAGGTATGTTACAAAACCTACCTGAATCGTCATTGGGAATCTGCCCAAAGCCATGTCCGCGATTTTGGCGCTGTTTGGAGGGGGCGGGTTTAAAACGCGATTTTTACTAGGCTGTTCCAATCGCAGATGTTCAGCCTAGTAAATCATTAACGAAAAATCGCTGCAAGACCCGGTCGCAAAAGGTATTATTAGTTTTATAGGCCTCGAATAATAGTTATAATAGTTTTTAAATCTCTCTCTCACTCCGCAACCTCTCGCAGCCCCAGGGTTTTATAAAGCAAACAATTAAAGGTATGTACCTTATTTTTACATTAAATGGGGCGTGTATATAACCCTGTTTATAAAGTTTTCTATAGCGAGTAGTTCATTTTGGGCTTTTTATATCCTGCAGTATTTTTCTCGGCATTTGAGGACACTAATCCAGCGCAATATGAACGTTCTAAACCAGCGCGTTCACAGGAACCCACTAGAGAGCCGATTTAAATGGGCATTTATTTACAGCAATTGAACACTAAATTCCTTCCATTTGGCCTATAAATTAATGTAAATTAGATATAAAAATCATGTTATATTGTGAATTATTTGTGAATAATCTTTGGACACTTAGGCTATTTAAGAAATGGATAGATGTTTATATCTAGTAATTGAATTTTGATTAAACATGATTTTCTTTTTTAGTATTTACTATTTGTTTTAGCGTTTAACTTTATAATCTCTACCTTTTTTTCTAAAATTGAAAAATTGAGGAAAAACAACGTGTACAGAGTTGCTTATTGGTTGCAGTCTGAGGAGTATGATGATGCTACTGATTATGATATGCCAATGTACCAGCTAGCAGCTGATCTTCTCCATAAAGACTTGGTCTTTTGCTAGAAATTGTAATTTATTTACCTATCCATAACTGACACAGCATATTATACAATAATATTAAAGTTCTGATCTTGAGAATATCACATTTTTGAATTTTCAAGGCAGTCTGGTTGTTTATTACCATTTCTGTCACATTGGTCAATTTTGTAATTAGCTACAATTAGGTAATTAGCTAATTATATGCTTTAATTTCATGTCATCCAAGTAAGATTGTTTTATATTTTTTCAGAATGCTTCAATCTATGATAGGTGAAAATTTCATTCAGTTCTCTTAATTCTTAAGAAAGTTACGGGCTTTTGACTATCCAAGATCACAGCTTTTTTGTAATGTCCATTGAAAATCAATAGGGAACAAGATGCTAATTTCCGAGTATGAAAATGGCCATAACTTTTTTAATGCTTGAGATATGAAAGTGAATTTGGTGTCAAATTAAACTTGTTGTTATGCTTTATCTGATGGGAGAAATTGCAGACTTGATTTTTAAAATCTCAAAATTTTGTAACATTGCTAATCCAGTCACTAACTAATGTGCAGGGAGGCCACGGGGACCATACTGCCAGGATCCTGCCCTTTAAACACTCCAAGCTTTTGATTGGAGGAAGGGCTGGTGTCTTAGACTCATCTGCGGCTAAACATTTTCAAATGTCCCTGATATTCCAAGGGATTTAAAAAATAACACAATTGTGTGAAATAATTAAAGTCCAAATTGTTAAGACGAAAAATAACATTAGACGCTCAGTACAGCTAATAAATAAAAGACAATCAAATAAAATCAATTACGTAACAATTCGGTAATCAAAGATGCTTTTTCTATGTAATCTCCATTCATCTAAATCTTAATTTCTTCATTTAGATGAATGGGGATTCTGATTCAATGCCGATTGCAGAAGGGTCTCATCTCAAAACCTTTTCTCCAAAGATACTGTCTGACGCACTGAGTTACTGAAGCTTTTTGTCTATCTTCGGTTTAAAGCAGCATCTGCAGTTCCTTCCTACACTCAATGCCAGCTCTGTCTGCCTGACCAACTTCACATGGAACTCTGCAATGGAGCGGAGTAATTGGCAACGGTCACCCAGCTCATCCCAGAGCTACAGCTGCACCAGTAAATCCAGGAAAA
Source organism: Leucoraja erinaceus (assembly GCF_028641065.1). Classification (NCBI taxonomy): domain Eukaryota; kingdom Metazoa; phylum Chordata; class Chondrichthyes; order Rajiformes; family Rajidae; genus Leucoraja; species Leucoraja erinaceus. The sequence goes on along the minus strand of NC_073377.1, from coordinate 36,789,265 downwards.
ACATGCCTGCCAGCAGCTGAATGCCTGCAGCTGCTCTGGAACCACTGGCAACACCCAGCACAATGTAGCTTTTCATTTTCCTGCAGTAAGCAGATTTATTACCGTTGCTTTATGCAAGCCATCACTTACATAATCATGCATGCAAGTTCTGTCTAGTAACCTGTTATACAATGTTCTTCAGTGAGCCATGACATGGCTCTTCAGCGGCCTTTCAAATGGATGTGCAGCATTGAAAAGCTTGTAGATTTGACCGCCAATTAAGTTTGGTTGTTAACACCTGGTGTTAACATGTCAAATTTGGTACACTCCATAGCCTTTTTCCTTTTGAATTTTTCATTAAAATAATTTTCATTGACTTGACAAGAAGAATAAATGTATGTAATTAGCTTTGTAAATAAAGCATTACCTGTAGAACTTGGGTTCCAAAAGTCCATAGACCTCCTGGTCAGCAGCAGATATTCCAGCAAACATATAGTAGAAAATATGGAAGTTTTTCTCGCCTTCATCCTGATGCACAACACGGGACTTCTCCAGTAGATATTCGTTAATTTTTGCACCTTTTACTGGATAAAAGTATCAATTCACACAAGTTACATTGATTTACAAATTCAGTGGATAGAATCATTCAGATGGCTATCATAACTTTGTATTTGAGAACATATAGTTGCTACCCCTTAACCATCCACATATACCTTATTACTTATATACTGACTCTTGGAGGATACCTCAACTGAAATGCAATAAAAAATTATAATAGCTACACAAGTAAGTTGGAAGGACACAAGGGAAACTGATATAATTTCCGTATTGTTATTCCAATATGCGATAAATTTATATGGGAGTTTTATATGTACAATTACTACATTGAGAAATTAAAAAAAATATTTACTAAGAGGTATATACTTACTAGACATTGTTAAATGAATTGTAACAAAATACAGCTTCATGTTAGATTGTGCTCAGGTTTCCTTGTAAAAAGGTGTTCCTTTTTTCGGAAGCCCAACACTCAGAAATCTATGGTACACAAAATTGCTGGAGAAACTCAGCGGGTGCAGCAGCATCTATGGAGCGAAGGAAATAGGCGACGTTTCGGGCCGAAACCCTTCTTCAGACTGATGGGGGGTGGGGGGGAGAAGGAAGGAAAAAGGGAGGAGGAGGAGCCCGAGGGCGGGGGGGATGGGAGGAGACAGCTCGCGGGTTAAGGAAGGCGAGGAGACAGCAAGGGCTAGCAAAATTAGGAGAATTCAACGTTCATACTCAGAAATCTATCATTGTGCCAGATAAGGCAATCGATGGACCAATTTGCCGAAGTGCTTCCTTCAGTCTAAACTTCGGCCATTAACTTAATAGAGAATTATCTCAGATCCTCAAAGCACACAAGAGCAGATTTGCAGAAGTGAAAACAGGAAAGATCAAGATCTCACTTGCCATCTTAACCAATTTCCCCCATTCTTGCCCACTCCGTTAACTTGGCCACTTACTTGAAAGCTTTGTTACAATCTTCATTTGACTCACAATCCCACCCAGATTAAATTTGGAAATAAAACATTTGGTTCCTCAGCCAAATCATCACTATGGATTGTGGAAAGTTGGGCACAAGCTCAGAATCCTGTGGTACCCCCGTAAGTACAGCCTTTCAACCTTGAGAGATCCGTTTATCCTCACTTGCTTTCTGCCCCATAACCAATTTCTACAATGTTTTCACTCAATACCAATCCCAATTAAGCTTACTGGCAAAATAGTCAATGAAAGAAATATTTCTCTTATGTATGGAGCAGTTGTGCTCCGAGATGCACTGTTGGAGAGGAAGTTCAGGCAGATTTAATCGAGGTGCACAATGAGGAACTGAATAAATACTTGAAATAGAAGGTTTTGCTGAGATAACAGGATAGAGCAAGAGATGAGACAACCACATTGCTCTTGCACATTCAAGGCACGGACTTCTTCCACAATGTAAGTGGATAATGTCAAGCCTGCGAGGCCAAATATGCACATAACCAACTGTTTCACATTTGATGAGATAGCCATTGGAGCAAATCTGAAACAATTGTTGGTGCCTAATTCAATACAAAGGTACAGGTGCACAACCTTTTATCCGAAGATCCAAATAACGAAAACCTCCGAATAGCGGACATTTTTTCAGTCCTTGAAGAAAGGTCCTTGAAAACGTTTACCGAGGGCGGCCCGCAGAGGTAACAGCGGAACCGCCGTTCGGTCCTCGAAGAAAGGGGAACTAAATCCCCATTCATAAAAGGGAAGGTGAGGGTATATTGCGCGGGAGGGTTAATAATTGACAATCTGCTGCTGCCTGCCCGCTGAGTTAAAAAGTTCCCACGGTAGACATGATACACAGTGTATCGTGAGTCTTGCGTGGGAACTTTTTAACTCAGCGGGCAGGCAGCAGCAAATTGTCGCTCCCTTCAGTTTCACCCCTCTGCTACACCCCTCTGCTTCCCGGCCATGTGTGTGACCCCTTCCCTCCCCTCTCCAGCTCCCCGCGCATTGCACCGGCGCGGGGGCTTTGCGCTGTCTTCACGTCGGAGCTAGTGCCAGTCACCGGAGACGTCAGGACCAACGGGACACCGACCCCCAGGCCCACTGCAAGCACGGAGATCCCAGTGACCCACAGCCAGCAGCAGCCCAGCCCCGTTCCAACTCCAGAGGAACACGCTCTCCGCTGTCCCCATAGGGACAGAAGCTGATGGCTCGGGCTGTGACGTCTCCGGCCACCCCCCTGTACAGGAGCTGAGACTGGGAACTGTGGGGTTGTTTGCAGTTGCAGAGGGAGGGGGCAAGGGCGGTACAGTTCCCAGTCTCAGCTCCATTCCAGGGGGGTGACCAGAGACGTCAGGACCAATGGGACACCGACTGCAAGCACGGAGATCCCAGAGACTCACAGCCACCAGCAACTCTAGCCCAGCCCCGCTCCAACTCCAGAGGAACCCGGGTTGCGGATGAGGGGCCGCAGCTCGGGCTGTGGGCGAAGTGCCACTTGTCGCTGTAGCGGCGCATCGGGGAGCGGGTTCCTGTTGGTCCTGACGTCTCCGGCCGTCCCCCTGGACAGGAGCTGAGAGACGACAGGACCACCAGAAGCCGCTCCCCGATGCGCCGCTACAGCGACAAGTGGCAGTTCGCCCACAGTCCGAGCTGCACCCCCTCATCGGGACACCGACCCCCAGGCCCACTGCAAGCACGGAGATCCCAGAGACTCACAGCCAGCAACAACTCTAGCCCAGCCCCGCTCCAACTCCAGAGGAACCCGGGTTGCGGATGAGGGGGCGCAGCTCGGGCTGTGGGCGAACTGCCACTTGTCGCCGTAGCGGCCCATCGGGGAGCGGATTCCTCTGGAGTTGGAGGGACAGGGAGACACAGCGGCTTTTGAGAATGGTGGGCAATCACTTCCAAAGTTCTGCCCACACAGTCAGTACACCTCTCCTACACTTGTCTCCCGCACTAAGATCATCTCGCAGAGAATGATCCCAGCCTAACCCTCCCTATTCTCTCCTATTCTGCAAGAAAAAACTACATTGAAGACTCAAACTCGCGATCGAGTAACTGCCGGGATCGAGGCGCAAACTCGCGACCTTGCGGTTATGAGCCGAGCACTCTACCACTGAGCCAGCCGTTAAAATCTACGCTAAAAATCTTCCATTCCGAAAGCCGAAAAATTCTGAATTACGAAAAGTGTCTGGTCCCAAGGCTTTCGGATAAAAGGTTGTGCACCTGTATTAACAAAAAATAGCAGAGGAGAGGTTGCAATAAGAGTTTTTTTAAATGTTCTAAAAGAGGATTCCAGATTGGAGAGAATTATTTTGCATTAGCAATCACAAAGCTGATGTAGATCATCGTTCAGAAGGATGGCCAGACTTAAATATGATGTAGGATGTTGGGAGATGGTTTGAATAAGATGTGGGGAGAATTTAGCTTGGAAGTCAGTGAAGAAATCTGGCGTAAAAGCAAGCTGTGAATATTGGGGAAGTGGTCGTGTGGTTGTACAGGTGTGGGTTTGGTTGAATAGCATGTCACACAGTTATTCAATCAGAGCATGTGACCTGCCTAGGGTTGAAAATAACAGCAATTGTCCTGAAGAATACTTTAGCTCTTTCTCCATAGTAGAGAGGCAATGCTGGAAGAGAGCAGTATAGAAACTAGGAACTACAGATGCTAATATACAAACAGCTGTTAGGACACCTCAACAGGAGGAGTTTGGGAATTCACTGGTGATGTGCCATGTACTTGAAGATATTCAAACAATTATAAAAGGGAAATGGTCCCTGCTGTAAGTAAACCTCCTCTCAGAATTTTCATTTAAATTTGAAAATATACTTTATTATTCACAAGATCGTCAACATCCAAATATAAACTTAAAAGTAAATAACTCTCATAGGGCTTTAAACACAGCTTTTAACTAACTTGTATTAATGGCAGGACTCCAAATTATGTTCCTCCCATAGAGCCTTTGTATTTACTTTTTAGACAGCTCACAATAATTATGGTTTAGAACAGGATGCTGACTATGCTGGATACACTCCAAACCCTGTGACATTCGCCCATCATGTAGGGCCTCCAGCAAGACAATAGACAGTACATACTCCCTCTCCAGACAAACCTGGGCATGGACATATCCTTAACAGTCACCTCTCCCAAAACAAAAGCTACCATTCACCAGATTATCTGCAGCAATGTATAAATATAAGACCCAGGCAACACAATCTGGTACGAGTCAGTATGTGTACAAATTGATTCCCAAACAGTGTGCAAGATTAATCCTGTCAAATGTCCTCTCCAGAATGTATGTTCTCCTCAATGGACTTGCCTTGGACTGAGTATAAACTGGTCAGGATGCATTAGGTCAACCAGCATAGAATGCATGTGGCTGGATATGGCCCAGGCAAAGATCTTATAATTTGTACCGAGGAGGGAGAAAGACACAAAATGCTGGAGTGGGTCAGGCAGCTTCTCCGGAGAAAAGGAATAGATGGCGTTTCAGGTCGAGACCCTTCTTCAGACTGAGGACAGAGATTAGGTGCCAATTTCTTAACAAGCAGAGACCTGCCTTCTTAGGCTGTAAGATGATAACTTCCCTGTATCCCCTTGACATACTTCCCCAGTCACCAGGCTTTCCTCCAGTACATCCCAGAAAGCCCTGAGGAACTCCATTAGTTAGCATATCCTGGGTACCACCCTCTTAAAAGATGAAGATCATCATTCAGCTTCATCACCATCACTGAAGCATCCAATCAATTAATGTCTTTGAGGTTCATAAAAAATGCTGGAGTAACTCAGCGGGACAGGCAGCATCTCTGGAGAGAAGGAATGTGTGACGTTTCGGGTTGAGACCCTTTTTCAGACTGATGTCTGGGGAGTGGGCCCGAGGGACAGTGAAAAGCTTTTGTTGCATGTCAACCAGTCAGCAGAAAGACAATACATGACAACACACGATCCATTTACAATATATGATTACGTGATAAGGGAATACATTTAGTGCAAGGTAAAACCAGCAAATTCTGATCAAAGATAGTCCGAGGGTCACCAAAAAGGTACATAGTAGTTCCGCATTGCTCACTGGTTGTGGTAGGATAATTCAGTTGCCTGATAACAGCTGGGAAGAAACTGTCCATGAATCTGGTGGTGTGTGTTTTCACACCTATACCTTTTGCCTGACGGGTGAAGGGAGAAGAGGGAGTGGTCAGGGTGCAACTCGTCCTTGATTATGCTGCTGGCAGCGCGAGGTATAAATGGAGTCAATCGAAGGGAGGTTGGTTTGTGTGCTGGTCTGGGCTTCGTCCACAATTCGCCAACATTTCTCGTGGTCTTGGATGGAGGTGATCCCCACCATTGCCACAAAGGAAGGATGCCTATGAATACTGGACCAAAATAGTGATCCAGATTTACAAGTTAGGATCCCACCATCATTAAGAGGATTTTAAATTCAAATAATTAAATAGGCAAAATTGTTGGAATGAAATGATAGTTATCAATTGTGAAACGATCAGAATTCTGATCATCCAGTTCTATAACTGGAAATTATGTCATTAAGTTGGAAAAGGTGCAGAAATTCACCAGAACGCTTCCAGGGAGAGGTTGGATGGGCTGGAATGTTTTTCTTTGGAGCTTTGGAGGCTGAGGCATGACCTTGTTGAGGTGTACAATATCATGAGGGCATGGATAAAGTGAAACCTCACAATTGTTTTCACAAGGTAGAGGATTAGAAAGTATAGACTTGTGAGAGGGGAGAGATTTAAGAGAGAGCGCAAGAGCAACCTTTGCACTCAGAGGGTAGTCCATAACTGTAATGAGCTGCCAGAGGTGGATATAATTATAACTTTTAAAAGATGTTTAGACAGGTACATGGAAAGGAAGGGTTAACTAGGTGTGTGGGCTAAAGGCAGGCAAATGAGACTAGTCCAACAGATTCACTTGGTCAGCATGGTAAAGGTGAACAAAATAATATTTTTCCATGCTGTACAGCTCTATGACTCTAATGTTCACAGTAATCCCTCTGATTCACTAATGTCCCACAGGAAAAATTGTGGCTTCCTTAAATTATTTAGCCTACATGCAACTCCATACCTGCTCATGTGATTGACTCATAACTGCTCTCTGAAATGATCCAGCAAGCTCTCAATATGGGTTGGGCCTCAAACGTGACTTCCATGTAACAATCACACTTTATAAACAATAATACCAATAAAATTCTGTCGTTTAAGTATGTAAGTTAGTCAAGTTGAGCAAACAGCAGTTTCAGAAAAAGAGGGAAAAGTTGGAGAATGCCTAAAGTAAAAGCACAATACATCTGGATCCTAAAGTGAACTGGCCTCAAACATGTCAACTCTGGTTTCAATGGCAATTAGTGGGAGGAAGGGCAAATAAATGTTTTCAGGAAGTGGGTTTGCCAGTTATGAATTACAACGCGACCCCGCTTTCAATTTAAGTTATCCTATTTTTAAACAATGAAAACTGAAACCAGAAAATAGGGCGGGAAATATGAATCCAGTGGTGACTTCCTGCACAGAACTGCTTGAGAGGCAAGAATGGTTCATCCAATCCCAGCAATTTTAAACCAAGCTCAGTCTGCACCTTCTCCACCCAATTAATTTGAGCAACCTTTCATGACATATAATGAAAGAATGGATCAACTGGGCATATATTCACTGGAATTTAGAAGGATGAGATGGGATCTTACAGAAACATATAACATTCTTAAGGGATTGGACATACTAGATGCAAGAAAAATTCCCCGATGCTGGGGGAGTCCAGAACCAGGGGTCACAGTTTAAGAATAAGCGGTAGACAATTTAGGTCTGAGATGAGGAAAAACTTTTTCACAAAGAGAGTTGTGAATCTGTGGAATTCTCTGCCACAGAAGGCAGTGGAGGTCAATTCACTGGATGTTTTCAAGAGAAAGTTTGATATAGCTCTTAGGGTTAACGGAATCAAGGGATAAGGGTAGAAAGCAGGAACGGGGTACTCATTTTGGATGATCAGCCACGATCATATTGAATGGCGGTGCTGACTCGAAGGGCCGAATGGCCTACTCCTGCACCTATTTTCTATGTTTCTATCCTCAATTGTGACCATGATCTCCCTCCCCAAAAAATAACCACCATCCTGTCCAGCAGATTGCCTGGGGTATGAAAGCCCACTTCAAGGAGCCGAACAATTAAATATTGCAGGGTATTTTAGAAAATTAAACTTAAATGTGTAAAGCTGAGAGGAGAGAAAGAGAGGAAAAGAGGCAAAAAGTGAGATGGAAGAAAAAGTAAATATAACACCATTTTCAATGAGGGAGAGTATCTAAATAAAATGCAGTTCATTCTGGAAAATCTAGGTTTGCATTCATGAGGCAACAAGAGAATAGATTAAAAGAGGTAAACATTTAGAGGTTGTGGAGAATTTGTTCCATTAAGTTGCAGCACTGAAGAGTTTTAAAGCAGGAATTGGAGAAAGGCCACAAGGCTTAGCCAGCGAACATTCGGCCTACTTAAAACAGCCTTCATTTAGATAAATAATTGTTTGTAGTTTCCAACTTTTTGCAACTTAGTGAATGCACAAACAGAATGTCAATACAATACAATACAATACGGTTTTATTCGTCACATTGCACATGAAGTGCAAGTGAAATGAAATGTCGTAGATCTCAGCACTTAACATCTATGATTTTAAGGAAGTGGAAATAAAAATTCACCACCTCGGTCCATGAAAGGGGGTTTACATGCAGAAGATACATTTTGTTTACCTGCAGTACTGTGAAATCTCAGCTGAATATATTTCCCAAATCTGCTACTGTTGTCATTCATCACAGTCTGAGCATTCCCAAATGCTTCCAGAAGTGGATTCACCTGCAAAAGAGTGCCATTTTTAAGTTTCCCCTTTAAATCAAAACCTCTTGTGTTAAATGCAAGAACAGGATAGCCATGTTAATGAAGCCGAGAGATTGATTTGACCTATAGGGCCACAGCAACTGGCTTTGTCCAACCAAGGTGAGGTACCTGGTGCCTGTATAGGTGAAAAGATTGCAGGGGAGTTAAACAAGTTGATTATGGCTCGACAGTACAGGTGGGTGAATTGAGAAGCAAGAGAGGCGCATGGTCGAAGACAATATTGCCAGAAGGTTAGACACTGTATATTGAAGCCATGACTGCAGTCCAAAGTTTCTGGCCAATTAAAGGCATTTCCCCACCACTTAAGAAGAACCTGAAGGGAAGGGAGAAATACAGGGGCGGTGGAGGGTAACACTATTACCTATTACTTGGAAGAGTGAAAATGTGAGTAAACTCACAAAGTCATCATAGACAGAAAAATCTGGAGTAACCCAACAGGACAGGCAGCATCTCTGGAGAGAAGGAATGGGTGACGTTTCGGGTCTAGATCCTTCTTCAGACTAGTCAGGGGAAAGAGAAACAAGAGGTACAGATGGAGATGTAGAGAGATAAAGAACAATGAATGAAAGATATGCAAAAAAGTAACGATGATAAATTAAATAGGCCAATGTTAGCTGTATGTTGGGTGAAAACGAGAAGCTGGTGTGACATTCGGCTGTAAGCTGTCCAAGCAAAATATGAGATGCTGATTCATATACAAGATGATAGTTTGCTTCATCTTAACAACACTCAACGGTCAGTTTTTAGATCATCTGGCCTAATCTCTTATATTATAAATATAAATATTGAATTATAAATTGAGTCGACTAAGTGTTGACTGAAAATATCTTGAAATATTTTAAAGTTTTAATTGCTACATACAATTTTGCAGATTGTCCATATGCACTGGGCCTATCAAACAAGTGCAGTCTACTCAATTCATAATTCAGTCATTGAATTTAAAAGAAAACAATTCCTCCTTTTACTACTCAAAAGCACCTGTGCTTATCTAAATAACACTAATCCAAAACACTGATATTTTTCCAATCTAAACATAGCTGAATTAACAGTGGTGGAAACAAATATTGAAATCCCATTTTACTTATTATTAAAAAGTGAGCAATATTAATTGACAACCTTCTAATCTTGAAATTAACCAATTAATGTATTTTCAGCTTTCACCATGGCACACTTAGTCAATCTAATGATTCTTAGTCAATCTAATGGACTCATGCATTATAAATTCAGAAAAATTGGAAGCCTGGCCAGAATCATTTCTCAAGAATCACCTCCAATGATACAGCCCAGTTTCACTGAAAGGAAACATAGAAAATAGGTGCAGGAGGCCATTTGGCCCTTCGAGCCTGCACCGCCATTCATTGTGATCATCCACAATCAGTAACCCATGCCTGCCTTTTCCCCATATCACTCTATTCCGCTAGCCCCTATAGCTCTATCTAACTCTCTTTTAAATTCATCCAGTGAATAGACCTCTATTGCCTTTTGTGGCAGAGAATACCACAAATTCACAACTCTCTGGGTGAAAAAGTTTCTTCTCATTTCAGTTTTAAATGGCCTCCCCTTTATTCTTAGACTGTGGCCCCTGATTCTGGACTCCTCAACATTGGGACCATTTTCCCTGCATCTAGCTTGTCCAGTCCTTATATAATTTTATACGTTTCTATAAGATCCCCTCTCAATTCTTCTAAATTCCAGTGAATACAAGCAGTCTTTCCAATCTTTCCTTCTATGACAGTCTCGCCATCCCGGGGATTAACCTCGTTAACCTACGCTGTACTGCCTCAAAAGCAAGGATGTCCTTCCTCAAATTAGGAGACCAAAACTGCACACAATACTCCAGATGTGGTCTCACAGGGCCCTGCACATCTTCAAAATTGTTGTGCTCATTTGATTAAAACACAGCACGAATCAAAGCCTAATGGAAAAGAGGATTATCACGAGAAGTACACACACATAATATAGAATATATTCATGTGCTCAATTATTCAGGCAATTCTACTGTAAGCAATTAGCCACATGACTAATCATAAATTAGCTAAACACACTTTGGAGTTTCATCTCCAATGGAAATTGATGTGGAAAACTCAAGTTTAAAAACATTTGTTTTTGTTTATATGCGTAAGTTACAAATTTAGCAAGTATATAAATGTAGTCCAACTTTCCCACCTACTACAATAATATTTAAAAGACATTTGGACAGGTACATGGAAAGGTTTAGAAGGATATGGGCCAAACATGCACAGGTGGAACTAGTGTAAATGGGGCACCTTGGTCAGCAAGGACAGGTTAGGCCAAAGGGCATGTTTCCGTGCTGTATGACTCTATAACTATGACTATTACATTCTTAGAGAATTGAAAAGATATCTAATTCAATGCACTTTAATGAGATTTACTTTCTAAAATTAAAATGTCAATCAATGGGCAAACGAGGATTGAATCAACAAACTGTTATGGAACAAAGGGAGTTTTGTCCAGCTCTTCGAGCCCATGTTATTTCCCAACAGAGCAGTCTCATTCCCCTATTTTTCCTTCATGTGCCTATAAATAACTTTTTCTGCAAATGTCTCCCCAATTCCCTTTCAAAAGCCCTCAAGATTGTTCCACTTCCCTTACAGTTAGCGAGCTTCAGATTCAGAACTGCCTGCGAAAATGGAACATATCTTGGAATATTTTAATGTTTTAGTTGTTATACAAATGAAACGAAAGAGGGTGGCACAGTGGCAGAGTTGCTGAGACCAGGGTTGCTGTCTGTACAGAGTTTGTAGTTCTCTGTGACCATGTGGGTTTTCTCCGGATGCTCCGGTTTCCTTCCACCCCCAAAAATTGCAGGTTTGTTTGTTAATTGGCATGATATAAATGTAAATTAGAAACATATAAACATAGAAAATAGGTGCAGGAGTAGGCCATTCGGCCCTTCGAGCCTGCACCGCCATTCAATATGATCATGGCTGATCATCCAACTCAGTATCCTGTACCTGCCTTGTCTCCATACCCCCTGATCCCTTTAGCCACAAGGGCCACATCTAACTCCCTCTTAAATATAGCCAATGAACTGGCCTCAACTACCCTCTGTGGCAGAGAATTCCACAGGTTCGCCACTCTCTGCGTGAAAAATGTTTTTCTCATCTCGGTCCTAAAAGACTTCGCTCTTATCCTTAAACTGTGACCCCTTGTTCTGGACTTCCCCAACATCGGGAACAATCTTCCTGCATCTAGCCTGTCCAACCCCTTAAGAATTTTGTAAGTTTCTATAAATCCCCCCTCAATCTTTTAAATTCTAGCGAGTACAAGCCGAGTCTATCCAGTCTTTCTTCATATGAAAGTCCTGCTTTCCCAGGAATCAGTCTGGTGAACCTTCTCTGTACTCCCACTATGGCAAGAATATCTTTCCTCAGATTAGGAGACCAAAACTGTACACAGTACTCCAGGTATGGTCTCACCAAGGCCCTGTACAACTGCAGTAGAATCTCCCTGCTCCTTTACTCAAATCCTTTTGCTATGAATGCTAACATACCATTCGCTTTCTTCACTGCCTGCTGCACCTGCATGCACACTTTCAATGACTGGTGTACCATGACACCCAGGTCTCGTTGCATCTCCCCTTTTCCTAATCGGCCACCATTCAGATAATAGTCTACTTTCCTGTTCTTGCCACCAAAGTGGATAACCTCACATTTATCCACATTATACTGCATCTGCCGTGCATTTGCCCACTCACCCAACCTATCCAAGTCACCTTGCAGCCTCCTAGCATCCTCCTCACAGCTAACACTGCCCCCCAGCTTCGTGTCAATCGCAAACTTGGAGATGTTGCATTCAATTCCCTCGTCCAAATCATTAATATATATTGTAAATAGCTGGGGTCACAGCACTGAGCCTTGTGGTACCCCACTAGTCACTGCCTGCCATTCTGAAAAGGACCCGTTTACTCCTACTCTTTGCTTCCTGTCTGCCAGCCAGTTCTCTATCCACATCAATACTGAACCCCCAATACCGTGTGCTTTAAGTTTGTATACTAATTTCTTATGTGGGACCTTGTCGAAAGCCTTCTGAAAGTCCAGATATAACACATCCACTGGTTCTCCCTTATTCACTCCTCTAGTTACCCTAATTGTCCCAAATGTGTGTAGGATAGTGTTAATGTGCGGGCATTGCTGGTTGGCGCGGACTCAGTGGGCCGAAGGGCCCCATTTCCACCCTGTATCACTAAACTAAACTAAAATTGTTTCTCCGAACCATTCTCCACATATCTTTTGCCCACAACATGTTCCCAGTCCTTGAAATATTTGCTATTGCTGTGTTACAAAGGTTTGAGCATTGGTCAGAATTATAACCCGAACTATATCAGAGGGCTACTCACATTTTATTTCAACTTTAATTATTAGATACTTCTTGTCATGTACAAGGACACATTTGCTATACAGTTCTTGCTGCACCTAAATCACTCACATTTCTAATATGGTTTTCCACTCTAGGGTTTGGTGTTCGACAGCATGCATCATGAATCTGCTAAAGGTGGTCCGATCTAGATTTCGACTTGCACCCACAACATGAGATCAATCCCGATGTGGTTCCTTGTTATCTAATCTCTAGTCCTTGGCTTTGGGGTTCAGCTTTAGGTGTTTACACGGAAGGCAAACGCAGGCCATACTGACCATCCCTACAAGCCATTTTGGCTGATGGGCACAATGCTAATGTAAACATGGAAATTAAGGTGAACAGCTACCCTAGACAAACTAGTCTTAACCCTGTTAGACAAAAAATGCTGGAGAAACTCAGCGGGTGAGGCAGCATCTATGGAGAGAAGGAATTGGCGAAGTTTCGGGTTGAGACTCTTCTTCAGACTGATGTCGGGGGGGGGGGCAGGAACAAGAAAGGAAGTAGGCAGAGACGATGTAGAGCGGTTGACAACTGGAACAGCGGATGCAGTAAATGAGGTTGGAAGAGGTGCAGGTGAACCTCTGCTTCACCTGGAAAGACTAATTTGGTCCTTGGATGGAGTCGAGGCAGGAGATAAAGGGACAAGTGTTGCATTTCCTGCGGGTTGCAAGGGAAAGTACCAGGAGAGGGGGTGGTTTGGGTGGGAAGGGACAAATTGACCAGGGAGTTTCGGAAGGAATGGTCTCTGCGGAAAGCAGAAAGGGGCGGAGATGGGAAGATGTGGCCAGTAGTGGGATCCCGTTGGAGGTGGCGAAAATGTTGGAGGATTAATGTTGTATGCAACGGCTGGTAGGGTGGAAGGTGAGGACAAGGGGGACTCTGTCCTTGTTATGGATAGGGGGAGGGGGAGTGGAACTGCGGGATACAGAGGAGACCCTGGTGAGAGCCTCATCTATAATGGAAGAGGGGAACCCCCGTTCCCAAAATAATGAGGACATCTCCTATACCCTAGTATGGAACACCTCATCCTGGGCGCAGATGCGGCATAGACGGAGGAATTGGTAGTAGGGGAGAGAGTCTTTACAGGAATCGGGGTGGGAAGAAGTGTAGTCAAGATCGGAGTCAGTGGCTTTGTAGTAGATGTCGGACAGTTGCCTGCGATGGAGACAGTGAGATCTAGAATTGGTAGGGAGATGTCAGAAATGGTCCAGATGAATCTGAGTGCAGGATGGAAATTAGTGGTGAAGTGGATGAAGTCAGTGAGTTCTGCGTGGGTGCAGGAGGTAGCACCAATGCAGTCGTCAATATAGTGAAGGTAGAGTTCGGGGATAGGGCCAGTGTACACCTGGAACAGTGATTGTTCGACGTACCCTACAATGACGCAGGTATAGCTAGGGCCCATGCCAGTGCCCATAGTCATGACTTGGATTTGGAGGAAATGGGAGGAGTCAAAGGAGAAGTTGTGGAGGGCAAGGACCAGCTGTGCTAGGCGGAGGAGAGTATTGGTAGACGGAAATTGGCTGGTTCTACCGTTGAGGAAGAAATGAAGAACTTTAAGATCCTCCAGGTGGGGGATGGAGGTGTAGAGTGACTGGTCATCCATAGTGATGATGAGGGAGTGGGGGCTGGAAAAAAAGTTACGGAAATTGTCTGGTTCTGCAGTCGAGGAAGAAACAGAGAGCTTTAAGACCCTCCTGAGGGTCCCTCCTAGTCCTAACCCTATATCTCTTAATAAATCTTTGCTCAATCTTCTTTGCTACAAAATGAACAACTTTAGTCTCTCCAGTATCATATTATAGCCACAAACCTCTTCCTCAAAATTATTCCAATTTATTTTTCAACACCTTGTGCAGGTCCTTTACATCCTGTTTAAGGTGCAGTTACAAAAAAGGTAGGCGGCACGGTATTGGATCAATTGTTATAAGAGCTTAACATTTCCTCCCTGCTTGTGTTGTACAAGTTTTACTAGCCATTTTCTACGTTCTGCCACTCTCAAATATACTGTTTTATTAGAAATTATGAAGTTATAATAAAATTACTTAATTTTCCTTTTACTCTATTGTTTACTAGCCTTTAAAAGTGGCTACAAACAACTGTGAATACACAAATAAACCCTATGCCATTTCTAGTGAAATAAATGACGTTTGCCGTGCTCTGAAAGTGAAAAAGTGCATTTGAGTCGGTTTATTTTTGCCATTTATTTTGGTTTTAGAAAGTGATGCATCAACACAAACGCTATTGGATAAACCATTCTGTGACTAAATGAAAATCTAAACTGTTTTGAATAGCAAACATAAAAATAAAATGACCTAATTTTTCATTACATAACTCCCACACAATTAAGGCTATGCTTGTACTAACGAGTCAATTACTAAACAGTGTGATTTTGTAATTGTTACATTATCTGCAATTAAAAAAAGTTTTTTAAAGTTAATTATCTGTGTTTACAGAAAAATAATCTAAAAACATTTGGTACAGAAGTCAGTAATTCATTATTTATTTGATCCTAGTCTGCCTTTGGAGTGGGTTGGATAATCACCTACTCAGTTAGGATTTGGTTACACAGATTAGACTCTCAAGATGAAAATTCTTTCTTTTCTAGGACCTTTCAGTGGTGTTCAATTTATGCAACGCCTAAACCACTTAAACTTGTAGCATGATGCACCACAAATAGAATTACTGTGCCGCCTACCTTTTTTTGTCAAGTTTCTCCACCCCCACAATTTCATACTAAATCTTTGAAATCACCCGGAAGTCAGTAATTAGTAAATATTTAAAGGACGAGTTTTTTATTTTTTATTTTTTTAATTTTTTAAAGCATTGCATAGTGCATTACAATTCATTCATTTTGATAGGAGGAGAAATGCATAAACTCTTGGAAGATTTAAAGGAGTTATTTTGCAACCAGAAAATATGGTATAGATTTTAGAAATATCCAGAGTGAACTGCAGTTATTTTACTTTCACCAGTTATTTTTCTTTCATCTACAAACAACTTAGTTGGATGGCAGTGCAGGCTCGAAGGGCCGAATGGCCTACTCCTGCACCTATTTTCTATGTTTCTATGAAAGCAACCACATAGAAAAAGGCTGAGAAACAATAGTTTCTCATGTTGTAAAGTTTGAACCAGACTTTGCTGAAAACCAAAATATTCAGCTGTGCTCCTTGTTTCATTAATTGAACTTAAAATCAGATTTAGGGAGTAAAAAAAAAGAGTATTTATCATATAAAGTTATTCAGTTGAAACAATCATTAAAAAGATAGTGTGCATCAACACATTTTGATGAAGCAACATAGACTGTTTATTATTGCTAAAGAGACCACAACATTGGTCTTTGTTGCCTTTCATTATCTCTACAAAAGAGGACACAACTTGGCACCAGGTTGTAATCAGAGATAGGATATCCCAAAAGAACACTGATATTATCCAACAACCTTACAACACACACACACACACACACACACAACTGTTCTATGGATACAAAAGGATACACTGTCAAGTCAACTCAACTTTATTTGTCACATGCACATACAAGATGTACAGTGAAATGAAAGTGGCTTGCGGGATTGTGCAAAACAACAGAACAGAACAGAAACCGTATTTACATTAAAAAAGAAGACACAACAGTATGTACACCCTGGTGAGATCAGAATTTACAGTCCTGATGGCCTGTGGGAAGAAACTCCGTCTCATCCTCTCTGGTTTTGCAGCGTGACAGCTGAGGCGCTTGCTTGACCGTAGCAGCTGGAACAGTCCGTTGTTGGGGTGGTAGGGGGTCATTCATGATCCTGCTGGCTCTGGATCTGGGGGGGGGGGGGGGGGGGGGGGGGGGGGGGGGGGGGGGGTGTAGTTCCCGTGGTCCGTTTGGCCGAACGCACTACTTTCTGCAGAGCCTTCCTGTCCTGGGCAGATCTGTTGCCAAACCAGATAGAGATGTTTCAGGTATTTAAATTTGCTCACCCTATCCACAGTAGTCCCATAATCCCCAGTGGCATGAACGTCCTTGGTTGTTGTGCGCTTCTGAAGTCCACAATCAGCTCCTTAGTTTTTGTGACTTCAAGAGAAGGCTGTTGTCCTGACACCAGAGTGCCAGGTCAGCCACCCCCTCCCGGTAGGCCTTCTCCTCGTTATCAGAGATCAGACCCACCACCACAGTGTCATCAGCAAACTTAATGATGGAGTTGGGAGCTGAACCTGACCACACAGGCATGTGTGTACAGGGAGTATAGTAGGGGGCTAAGGACGCAACCCTGGGAGGATCCCGTGAGGAGGTTAGAGGTATGTCTACCCATCTTGACCACCTGGGGCCTGCCGGTGAGAAAGTCCAGGACCCAGGCACACAGGGGAGTGTTCAGTCCCAGTTCCAGCCAGTGGGGACAATGGTGTTGAAAGCTGAACTGAAATCAATGAACAGCAGCTTCACATAGCCCCCCCTTCTAGCTGTCAAGGTGAGAGAGAGTGGTGTGCAAAACCTGGGAGACCGCATCATTCGTGGATCTGTTTGGACGGTATGTGAACTGCAGCGGGTCCATGGTGCGAGGGAGGAAGGCGCAGATGTAGTCCTTGATCAGCCTCTCGATGCATTAGATGACCACTGAGGTGAGGGCCACCGGTCAGTAGTTATTCAAGCAGGCTGGAGAGGCATTCTTAGGCACTAGAACAATAGTGGATCTCTTGAAGCAGGCAGGGACCATGGACTTGGCCAGGGAGAAGTTGAATACTGTGGTGAACACTGGAGCTAGCTGATTAGCACAAGACTTTAGTACTCGCCCAGATATACCATCTGGGCCTACAGCTTTTCTCGTGTTCACACGTGTCAGAGCCCTCCTCACATCATGCTCGGACACCGAGAATGTGTGCTCATCCCCAGCGGTGGAACTCCCTCCAGCCTTGTTAGCCAGCACACTGACAATGCTATTGTTAGCCGGCGAGGTAGGGGGTGCTTTTGCCCACCTCAAATCGTGCATAGAAAGAGTTCAGGTCATCAGCTAAGGAGGTGCCAGCACTCCCGGTTGGGCGGGGCTGCTCTGGTAATTTGTCACGCTGCTCCATCTGCGACTCCATACCATCTCTTTACCTTTTTGCGTCCTTCACCGCCCTTCGCAGTCTGTCGGACTCTGCCTTGTAGTCATGCATGTTGCTGGATGCCAAGCCGGAGTTGTAAGCAGCAGTGCGAGCAGTCAAGACTACGCGAATAGACCTGTTCACCCAGGGTTTTTGGTTCAGAAAGATGCTACCGCTTACCGTGGAGGACGATGTTGTCGGCATTTGTTGCTATGAAGTCAGTGACTGCTTCCGTAAACTCACTGATGTCTCTGGTACTTGATTGGAACATATTCCAGTCGATGTCACTGAATGGTCAGACCACCGCTTTACGTCCCTCGTCACTGCCGCTTCCTGTACAGTCCGTTAGTTATACTCCGGCAGCAGGAAAATGGCGGCATGGCCAGATTTTCTAAAAGGAGGGAAACGGCCTTGTATCCTTTCTTGAACGGCGTGTAGCAGTGGTCCAAGGTTCTTTCCCCCTCCTGGTGACACACCTAATATTTTGGCGGAAGTTAGGCATAACTTTGAGGTTTGCCCTATAAAAATCCTCAGCCCCACCATAGCCACATCAGGATTCTTGTTCTGATGCCGACATAACACATCATGTAGGACCGATAGTGCCGCGTTGGAGTCCGCATGCGGTGGAATGTAGACGGCTGTGATGATCGCATGAGATCGCATGAGATCGCCAGATGCTCCAGGTCCAGCAAGCAGGTACGGGAAAGAGTCTTAATATCCTTAGGGTTGCACCAGTTGTTGGTGGTCATGAAGCAAACCCTTCCACCCTTAGATTTTCCGGACTCTTCCGTTCTATCCGCACGAAAAACAGAGAAAAACTCGGTTGGCCAGCGGAGTCAGCCATGTCTCCATCAGACAAAACATGTTACAGTTTCTTGTGTCCTGGTGGAATCTAATCCTCGCCCTGAGATCATCCATCTAGTTTTCCAGAGACTGGACATTAGCAAGAAGAATGCTGGGCAGAGGTGGGCAGTAGGCTTGAGCTCTGAGTCTGTTCCGAATCTCTCCCCCCCCCCCCCCCCCCACTTACCTCAATGCTTTTTTCCGACTTTCTCCCAGAGCCGTGCTCCCATTATGGCTGTTGTGACTCACTCTTATCTCTGCCGGCCATGCTGGATCGGTGAGTAAAGTGTCTAAACAGCCTTGGGTTACGCTAAAGTTTTAAGCTCAAAAGAGTTTTGCGATCGTAGAGTGTTAGCGCTGATGTGTTAGCAGCAAGAAATAAATTAAAAATCAACAAAATAGTTTAAAAAAACGCACAATCTCCGCAGAGCTACCACAATGGCGACTGGACTCAGCTGCGCCATCTTGGGATGCAAATACCAAGAGGTGTGTTTTAAAGAAAATAACTTGAAGGAGATGGATAGGCTTTAATAGGAGCATGAACACGTATTCTTCGGCCAACCGCTTAATTTGCCACTAATGGTGAGTGTAAAAAATGTGGCACTCAATGCATTAAGGTAGGGGGAAATCGTGGCCTTGCAGCTCGTTTGGTGCGGCCTTTCCCGGAGTCGGGCTCAGAGCTTCAGCGGCGGCGCAGTGGGGACCTTAACATCGCGGGCCCAGAGCTTCAGCGGTGGTGCAACTGGGACTGTAATATCGTGGACCCCCTTGCTGGGGGTCACCGGAGAACCGCTCCGACCGCTGGCCTGCAAAATCTGGAAGCCGCGGTCTGTGGATCTTCTGGCTGCAGGCGTGGAGTGGACTTTACTTACCATCATGGAGCGGGCGATCCCTCACCGGGGGTCGCCGGAGAAGAGGTCCGACTGCCGACTTGCGGCCTATTACATCTGGAAGCCACGGTCTCCGGTTAGGAGGTGGATGATTGGGAACTCCGGGCCGCGGGGTGTGCTCGACCTGTCCCAATCATCCCGACCAGAGGACTTGAACATCGGGCCGTCTGTAGCGGCGACTATAGGGGGTCAGGGCCCCAACCACAGGTCAACAAGGGATGAGGAGGAGGAGGAGGACTGTCTGTACTGTATTGCCCTCCACCACAGTGAAGAATGCTGTGGTGGATGTCTGTGTTGAATTATCTTGTGTATTGTGTCCTTTTTTAATTGTAACGCTGCATGGTAAATTACATCTCACTGCACCCTATGGTGCATGTGACAAATAAATTTGAACTTGAACTTGAGGGCAAAGATGAAAAAAAAAGGCAGTACGATAAGGAGATTTAGCATGAAAAGGGAATGAAATGTGGAGCAAGAGGAAGAAATATAGGTGCAAGGGGACAGGGTAGTGGAAAAGGAGAAATAGGTTCACATCCTAGTGAGACAAGGAAGAGAGGAAGAAAAAAGTGTTGGGGGGGTGCTGCATTGGAGAATTCTCACCATTGGATTATAAACTACCCACGTGGAATATGAGGTGCTTATCCTCCAGTTTGCGTGTGACCTCACTCAATTAAGGAGGCTCATGACAGAAGGGTCAGTATGAGAATAGGAAGTTAAAATGGTTAGCAACCAGGAGATCCATGGAAATTGTAGGAATAGCACTTAATTTTGCTTGGGTAGCTTACTACCCAGCGGTATGAATATTGAATTCTCTAATTTTAAGTAATTTCTACTTGCACTTTTTTACTTGTGTGGCTGTATGGTAACTCAAATACCACTGTACCTTAATTGGTGCACGTGACAATAAATGTGAACTTGAACTAATTCACAATTTTAGTCTACTTAAATCCTGGAAGTTGCTTATTCTCAAAGCAAATCATTTTATGTTCCCTCTCACCCATTTGGCAACCCGAGATATACGGCACCACATAATGATGCCAAGTTCAATAGCATACCAAAATAGGCCATCATACCCACTGTAATTAAAGTCAGAATTCCAGAAGCTGACCTTAACTTAAACCACCACAAATTGAAGCCATGTCTGCCAGCTGTTAGAAAACAGGAAGGAAAATGGATTTTATTTGACCCCATGAGTTCCCTTTTATGCTTTTCACTTCTGTACACAGATCCCTGCAAATTATTCACTTCAAATCAGATGATAATAATAATAATAATAATAATAATAATAATCTATATTGTCATTGTACAAGACAACGAAATTTTGTTGGAGCAGTCCTCCAGCTGCACAGGAATATGAGTATAAAATACGTTTAAAAAATAACTATTAAAAAAATTAGACTATAAACATATAGGAGTATGGGCGGGTGTGTGAGAGAGAGGGGGGGGAAATCAGTGTGGGAGGGGGATAGAGTTCAGTAGTGTCACAGCTCTATGGTAGAAGCTGTTTTTTAGTCTTGTCGTGCGGGTGCTCAGTGTCCTGTATCGTCTTCCTGAGGGCAGGGGGGTGAAGAGGCAGTCTCCAGGGTGTGTCTGTACTGTACACTGACAATGACAATTAAAATTGAATCTGAATCTGGTGTGCTGTCTCTAATGATGCCCTTGACCCTCCGGATGCAGCGGGTCCGGTAGATGTCCTCCAGTCTGGGGAGCTGGGTGCCAGTGATCCTCTCAGCAGTCTTAATGACGCGTTGGAGAGCTTTCCTGTTCTCTGCGGTGCAGCCAGAGTACCATACTGTGATGCAGTATGTGAGAACTGACTCGATGGCTGACCTGTAGAAGCTCACCAGCAGCTGTTGTGGGAGACGTGCCCTCTTCAAGCACCTCAGGAAGTGAAGCTTTTGAAGTCCTTTCTTGGACGTCACCGTGATGTTGACGGTCCAGGTCAGGTCGTGGCTGATGTTGACCCCGAGGTACCTGATGTTCTGCACAGCCTCCACTGTTCGCCGTTAATGGTGATGGGCTGATGGACGAAGGTCTTCGGTCTCCTCCTGAAGTCCAGGATCATCTCCTTTGTTTTTGCTGCGTTGAGGATCAGGTTGTTCTCACGGCTCCAGCTCACCAGGTTCTCTACCTCTGTCCTGTAGGCGGCCTCGTTGTTACTCGTGATCCTGCCTACCACGATGGTGTCATCTGCAAACTGTAATATGGTGTTGGCCTCGTGGGTGGGTTTGCAGTCGAGAGTGTAGAGGGAGAAGAGGAAGGGGCTCAACACACAGCCCTGTGGTGCACCGATGTTCAGGGTGATGCTGGAGGAGACCTGCCTCCCCATGCGCACAGTCTGTGGTCGGCCGGTGAGAAAGTCCAGGACCCAGCTGCTCAGGTGTGTGTTGAGGCCCAGGTGGTCCAGCTTGGTGACTAGTTTATGGGGGGGGGGGGGTGTTAAAGGCGGAGCTATAATCTATGAATAGCATCCGCACATAACTGTCCCGCTGGTCAAGGTGTGTCAGGGTGAAGTGGAGGGCCAGTGACATTGCGTCCTCCGTCGACCTGTTTGCCCTATAGGCAAATTGGTGGTGGTCTAAGGAGGGGGGGATGCTGTTCTTCAAGTGTCCCAGTACCAGACGTTCGAAGCACTTCATCACCACCGGTGTCAGCGCCACTGGCCGATAGTCGTTGAGGGACCTGATGGCTGATTGTTTTGGCACAGGGATGATTGTGGCTGTCTTGAGGCATGTTGGGACGGAGGCCTGCAGCAGGGAGGTGTTAAACAGGTCCGTGAGCACCGCAGTCAGCTCCCCTGCGCAGTGCTTCAGAACCCGCCCTGGTACTCCGTCAGGTCCGGTGGCCTTGTTGGGGTTGATGTGCTGCAGGGTCCGTCTCACGTCGTGGGGGCTCAGAGTCAGCACCGGTGGTGAGGGTCCCTGCTGTGCCCGTATGTTGTCACTGCTGTCGGCGCAATCAAACCTGGCAAAAAAACAGTTCAGGTCGTCAGGGAGGGATGAGCTTTGTGCGTGTGTGGAGCTGTTGTAGCCGGTGATGGTTCTGATGCCCTGCCACATGCGTCGAGAGTCTGAGCTGTTAAAATGCTCCTCGATACGCTTCGTGTAGCAGTGCTTTGCTTCCCTGATGTCCTTCCTCAAACTGGACCTTGCTGTTCTGTAGGCCTCTGCATCACCTGAGTGGAAAGCTGCATCCCGGGCCTTCAGCAGACCAGTTACAGCGCCATTCATCCATGGCTTATGGTTGGGGAGTGTCAGTATTGTCCTCTGTGTGGTGACACTGTTCATACAGAAGGTGATGTAATCCAATACTGATGAGGTGTAGGTGTAATAAGAGCAGGGCTGCCAACTCTCACGCTTTGAGTGTGAGAATCATGCATTTGGCCAAATTCTCATGCTCTCAGACTGATCACAAATTTCTCACGCTCTGTTGTGAGAAATTCTGTGATCAACGAGAATTTCAAAACTCATATCAAGTGCATAATCCACGGGTGTTGGAGAGCCGGGACTGAGGGAGGGATGGAAGCAGAAGCAGCGGCGGGGACAGATGCGGACTTGAAGCCGGGGCTGGCGAGTGTTTGCCGGGCTGACGAGTCGCTCGCTGCAGCTCCGGCCATGGAGCAGTGCAAGAGCCCCGGGCCGTTGGAGGCGTCGGAAGCGTTGCGCCGCTAACGTTAGTCTCTGTGCCGAATTCGCCCTGATGACCAGCATGCATCAGGCAGCGTCTCTGGAGAGAAGAAATGGGTGACATTTCTGGTAGTGAACCTTCTAAGGGACTCTTCCCAAAACCTTTAGAAGGGTCTCGACCCGAAACGTCACCCATTCCTTTTCTCCAGAGATGCTACCTGTCCCGCTGAGTTGCTCCAGCATTTTGTGTCTCTCTTCGGTTTAACCAGCATCTGCATTTCCTTCTCACACAATGAGACCCAACAAGACGACTTTGCAGCTAGTACCAGGTAGTAGTGGGTGGGTGAGGGACGGAGAGAGATGTTAAAGAAATCGATATTCATACTCAATCGGGGAAATTAGTTGATATCTGTCTTTAAATTGATATTTTGTTCATCTTTAAATGTCTTGGATTCATGCATCGTGGGAACAAATAAGCAAAGGCAAGATGTTAAATATAAACTACAAATTAATTTCAGAAAATATAACTTGTAGAGATGAACTTTGCCCTTCACTTTACAAAGAATAACCTCAGGGATTATGCAGTAAATGTCATTCAAATACTGTGCAACCTTTGGATAATATTGTTCATGTTCAAATCAAATAGGTACGTCTTGATTTGTTCAATATTATAATTAACTCAAAGTTACAGCGTGGAAACAGCCCTTCGGCCCCTGAAGTCCGTGCCGACCATCGATCACCCGTTCACACTGGTTCTATGTTATCCCACTTTCTCATCCACTCCCTACACACTTGAGGGCAATTTACAGAGGGCCAATTAACCTACAAACCCGCATGTCCTTGAGATGTGAGAGGAAACCAGAGCACCCGGAGAAAACCGCGGTCACAGGGAGAACGTGCAAACTCCACACAGACAGCACCCGAGACCAGGATCGAACTCGGGTCTCCGGCGCTGTGGGGCTTTAATTGTAATGTTACTACTTGGGCCTCCGCTGAAGGTCTGGTTAATTGGCTTGGTATAAGTATAAATTGTCCCTAGTGTGTGTAGGATAGTGTTAATGTGCGGGGATCGCTGGTCGGTGTGGACTTGGTGGGCCGAAGGGCCTGTTTGCGCGCTGTATCACTGTCCGGCTAGCAGGGCTGTGTAGGGCCGAGTGCCGGGACACGGTGACATCTGGCTCTGATCTCCACAAAGCCAATCACGAATCGAGCAGCGCCGCAGATCAATGGGCCTCTGGTGCTTGGAGTCGGTCCACAGACAGAGAGGAAATTGGCTGCTACTCCGGCTTTTTGTGTCTATCAGTGACTTGGAGAGTAGGCTGGACAACGAGTGACGCAGCTGGTCACGGCTCCCCTGATCTACGCTATTCCCACACACTTATTGGCCTGTCCCACTGAGGCGACTCTTTGGCGACTGTCAGGGACTAGTTTTACTAGCATTCACCTACGACAACCTCCGACAGCAAAAAATTGTTGCCACTGCCGCTTGTAGTCGACTAAAAGATTGCCTAAGTGGGACAGGCCCTTCAGGTTGCAGCTCGGTGCTTCCTGGAGGACAACCAGTGGCTGCTGGAAGTAGGTACCAAGCACTGGGTAGAAACGGTGGAAAATAGTGGCCTTCAAATGGGGGTGATTGGAGACAGCATCCTGCTTGCCTGTTAGATTTTCACTGACTGTAACTGCAGGAAAAATGTTCCCGATGTTGGGGAGTTCAGAACCATGGGTCACAGATTAAGAATAAAGGGTAGGCCAGTTAAGACTGAAATGAGGACAAACTTTCTTCACCCAAAGAGTTGTGAATCTGGAATTCTCTGCCACAGAAGGCAGTGGAGGCCAATTCACTGCATGTTTTCAAGTGAGTTGCATTTTGCTCTTGGGGCTCGTGAAATCAAGGAATATGGGGAAAAAAAAACAGGAAAGCGGTACTGATTTTAGATGAACAGCCATGATCATATTGAATGGCAGTGCTGGCTCGTAGGGTCTATTGGCCTATTCCTGCACCTATTTTCTATGTTTCAATGCTTGAGTATACGGCAATAAAACTCGACCACTTGATTTTGAAGCATTCATGCATGGTGCAAGTATAATGCAATCATAGAGTGATACAGTGTGAAAACAGGCCCTTCAGCACAACTTGCCCACACCCGCCAACATGTCCCAGCTACACTACCTGCTTTGGTCCATATCCCACCAAACCTGTCCTATCCATGTATCAGTCTAACTGTTTCTTAAATGTTGGGATGTCCCTGCCTCAACTACCGCCTATGGTAGCTTGTTCCATACACCCACCACCCTTTGTGTGGAAAAAGTAATCCTTTAAAAAGTTACCTTAAATATACTTCAAACAAAAAGCATTGAAATCATCAACAATGCACTAAAACATGATTTTAATACATCAAATTAAAAAAAGTCCCTACACCCCATTTCTACCACCCCCTCCCCCCACTCGATTGTTCCACTCCCTCGCCGATTACCCCCAAGGCGAGTGATCAGTGATCACTCAGCCCCCCCACTTTCAAAAATGCTTTGTGGCCCCTGGTTCAGACAGAGAGCACTGCCAGATGTGAGCGGGGAACTGAGGCCAGTTGTCCGTGATGTCTGGATCCCAATGCTCAGCGCTTCGTGTTTCGGAGTTGGCTAATGTGATTGATTTGCAATTAGCCTGATTTGTAATTAGTTGACAAAACCTAAATTTATTAATCCAGAATATCCAGGGGGATGGGATAAGTGTAATATTAAAATGACATGCAAGGTGTCAGGCATACAAGGTGTCACAACATACAGCCCTGATAACCCATTATTTCCTTCAGTTAAATATTGGGAAGGTAGCACTTTTGTCATTTGCCACTCAATTATTATGTTTGTTTACCTCACTGACTATTTCTAAACCCCCCGTCCTAAATTCCTTTGACAGGTTGAATAGAAATGTCCCCAATCTTGTTGTTTTATTAATTGAACACTTAGATGAACATCCTCAAGTATAGTAATCAAATGGAAACCGATTCAGATGCGATGTTTAAGAGCTTGTTCAAAGAAAGGGAATATTTTAAAGGAGTGACAGAGATACTTGAAGGGGAATGTGTGAGGAGGTTATTATTTGTCTTTAGTTTTAGCTTGAACCAGGACAGCTGAAGTTTCAAAGTTTAATATAGTAATTGTGCTAATGCTGACTCCAACAACCACCTTAAGAATATCATCCATTCCGGAGGTTTTATTTTTCTGATGCCATTTGGATTTCACTTGATACTCACTTGGATTTCAATCACTTCAATGTAAAAGTAATTGGGAATGGGGAGCATTGGAACAAAAATGTCCCTTTATACATATTACCTGTAATATAATAATGTATGCATGTTGGTAGGTGCAATCAAAACAAAGATCCGTTTATCATGGTTGTGTTATGAATATCACAGAAAATATTATGTACTCTCAAGATCACATTTAGTAGAATAATATTGCTTAAATATATACTTGACTTTGCATTTCGGAAAAGTCCCAGTTGAGAGAAAGACTGCAAAATACTGAAAATATTGGGGGCGAAAATGACTTCAGGATAGTTTGTTAGGAATATGAAGGAAATGGTAACAGAATACTTATACAGCTGAGTGAGTATAATTTTATGGATGAGAAATTGTGTTCAACCAATTGATGACTTTTTTGACAAAGTAGCTAGCATGTTAGATAACAAGGAAGTTTATGGGTGTAGCAACTTTTGTTGTACAAAATTTGGCCTGTGAAGTGCCCATTGAAAGATTACTGCATTAGATAAGCACCTGTGAACTTGAACGTAATACATGAATACACTAAGATCATTCATGTTCTGCACCTGATAAACAGAGCCTGGCTCTACAATGGAATGTAATTAGGAATGTAATTTAGTCTAACCTTATTCATAGCTAATCCAATTTAAACCATAAATATTCCATTCAAATGTGTTAAAAGACTCGCTACAGTAAGCACCAGATTGCACAATTTCAAGCTGAAAAATGCAAAAGCTCCTTACCATGGGAGAGGGGCACTCCCTTCCCACACCCTCCCCCCTCGGTCGCTACGCTCCCCTCTGGCTTGGTCTCTCGCAATTTCTCACTCCCAACTCTCACCCAATGTTGGCAGCCCTGATAAGAGGCAAGCAGTGCTAGTAACTAGATAGGGGCTGATCCTGCTGCAAAACCTGCAGAGTTTTGCTGGCAGATGGAGCTCAGACATTGGCAATGGTTCTGTGCCGGTTCTTATGCAGCATTCCACCCAGCAAAGCGGTGGCTGGACGCCTGCCCTGACTCAGAGTCTGGTCCCACCTCAGCCAATTCCTTCCGTTTCTTCAAACTTCCCGAGTGCCAATGATAATAAAATGTGAAAGGGTACTCAAAGAACCCAATCTGAATGATTTAGGCAACCCTTCAGTTGTCAGACAAACCAAACTATGTGATGATAAAAGTGTTGCATTTTGTTATTCTCGGAGCCAGATCACAGGGCTGAATTTTTGACCATAAAAGTTTGCTGATAGTTTTCAATTGCTGGACAATACAACACTATGGACAATACAACACTATGTTCTTAAACATAGAACAGTAGAACACAAGAACAGGCCCTTTGGCCCACAATGTCTCTGCCGAACAAGGTGCCAAGACCACCTCGTATCTACCTGCACATAATGCATATCCCTCCAATCCCTGCATATCCACAGGCCTATCCAAAAGTTTCTTAAATGCCATTATCATATCTGCCTCCACCATCATCCCCAGGAGAGCGTCCAGGCACTCACCCCCGTGTAAAAAAAACTTGCCCCTCTCCATTCAGTTCAAGTGAAGTACAATAGATAGACAGACAAAAGGGGAAGATACAGAATGCAGTCTATAGTGCTCAGCATTGTAGCACATCAGTTGCTAGGACTATGTCCAATGTCCTGAATGGGGTAGAGGTGAATTGAATAGTACCATAGCTTATGGACCTTTCAGAAGTCTGAAAATGGAGGGGAAAAAGCTGTTCCCGAGTGTGGTGGTATATATCTATATTACTAAAAGTCTGATCTTGACAGCTTTTGGCCCACTCTGCTGCGATTTTCCGAGAGAACGCTGCCACCTAAGGCCATCATTTTTGGTCACCACGCTCAGAGTCCCCTTTCCGCCTTCCGTGACTGGAGGGTTTTTCCCATCAAAGAAAAATCAGAGATATTAATGTTTTTAAAAAAATTGCCATTCTCTCTGCTGCCCCCGCTGGCAGCAGGGGGGAGGGACTATAAAACCCGGAAGTGTAGTCCCTCACTCAGTCTCTGCCAGACCCAGGAAGCGAGAGGGTCATGGCTCTCTGAGTTGCGAATAACACTGAACGCACGTCTACTCCACGGTGAATCCCCACAATGCGGCTGTAAAGTGGCTGCTGCCTAATTGTTTGCCTCGCCTTTTTAAAACGTTTGTGTTCACAAAATGAATTTTGGTTGTCGGGTGGCTGCAGCCAAATTGTTTGCCTTGGCTTGGCTTTTAAAATCGTTGCAACAGTTGGCTGCCAGCCCAAGAATCCACTCGGCCCACAATGTTTATACTAGCTCTCAGGAAACCAGTACCTTCGGCCTGCAGCACCCATACTAGCGCAACAGAACCCCCCCCCCCCCCCCACTGGCGAGCAATATTGGAATTGGTGGAGAGGTGGAATATTGCGTTGGTGACCAGCCCTCCTGTGTGATGCTGGGACCCAACGGTCCCACTTAGTCTAGTATATATTTAAAATTGTGTGGCTGTGAAGGTAATTGGCATGATTAGTAAATTTGCAGATGACAACTGGAGGTGGATTGGACATTGAAGACATTTCTAAGATCAATTATGGCCATCCTGTTATAGGAAGGATGTTATTAAACAGGAAAGAATGCAAGAAGGATTTCATAGGTTGAAGGGTCTGTTTCCACACTGGATGACTCTATTGAGTACCTAAGCTTTGCTATAAAAATGTTTAATGGGATGAAGTAAATGGAAACTAGAGAACTCTGCCAGTATTAATGTTTGCAGCAACATAGCTGGTGGTACACTGTTCCAATTATGTTGTAAAACCACTTCTTAATGCAGACTTAACGTGGATCGGTTTCTAGGTACTTTGATTATTAACATAGAACAAAGCATTGTGAGAATAAAGTTTTAACCTTATTTCCTGGTCCATTCAAATCAGCAATTCAGTATATTGAGCTGGCGAGTCAAACTTGTAAATGCACACGATTGATGAAACTGCACCTTAGTTATTTAAGATGCTATCAGATCTACTGAATGTTTCCATATTTTTTGTGGGTGTACTGGCAGATCAAGTATACTGAGAAGCAAGATTGATTTTTTTTTTAATTTGCTCATATTTGATGGATATAACTCATTTGTCTAGAAATTTCAGTGTAGCTTTTTTTGGACAATGTCCATTTTAACTAACCCTGACAATTTTCAGATGCCTCAGAGGCTCAAAGGAATGGCTCCTAGATTTCAGAAGTTGGTATTTGAAAACATGATACCACTTTCTCATCTGCTTTGCTCAGAATCTCAGCCATGGACTGGAAGCCTGGACTAGTATTGTGCCTCAGAGATTGGTGCTATACTCATTGCTTGGTTTGAATAAAATTGCATTTTCTCCAGTCTTAACAATTACAAAAAAAAAAACAAGACCCACACTTAACACACACATCCATCACAATGAATCTCCAACACCTCCTCACTGTGATGGAAGGCAAAAGTCTTATCTCTTCCCTTGTTCTTCTACCATGGTCCAGCAGTCCACTGCAATGTCGAGGCGAGTTGGGACTCCCGATGTTAAAGCCCCCGGCGGGCGATAGTAAATCCCGCGGCCGTTAAGCCGCATCGGGCGATGTTAGGCCCCACTCCCAAGTCATTTCAACCCGCGATTCCGGCGGGGAAAGTAGCCGTTGCGGGAGCTCCGAAAAGCGGTCTCCCACCAGGGACCTGCAAGCTCCCGATGTTGCCGTCCACCTAGCCTGCGGCCGGAGACTCCGAAGCTCCAAAGTAGGGTCGCAGCCGCGCGCCACCACAGCTCCTCCTGCTCCGAAGTCGGCCAGCTCCGCGATGGCAGGTCCGCAGGCTCCGCGACTGGAGCACTCAGGTTGGTTCCGGCCAGAGGACGCCGCCAGCTCCACGATGTTAGGCCCAGCGACATTAGAGACCCGACAGGGAAAAAGTCGGGTCCCTGAACAGGAAAGAGATTAAACGGTTTTCCCCACCCCACCACATATACACAACGAAAAAAATAATAAAACTAGAATCAAAACATACATTTAACGAGACAAAAATAAATAAAAGACAGATGGACTGCAGTCGAGCCGCTGCCGTTAGGCGCTGCCACACCACACCACAATTGTATCAAAAATCTGGATGAGAATGTACAAGGCATTATTAGTAAGCTTGTAAATGATACTAAAATAGGTGGTATTGGAGATAGTGACCAGTAATTACAGCATAAACTTGATTAGCTGGGCAAGTGGGCTGAGGAATGGCTAATGGAGTTTAATTGCATTTTGGGGAAGTCAAACGAGAGCAAGATCTTCTCAATGGTGGAAGCCCTGGAGAGTGTGTGGAACAAAGGGACCTAGGAGTACATGTATATAGTTTCAAGAAAGTGGTGTCACAGGTAGATAAGGTTGTAAAGAAGGTGTCTGGTACATCAGCCTCCATCAGTCAGGGTATTGAGAATAGAAGGTGGAACGTTACAGTTGTACCACATGTTGGCGAGGGTGTATTTGGAGCATTGGGTTCCGACCAGATTTACAAGGCCATTGCCAGGACTAGAGTGTCTGCGCTGTAAGGAGAGGTTGGGCAAGTTAGGATTTAATTAGTAAGGGGGAGGGGGTAAATGCACAGTATTTTTCCCATGTTGGGGGGAATAAAGAACAAGGGGACATAGGTTTAAGGTGAGAGGGGCTGTTTTTTTCCCCACTCAGAAGCTGGTGAGTATATGGAATAAGCTACCAGAGGAGTTAGTTGTGGAAGGGACTAAAGGAGGAGGAGCCATCTTGGGGAACGGCTGCTAACCAGCAGCCGTCCGTTTAATTCATTTTTTTTTCAGTTTTCAGTTAGTTTTGTTCGTCGTTTTTTCGGAGAAATGGACCTTATTGTGGGGGGGAAGGAGGTAACCTTACTTCTAGGTCCCTACCTGGTCGGTGAGGCAGCTTTTTCTCTGGGCTGCCCGTCGACCCGTCCTCGTGGCCTACCAGCGGGCTTGGAGCGCCGTTTCCTGGTGGGGACCGCCCAGCACCTCGGCTTCGGTGGCGGCACAGCGCTGGAGTGCCATCGCGGAGCGGAGTGGGCGATGCCTTGCCCGGGTCGCCACGCTGGATCGACGCGCTGGAGCTCCGCCGAGAGCAACACCTCCGGGCTGCGGAGCGGAGCGGGCGGCGCCGACATTAACATCGGGAGCCTGGGAACTCCAACTCGATGCGTCCTTGTCGGTTTCGGAAGCCGACAATCTCCTGCTAGGAAGCGGCCGTTCCAGGTGGCCCAGCCGCTGTGAGGACTCTTCCAATGCCGGGGCAACACCACCCGGCTAGAACGGCTAGGAACATCGGGCCTCCGTTGAGGCAACAGCGGTGGCCTTAATAGGCCTGACTTTTTGGTAGAATTGGGGTTGGGGACTGGACTTTTGTGCCTTCCCCCACAGTGGTAACCACTGTGGGGGGATGATTTTTCTGTGTGCAAGGTACTTTGTTAGTCTGTGTCCAAGATGCCTGTCGGAAGAGAGAGTGGACGCTGGCGCGCTTTAGCTGCCGCTGCTCTCTCTTCACATTGTGTTTTTTTTTGATTTTTTGATTGTGTCTTTCTATCTTTAACTTGTGTATTGATGATGTCCTTATTATTTATTTTTCTCCGACTATATGTTTTTTTTTCTCTTCCGTTTAATCTTTGTAAGGTGACCTTGAGATTTGAAAGGCACCCGAAAATAAAATGTATTATTATTATCATTATTATAACCACATTTAAAAGACACTTTGGCGTGTACATGGAGAAGAAAAGTTGAGAAGGATATGGGCCGAGCACGGGCAAATTGAATATCTTGGTCGGCATGTACAAGTTGGGCCAAATTGCTTGTTTCCATGCTGCATGACTATGACCTTATGTCCAAATGGGTCTGGAAGTCACAGCGTGCAGAGCACCATGAACTGTGTCTTAGCTCCTGAACTCTTTAAACCTCTACTGGAGAGGAGTTCGTAAAGGGTCAAGCAGTGGATTAAATAAGAACAGCACCCCTTTATATTGGGCAGAAAAAAAAATCCCCACATCATTTGATCAGAGAATTAAGTGAAGAGAGGGAAAGATGACGGAGAAACATGCAGGAACCTATTATACACTGGGGAGGAGTCATGTGGTCAGGTTTGGGCAGGGGAAAGCAGTCCTACATTCTTCAAGGCGTTAGGAAAGGAATTGTATTCACTTGTTGGCATCTTCATTCCACTCCGTTACATTAAATGTTACAGGGATGCAATGCTGAGGCTTTATAAGACACTGGTCAGACTGTATTTGTGTGTTGTGGACTACTGGGCCTGTACTCAGAGGGGTTTAGAAAGATTAGGGGGTATTGTAACTCATTGTTACTTACTGAATAGTGAAAGGTTTGGATGGAGTGGATAGCCTTAGAATAAATTATGAAAGATGAGGAGAAATATCTTTAGTTAGAGGGTAATGAATAAGTGGAATTCATTGCCCCAGACAGCTGTGGAGGCCAGGTAATTGGGTATTTTTAAGGTGCAGATTGACAGATTCTTGATTAGTAAGGTGTCAGGGGTTAAGGGGTGAAGCCAGGAGAATGGGGGTGAGAGGGAAAGATAGATCAGCCATGATTGAATGGTAGAGTGGACTTGATGGGCTGAATGGCCTAATTCTACTCCCATAATTTATGAACCTATTAAGACCACTTTGTCCGAGTTGTGTCTTACCATATTCATCCTCAGGGTAACCTGGTCCAAGCTCCCCTGAAACACCCGAAAGCATTACATGGGCTTCTGAAAACATCATGTGTGGCCCAGACACAGAAAGAGTGCCGAGACACCAAGCACTAAAGCAAGCACCCTGTCAAATTTCATAGCTGGTCCAATACAATGCAAACTAACATTATAATTTACTCCAGGTTAATTTAAACTGCAAACCACAAAATAAAAAAAAATTAATTAACCTGAGTCAATTACATTTTTTGTGGGTTTACAATGGTATTTAAATGATAGAGAACTTGCGCAATGTCTTGTCATCCTAATTGATTCAAATGAATGTTCTGCCCATGGTTGGATTTACTCCGTTTGCTAGCATTTTACTTTAGAAATAAAACATTTCTCATTACATGTGATCCTCGTGTTATGGCAGTTTAGGTAACAGAAATTTGCTTAGATCCCAAATCAAGACCCAATGTTTAAGAAACCAAATAAGATTCGCTCAAGTAATTTATGCATGTAAAAAAGCAAATAATCACAAAATTCAATTTTGCTCAGCTCTGGTTTCTTGACATACGAGTGGATGTCATAGAAACATAGAAAATAGGTGCAGGAGGAGGCCATTCGGCCCTTCGAGCCAGCTTTGCTTGAAGGTCACAGATTTACATACTGGAAAATTGTTATGGTTATGGCTTCATAGGTTTTCTATGAACGCAACCCCCCAGTAAAATGGGGGGTAGTTGCCTGCAGAGTAGAAGCCACATGCATGAACTACCCACTCTTTGAATGGCCAAACCTGCTCACCACCACTCTTCTCCAAACCATGCACATCAGTTGCAGCTCTGAATCCATACACGTCACTGTTAATTCTGTGCAGATCAATCTAGCGGATCAGCCTACCATTTAACAAATGATTTACTACAATCTATGTAGACTACATCCACCGCCCTACCCTCAAAGATCACTCTTGTCACCTCCTCCAAAAGCCCAATCAAGTTGGTAAGGCACGACCTGCCGTGTACAAAGTCACACTGATGGTCCCTAATTAACCCATTTTCTTCCTATCCGGAAGAATGCACTCCAATAGCTTCCCTACCACTGATGTGAGCCTCACTGGCTTATAATACCCTGGACTCTCTCCACTTCCCTTCTTAAATAAAAGAAGAACATTAGCTACTCTTCAGTCCACCGGGACCTCACCAGTAGCGAGAGAAGATGCACAAATCTTTGCCAAGGCTCCTGCAATCTCGTCTTGCCTCTCTCAATAACCTGGAATAGATCCCGTCTGGTCCTGGGAATGTATCCACTTTAATTCTCTTCAAGAGCTGCAACATCTCCTTCGCAATCTCAAACTGCCTTTGCATATTAGTGTTCTCCATACTTTCCTCACTGTCCTTCACCTTGGTGAAAGCAGATGCAAAGTACTCATTTAATACCTTGTCTACATCCCCAGACTCCAAGCACAAATTCCCTCCTTTAACCTTGAGTGGGCCTTTCTTCTCTCTGGATACCCTCTTGTTTTTTAATGCAGATAAATTAAACTTTGGGATTTTCCCTAATCCGATTCACCAAAGCCATTTTGTGGCCCCCTTTGGTTCTTCTAACCGCTAGCTTGAGTTCTTTCCTCCTTTCTTTATATTCCCCAAAAGCCCTGCCTGATTTAATCCTCTTAAACTTTGCATGCATTTCTTTTTGGCCAAATTTAAAACCTCTTTGGTCATCCAAGGTTCCCGCACCTTGCCATCTTTATCCCTCTTCCTCAATGGAACATGCCAGTTCTGAACTTCAATGAACTGGCCTTTAAACGACCCCCACATATCAGATGTGGAATTACCCAATACCAACTCTCCTTGTGTACCCTCCCAAGCTCCCGCCTAATAACAGTGTAACTTTGCCTTGGTCCAATTTAGTATCTTCCCACAAGGTCCAGCCTACTCCGTGTACAAAATAATCTCTTCCATTGTAACATCAGTCACCCGGCCAGACTCATTTCCCAAGATAAGGTCCAGTATGCTCCCTTCTTGGTTTGCACTGTCCTCTGAGTGTTGTCGTGACAGTCTCCCTGATCAGTAGTGCAACTCCTCCACCTCTATTGTCTTGCTCTCCTTTAAATGACACGGCATTGTTCCAGTACCACACTGAATTTCAGTCTACATTTTAGTGTTCTAAAAATGGGGATTAAATCCCTACCCTTCTATTTCATAGGACAGTGCACTATCAGTTGAGTAAAGCTATTCAATTTTTAAGCAATGATCGTGATGAATGCAGTTCCCAAGTACTAGGTTGCCTTTCAATGAGACTTTAATCTAATCTTTCAGGAGGAAGTATAAGGTATCATGGTCCCATTCAAAGAGGAGTTTTTCCAGTGACTCTGCCAATATTTGTCACTCAACCTTTCTAAAACAGATCATATGGGTATTATTCCATTTGTTTGTGGGAACTTGCCAGGTTAAAAACTGGCTTCTGTATTTTCCTACTGACATCAGTAAATATATTGCAATTGCTCTCCAGTAGCTGCAAAGTGTTTAATGATTTACTTAAGTTGTGAAAAGTGCTCTACAAATCTAAGATTTTTCTTCCTGTAATCTCTGAAACACCAAGCATTTGGATACAGGCATAGAAAAACTTCAATTCATTAAATATTAAACCATGTCACCCATTTCCATCTATACAGCACAAATATTTGGCAAGTAATTATTTTATGAAAAAAAACCAGATAAATTAAAGACAACCCGACATCATCACCTAACATCAAGGATGTATCATTAGTACTAAATTCCTTTTTTGTGCTTTTCTACCACTTTATTAATCCAGTTATGTTAAATACTGTAGAAGTATTAGAAAACAATATCAAAGTGCTAAGTTTTGTGGTTAAAGGTACAACATTTTAGTACTAAATTTCTAATGACAATCAAGATAATTCTGAAGCAATATGGTACTGTTGTGTGGTGGAGGCAGAATGCTAGAGGACCTTTGTCTTGCTGATGTTCAGAATGAGGCCCAATCTTTAGTAAACTTCGGTGAAGAGGTCAACAAAACCTTGGAGCTCGGGTTCTGAGCTCAAACAGAAAGTGTTTTGTGCAACTCAACCACATAGGGTTGAATGGTGTCTGTACGGACCAACTTCTCTCTTGTAGCAGCTTGTTGACAGTGATATGCAACCATGCAGAAAGATTGATAAATGTATTGGGGTAGTAGTGCAGTCTTGTGTGCCACCAGCTTTCAATGAAAATGGTTCTGTTGTATCCAT
Organism: Leucoraja erinaceus; assembly: GCF_028641065.1. Lineage (NCBI taxonomy): Eukaryota > Metazoa > Chordata > Chondrichthyes > Rajiformes > Rajidae > Leucoraja > Leucoraja erinaceus. The sequence continues at coordinate 36,752,930 of NC_073377.1, read as the reverse complement.
TTTGCATACTTGGCTGCCTCAGACTACCAAAGAATCAGCACCCAAGCACTTTCAGAATAGGAAGGGAAGGGGTTAATTGGAAATAAACCACTTGCCGTTTGCTGTTGAGACTTTTCTAATGTGTCAAAATTGCAGAACAAGTGCAGCCACAACAGTACAACTTGTGTGGATCATGTGGACTAATTTTTTTTTTTAATTTGTATTTGTTTCCGTTTCGTCTCTACAAACTGGTTCACTTGTCTCTCTTCTTCTTATGCAGTCCCTTCATAGAAACATAGAAATTAGGTGCAGGAGTAGGCCATTCGGCCCTTCGAGCCTGCACCGCCATTCAATATGATCATGGCTGATCATCCAACTCAGTATCCCGTACCTGCCTTCTCTCCATACCCTCTGATCCCCTTAGCCGCAAGGGCCACATCTAACTCCCTCTTAAATATAGCCAATGAACTGGCCTCGACTACCCTCTGTGGCAGAGAGTTCCAGAGATTCACCACTGTGTAAAAAAAGTTCTTCTCATCTCGGTTTTAAAGGATTTCCCCCTTATCCTTAAGCTGTGACCCCTTGTCCTGGACTTCCCCAACATCGGGAGCAATCTTCCTGCATCTAGCCTGTCCAACCCCTTAAGAATTTTGTAAGTTTCTATAAGATCCCCTCTCAATCTCCTAAATTCTACAGAGTATAAACCAAGTTTATCCAGTCTTTCTTCATAAGACAGTCCTGACATCCCAGGAATCAGTCTGGTGCACCTTCTCTGCACGCCCTCTATGGCAATAATGTCCTTCCTCAGATTTGGAGACCAAAACTGTACGCAATACTCCAGGTGTGGTCTCACCAAGACCCTGTACAACTCCAGTAGAACCTCCCTGCTCCTATACTCAAATCCTTTTGCTATGAAAGCTAACATACCATTCACTTTCTTCACTGCCTGCTGCACCTGCATGCCTACTTTCAATGACTGGTGTACCATGACACCCAGGTCTCGCTGCATCTCCCCTTTTCCTAGTCGGCCACCATTTAGATAATAGTCTGCTTTCCTGTTTTTGCCACCAAATTGGATAACCTCACATTTATCCACATTATACTGCATTCTGACCATGATTTTGTGCCTAGTCATCTGGATCTACAAACACCTTTTTTTCCCCACCTCAATTGCCAAAACACTGTGCTGGTGAATTTCACCATTGATGTATCTCTTCATGAAGAAATTAATCCAGAGATTTAAAAATGGTCCATTTTTAGGGTCTCGGCATAATAATTTATTGTTGAAGTACAGTGCTGTGGAACAGGGCCAGGATGTTAAAGGACATTTGACCTTGGATGCTCAATGTAAGGCCCTTCTTAGAGTTAAAGTCAATGTGATTCAGATAAGAAACAGGTCCTTTGGCCCAATTCATGGCAATCATCATGTGATAATGAAGGCATGTGGTTAGAAGCTAATCATGTGTTTGACACAATTTGCAAGCTGTCCAGTTTTCATTTCCTCTGACAAATGCAGTTGAAAGAATCATCTCTTTAGTGTGAAATATCATTGATGTGACATTTGAGGGTTTCTGCATGTAGCACCATCGTCAAGTACATAATTACAGATCAGTAATCACTAAAGAACAATGAGGATTAATAATCCCTTTAATGAAAAGGAAAAGTTCACTTTATACTGCAAAGTAGAAACAAGGCACACCCAGGAGATCAGATATGCATTTCGTTGTCTCTGTACTGTACACTGACAATGACAATTAAAATTGAATCTGAATCTGAATGTTGTAGCCAATTCTGGACTCCATCTGTGGTGGAGAGCAGTGCTACCAGACCTCATTACCAGCCTTCAGTTTTATAGCAGCCACCAAGTACCCACATTATTCCAATGTAGAAACCAAACTTTTGTCGACTTTTTAAATTTCCATTATTTCACTTAATAAATTGAGCAGTATTTTTTTAAGAAGTGTTATTTATAATTGTTTTAAATACATAATTATCTGAACCACTGATTGATCTCCACATAGTACATTGTCAAATGTATTTTGTCAAAGACTGTGCTGGGAGCATGATCTCAGGTTCCACTAACCAGGACCTGCTCCACCCTGTGAGATGACATGGAGTGAAGGATTCCTGTGCAATGGATCTAGTCCATGCAGGTCCTGCAGCCGGCTAGCGTGGCCAGTGTATTACCCTAGGGGCAGGGTGCAGGCAGCGAGTTGGATCGCCAATGTTCCGGCCCAAGCAATGCATCAGAACATTTCCCAATTCCTCAGCTTTTTATTCACCTAAACCACCCGAGTCATCACAGCAACTGAAGACAAAGAATCTTTTCACTTATCAAAAGAGCAAAGCATCCTCAGTCTGGACTTGGCAAAGCCCTTTGTACAATGGACAACAATGATAATCGCGTTGCCGTCATTAGTTTCTCACCTGTAGAATCTGTCGTTCCAATTGAGAGTTTCCTTTGCATAGTTCCATGATCTGTCGCAGCAGTAGCTTGGTACTCTCAGTCTTCCCAGCACCACTTTCCCCACTGAATTCAAAAGAGAAGCAAACCAAAGTTATGCATTATTTTTCAACTGCTTCATATCTAGTCGTCATTAAAATTAGAGTAAGAATTACAGAAATATGATGTTTCAGTGCAATCAGTGGATAAATTAACACCAGTTTTTCTTGGTTTTATTGGGACAAGATAAATCAAACCATGAAGCAAATGCTAGAAAAGATTTCGAAATTACACTGCAACAGCTTACGAGATCTGCACATGTAAGCATCAATTCTGGGAACCTGAAAACAGGACCTCAGGAAAGGAACACATTCAAATCTGGCCTGTTTTACTCAATATATACTAAAGCTCCTGATTACCACATCTTTATTCAATAATGACCCAATGTCATTGAATCAAAGCTACTCAACCAAACCTGTTCAACAGTCACCCATTACATATCCTCCCTCGCTGCAATCCATTCCCCCTGCAGCTTGCACAGGTAAAACAGAGGCTCACATGCAACTCTTCAAATCTCATCTATTGCATCTGGTGGTTGTGATGAGGCCTGCCTTACATCAGCAAAACCAAGTGTACTCTAGACGACTATGTCACCGAACACTTGCGCCATAAACCACCAAGTTTTGCTGGAGAGCACTAGTCTAACTCCTTTTTCTATTCTGACCTTTCTGTTCTGGGCTTCCCCCATTGAGAGAGCACAGTCACATACAAAATGGCAGAATAGCACCTCATATTCTGCTTGGGTAGCTTACAACACAAAGGTATGAAAATGTAATTCTAAAATGTTTAGTACCCCACCCTACCTCCCCTTTCTTTCCTGTATCCCTCCCCCCTGCAGAATTCCACCACAATCTCCCAATCCAACCCCTTCACTCCAGTTGTACCCTCTTGTCCCTCTCTCTATCCTGTGCCCCCAGCACATTCGCTGCACCATCTCCTTTCCCCTCTGTATACTCATCTTCTATTCCAGAGTCCTACATTTCCCTCTCATCCCCCCCCCTTTCTTCTTCCAACCATATCCCATCCACAGACTTTATATTTCATTCTTCTTCTTTTCTTATCTGACACACTTTTGTCTCCTTTTCACCTCTCGCCCTTTGTCACTTACCCCATGCATTTTCTCCAATTAGCCTCCTTCACAAGTTTCTAACGATCACTTTGCAGGCATTGATCCTTCCACCACATCTTTTTCAGCTTTCTCCCCACTATTCATACTTGGTTGCATAGATTCATGAGTGGCTTAATGGTAGAAGAAAGCGGGTTGCGGTGGAAGGACGATATTCAGGCTGGAGGTCTATGACCAGTGGAGATATACAGGGACTTGTGCTAAGACCTCTGTTGTTTGTGACATGTATGACTTGGATGTAAATGTAGATGGGTTTGTTAGCAAGTTTACAGATGACACCAAGATTGCTGGAGTCACGACTGCGAGGAAGTCTGTCAAAGTATTTTAGCAGGATATAGAAAAGCTACAGAAATGGATGGAGAAATGGCATATGGAATTTAATGCAAGCAAGCGTGAGGTCGAATGAAAGGAGAAAATATTTAATTAGTGGCACACATAACAGTTTTGGTGTAGACACAGATCTCAGGGCCCATGTCACACTGACACGCACGGTTTTGGTATGGGTTTTCTGAGAGATCTTTAGTTTCCTCTCACACTCCAAAGATGTACAGATTTGTAGGTTAATTGGCTTGGCATAAAAGTAAAATTCGCGTGTGTGTAGGGTAGTGTTAATCTTCGGTGCATTGCTTGTCAGTGCGGACTAGGTGGGTCCAAGGGTCTGTTTCCATGCTGTATCTATAAACTAAACTAAATACAGATGGTAGCAAAGATGAGATATGGCGTGATTCCCTTTATTGTTCAGGCCATTGAGTATAGGAGTTAGGAAATCAGGATACAGCGTTATTGGACTTTGATTACGCCGTTTGTGTATTTCATGCAATGCTGGTCGCCCCAATACAGGAAGGACGTGGAGGCTTTGGAAAGTAGGACATAGGTTAGAGATGAAAGGAGACAAAAGGAGAGGAAATGAAAAATGAAATATAAACTGGAGGCAGGGATGTGGTTTACCTTATTGTCACATGTACCGGGGTACAGATGTAGTTGGAAGGGACGGGGATGGGACGGGGAAATAGGGGTCTTGGGGATGAGGAAAGATACAAGGCCAAATGAGAACTTACTCCCATTGACTATTCCAAATACATTTGTAAAGCACAACAACCAGTCTAGTCCAACTGGAGCCTGAAAGAACACGTGTCGAGTTTGGATTAAGTCAGGCGTATATGTGACTAAAACATTCAGGTTACGATCATGCCAATCCAGCTCAGTATTTTATCCAGGGTAGAATGGCTCAGGTTACGTTTGGATTGAACAAGGTCAAATCAGGTTTTACATTTAAATTAATACCCATGTCCAAGATTTGAGACAGAACAGATAAACAAAATAAATAAATTAAGATACAAACATGTACTAGAAGGCTAATTAATGGTGTACATGACCAAAACCCAATTGAGCCAGCGTGGGATTATTAAATGACAAGGTCAATAGGATAGAGCATCCAGCACAAAATGGTGTTAGTTTGGGAAAGTTTTTATTGAGTTTGTGCAGCTCATCCCTTGATATTTATCAGCAATAATTTGATATGATTTAATCGCATTTAAAAATAGGTTGATATTAAAAGGCAATTTTACTAAATTAGAACTTAGATTTAAGCACTCAATCCACGCCTATTGTTTTTTGCACAAAAAAGCTCCACTTTGAGAACTTATGCAGGGGGTTTAGAAATGGTCAAAATTAAATGAAATATAGAACATAGAACAGCGCAGCTCAGGCACTTCAGCCCACAATGTATGTGCCAAACTCACTGGCAAAGCCAACTCTTATCTACCTGCACATAATCCATATCCCGCCATTCCCTATGTATCCTTGTGCCTATCCAAAAGTCGCATAAATACCATCATCGTATCTGACCCCACCAGCACCCTCAGGCACTCATCATTCGGTGTTTAAAAACGCCCTGCACATCTCCGATAAACTTTTCTCCTCTCACCTTAAAGCTATGCCCTCTAGTCCTTGATATTTCCACCCAGGCGAAAGAGTTCTGTCTGTCTATCCTTTCTGTACCTCTCAATCTTATATATACTTCTATCAGGTCTCTCGACCTCCAGTAATCAACAGAAAACAATCCAAGTTTGTCCAAAATCTCTCCGTAGCTAATAGCCCTTAGTACAGGCATTATTCTGGAACACTCCTCTGCACCCTTTCCAGAGTCTCCACATCCTTCCTGTAATGGGGCAAACAGAGCTGCATGCAACAATCCAAATGCTGCCTAACCAAAGCGCTATAAAGCTGCATCACGACTTCCTGATTCTAGTACACAGTGCCCCGACCAATGAAGGCAAGCATATACCTTCTTCACCTCTCTATCTACTTGTGCTACTACTTTCAGGGAATTATTGTTCAAGGACAAGCTTATCCAGTAAGTCAAACTCCTACGCATGCCTGGAACCCCCGCGCATGCGTGGACTTTATTAAGTCGTTAAAGGCACATTACACATATCCAAAAGAGAAAAACGTACAGATGTACAATGTACACTCACTTGACATATATCTGTCCAAGTGAGAAAAGAACACTTTTTTTTTTAAAGTAATAGTTCCTTTCCTTCTCATTATCTTATTTACATAAAATTGTTTTATCATACTTGCAACCCCATACAGACATAACAATTGATAAGAACCAAATCAATTGGGATACATAGTGTCTGAAATACTTAGGTGGTCTCACAGCTCGACCTGAGCGAATTGTCACTGTTTCGTTTATGTCAATGTCCCTTGTTTTTGTCAGTTCATTCAGTAGCTGTTTGCTTTTCAGTAGGCGCTGGCTGCTGTTTCAACGCCTGTGTCGCGTTAGTTGTGGTCGGTGTAGTAGATTCGCTCTGGTCTTTGATGGTCTGGCCATGCTTTGCGTGTTGACGTGCGACTAGCTCAACTGGTGGATTTTCGCAGGTCTTGCGGAGATGTACATGATTGCGACGGTATATGCCAGATGGGCTCTGAACCACATGTGAACGCTCGTCAAGCTGGCGAGAAACGATGGCTTTCTCCCAACTCTTCTTTCCTTGCACGAGGGGTTGCATTCGCACTGTGTCACCCTCATGAAGTGTGGAAAGGTCTTTAGCTGACTTATTGTAATTGTCAGCTTGCTGCTGAACGGGCTGCTTCATGCGTTCATTCTCGTACACAACTCTGGGTTCAAATAGTCTCGCTGTCGTTGGCAGAAGTGAACACGTGCGACGATTCATGAGGCGCTGAGCGGGACTTGTGCTCAGCCATTGTGAAGGCGTATTACGATGATCCAACATCGCTAGGTAGGGGCCGGATCGTGATTTGCTGTTCTTCGTCATGATTCGCTTCGCTGTTTTGACGGCTGATTCTGCCTTCCCGTTCGTTTTGCTATTACCAGGACTGCTGCACAGGTGCCCAAAATCCCATTCCCTCGCAAACGGGCAAAATGCAACCGATGTGTACTGCGGCCCGTTATCGCTCACAACTTGTATCGGGCTGCTGTATCTCGCAAAATTAGCTTTCAACTTGCGAATCATGGTTGGACTGCTCGTGTCTCTCAGCCGACAAAGTTGCTATGGTAGTCTACGGTGATGAGATAATCTTTCCCATCCCATGTAAAGAGATCTGTGCCGACTTTCTCCCATGGCCTTGTCGGTAGCTCATGACTCACGAGTGTCCCTTTTTGCTGGCTCACCTCATAAGTGCGGCACACACATGGCTGTCCGAAGGGGGGGGGGTGCGTTGGGTGCGACCGCACCCCCTTTTTCCCCCCAGAGTAAGAACAAAAACAAAAAATATATATTTTTTTTAATCCGAAAAAGAAATATGCGTCAAGCCGATAGCCTAATCGATAAAGAGCTGAGAAGAGGAATCAGAGCTGCCAAGGAAAGGTACTCTGAGAAGTTGAGGAGCAAGTTCACAGCTAGTGACTATTCTTCAGTTTGGAAGGGCATGCAAGAAATCACCAGCTATAAGAGGAAAGCCCCCGCTCTTTGGACAATCGTCAGCTGACGAACGACCTGAATGAGTTTTACTGCACGTTTTGAAAATCAGAAACGTAACCCTGGTACCCCTTCCCCAACAAACACAGCCAGACCCCACGTCTGCAAAGAATGGACCCTGCACCCTCTCCTTCCCATTCACCACTTCACACCTACTTAAGGCAAGACTCCAGTATGAAAAAAGTGGACCCTTTCCCACCCCAACCAACATTTCACACCACTCACAGCCTGACCTCAGTCTGCAAAGACGGGGCCCTTCTACACCCACCCCCCTCCAATCACCACTTCACACCCAATAACTCATTTTTAACCAGTCCCTGCAAAGATGTACTGCCTGCTTCAAAGTCTCCACTATTGTCCCTGAACCCAAAAAGGTAAAGATTACTGGTTTTAATGACTACAGGCCTGTCGCACTGACCTCTGTAGTCATGAAGACCGTTGAAGGGCTTGCGCTGGCCAAGCTGAAAAATATCACAATCCCTCTCCATTTTGCATATTGGGCCAAATCTGTGGATGACGCAGTCAATCTGGGCCTGCACTTCATCCTCCAGCACCTAGACCGCCAGGGGACCTATGCGAAGATTTTGTTTGTTGATTTTTGCTCTGCATTCAACACCATTGTGCCAGAGCTACTACGCTCCAAACTTTCTGAGTTCACTGTGCCTGAACCCCTCTGTCGGTGGATCACCAGCTTTCTGACAGACAGGAAGCAGCATGTGAGGCGGGAAAGCATATCTCGGACCTTCAAACGTTCAGCATAGGAGCACCGCAAGATACGTACTCTCCCCTCTCCTCTCCTCACACCAATGGCCGCACCTCCACAGACAACTCTGTCAAGCTTCTCAGGTTTGTGGATGACACAACCCTGATTCGATTGATCCAGGATGGGGATCTCTATACTCTTTTCAGTTTGACGTCTTTCCTATAACATGGTGCCCAGAACTGAACACAATATTCTAAATGCGGTCTTACCAATGTCTTATACAACTGCAACATGACCTCCCAACTTCTATACTCAATACTCTGACTGATGAAGGCCAAAGTGCCAAAATACTTTTGACCACCTGATATACCTGCGCACGACCTTCAAGGAACCATGCAACCATCAACCATTCCTCTGCCCACCTGGCTAATTGATCTAGATCCTGCTGCAATCTTTCACAACCATCTTCACTATCTGCAAAACCACTCACTTCTGTATCAGCAAACTTGCTAATCTTGCCCTGTTCTGTGACGTTTAACAGAGTGCTGGAGTAACTCAGCAGGTCAGGCTGAGTATAGAAGTTGGGAGGTCATGTTGCAGTTGCATAAGACCGGCAGCATGCTGTGTTGTGCTACCAGTAGCCGTCTGCGTAAGCCGCTGATCGCCCGTCTCCTCGTCCGCACTGGACTCCGCTTGCTGCTGAGTCGTCTGCCCCACCCTTCAGGTAGCCATGTCGTTTTCCAGCAGTTTTAATATTTTCTGTGCCTTAAATACTGCTCACTCACCAATTCTACAGCGCTCGACAGTTTCACTAGTCCTTAGCTGCTAACTGTTCCAGTCGGGAGCTTCAGGTTGTGGCAGAAAAATTATTCTTTAAGGTACCACCGCTGCCTCCATGTTGAAGGACAAGCTTTTCCAGTAAAACTCCTTCGCATGCCTGGAACCGCCGCGCATGCTTGAACTTTATTAAGTCGTCAAAGGCACATTACACATATAACAACTATAGTTGGACCCCAAGATCCCTTTATAAATCAATGCTGTTAAGAGTCTTGTATATTTCCCCCTTACGTTTAACTTCTCAAAGTGCAGCACCTCACACTTTCTCGAATTAAACTCCATCTGCCATTTCTTTGCCCATTTTTAGAGGTCCCAGCACAGATCCCTGCAAATCTCCACTGATCTCCACCACAACCCACTTCTATCAGTAAGCCAGATATGAATCAATATACCCGTCACTATTAATCCCCTGCATCATAACCTTCTGTTACCATCTTTATCAAATGGCTTACTAAAATCCATGTCCACCGCCAAATCCTCACTTTTGTCACCTCTGCAAAATAAACAAACTATCAGGCTAGTAAATCCTATTCCAGAGAATTATCTCCCATAGGTTCCCTACCACTGGCCTTGAAGCTCTCTGGCCTATTATTCCCTGGATTCTCTCCAGTTCCCTTCTTAAACAAAGGAATATAATGGTGATTAATTTGATTGGGGGGAGAGAGGCCTATGTGGGCAAAAAATGGAGAAATTAAATTTATGCTGAAAGTATGTCAAAATTCTACAATCATTTGAGTTTTAGTGTTGGCCAAATCGAGCTCAGATGAAAGAAAACGGCCCACTTGAGATGAAGCTCCAGGGAAATATGTTACCTGTAAATTTTGGCTGTCACTTTGAAAACTGCTGTGGGAGCTCTGTACATGTTCCTCTAAGCACAAGCCTGCCACTCTTCCCCAAACTCACCAATCACCTGCAAGCTCAACTCACATAAACAACAAAAGAAGCTCTCCTGATCTGCAAGTTACTGGGAAGTTCAGAACCATCTGATCATAAATCTTCACATAAATATTTTGGCAGGTGATTATTTTATGGCCTCAGGCTGAACAGAATGTCTGAGAACAATAACTTTTGTTGTTTCTCTGACATAAAAGTTTTGTTAAAAACTAAAAGCAATATTGCAATAATTTATAATTAAGAAAAACATTTAAAAATGCTTAATGACAATACATGGAAATTATAATTTTTCTGAGAAACAAGGGTGAAGAATAGCTACATCTCAATAACCATCAAGCCCTTGAACACGACACAATATTAACCTCAACTGGGAATTTCTGTAAAGTTAATCAAGGACTACGTTTTTCTGCACGGATTATGGTTATAACATTTTTTAAATAATATATTATCGGTATATACACAAGCCTGTAAGCTGTTGTTAGTAAGAAATTAATTGTTTCATTACCAGTACACAAGACAATTCAACACTCAACTATTTACTCTTGAATTACTTTACATTTCATCTCCTCGCTCACAGCCATTCTGCAATCAATCGATCAATCTTGTTGCTTCGATACCAGGTCTAACACATCCATCAGTGGCCTGGAAAATGGCTGTCGCTTCTGCTCCAACATGGGTCTCCATGAGGAAATTCCTCGTAATCCATTGCGTGGAAGTCTGTGCAGAAGACCTCAACTTCCATACAGTTTGCTGGTAATTCCATACACCTGCCTTTCTGTATGGAATTACCAGCAAATCTGTGAATGATGTGAGCCATTATTTTAACATGCAGTTCTCAGAATTCCTCATAGATTTACCTGATGACAATGCACTGGTTCTTCGGGCCAGTGGCTAAACGGCCCAACATCGATCGATAGGCACGATCTGCCACTGCATATATATGAGGAGGTAGGCTATCTTTTGAACAACTTTTGTACTTTTCTGATTCCTGATCAAAACAAACACACAGAAGGGATAAAAGTAACATTTTGTTGGAGTTTTATAAATATGCTGTAGAAACATAGAAAAATAGGTGCAGGAGTGGCCATTCGGCCCTTCGAATCAGCACCGCCATTCAATATGATCATAGCTGATCATCTAAAATCAGTACCCCATTCCTGTTTTCTCCCCATATCCCTCGATTCCTTTAGCCTAATGAGCTAAATCTAATGTTATCTGACAATAACCAAGCACATTTTTCACAAAAGCAATAGATTTATCATTTTGATATTTGAGTTAGTTTTATCCTGTGTAAATTGTACCTAATCCAGAAATGAAAAGTGAGCTTTCACTATTCAAAATCTTGTAGATCAGACTTGTGTGGTAGAAATAAGGAGCTGAATGCATGGATTTGTGTCTTTATTTGATTAGGCCTCAAAATCCTTACTCTAGAGCCTCCTTAAGCCAGGTCCCCCTGCTTGTATAATTCCCTTCATAACCTATACTCTTGATCGCTCAATGTTCTCTTCCCCAATGCTCCCACCAATCCCCAAGGCTCCACAAAGCATTTTTGTATTGCTTCCTTCACTGGATCTTCAAACCCAAGCCAATATTTTAAAAAGCACACTATAAATTGATAGAAATAGTCTAGAGGGATATGGGTCAAACACAGCCAGGTGGGACTAGTGCAGATGGGGCATGTTGGTCAGAGTGGGCAAGTTAGGCCGAACGTCTTTTTAGGGCGGCACGGTGATGCAGCGGTACAGTTGCTGCCTTACAGCGAATACAGCGCCGGAGACCCGAGTTCGATCCCGACTATGGGTGCTGTCTGTACGGAGTTTATACGTTCTCCCCGTGACTTGCATGGGTTTTTTCCGAGATCTTCGCTTTCCTCCGACACTCCAAAGATGACAGGTATGTAGGTTAATTGGCTTGGTAAAAGTAAAAAGGTTGTCCCTAGTGGGTGGAGGATGGTGTTAATGTGCAGGGATCGCTGGTCTGCGCGGACCCGGTGGGCCGAAAGGGCGTGTTTCCGCACTGTATCTCTAAACTACATGCTGTATGACTGTGGCATCATGACTAGATCAAAATTTTAAATAATTACCTCTAGTTGAGATTTAAAATTCAGTGTGGCTGAAAATCATCAACCATTACCTCAGGTAATATTGTAGGTTCATGTACTAATAATTCAGTACTTCATATAAACCCGCGTTACATTTTCATTGATCATTACTTTTTACATTAAATTTAATGCTGATTTACATATGGAACACTGAAAACTAGAAATTCCTAGTTTTCATGATTTGGATGATGGGAATTGAATGCAATATCTCCAAGTTTGCGGATGACACGAAGCTGGGGGGGGCAGTGTTAGCTGTGAGGAGGATGCTAGGTGACTTGGATAGGCTGGGTGAGTGAGCAAATGCATGGCAGATGCAGTATAATGTGGATAAATGCGAGGTTATCCACTTTGGTGGCAAAAACAGGAAAGTAGACTATTATCTGAATGGTGGCCGATTAGGAAAAGGGGAGATGCAACGAGACCTGGGTGTCATGGTACACCAGTCATTAAAAGTAGGCATGCAGGTGCAGCAGGCAGTGAAGAAAGCGAATGGTATGTTAGCATTCATAGCAAAAGGATTTGAGTATAGGAGCAGGGAGGTTCTACTGCAGTTGTACAGGGTCTTGGTGAGACCACACCTGGAGTATTGCGTACAGTTTTGGTCCCCAAATCTGAGGAAAGACATTCTTGCCATAGAGGGAGTACAGAGAAGGTTCACCAGACTGATTCCTGGGATGTCAGGACTTTCATATGAAGAAAGACTGTATAGAATCAGCTTGTACTCGCTATAATTTAGAAGATTGAGAGGGGATCTTATAGAAACTTACAAAATTCTTAAAGGGTTGGACAGGCTTGATGCAGGAAGATTGTTCCCGATGTTGGGGAAGTCCAGAACAAGGGGTCACAGTTTAAGGATAAGGGGAAAATCTTTTAGGACCGAGATGAAGAAAACATTTTTCACGCAGAGTGGTGAATCTCTGGAATTCTCTGCCACAGAAGGTAGTTGAGGCCAGTTCATTGGCTATATTTAAGAGGGAGTCAGATGTGGCCCTTGTGGCTAAAGGGATCAGGGGGTATGGAGAGAAGGCAGGTACAGGATACTGAGTTGGATGATCAGCCGTGATTATATTGAATGGCGATGCAGGCTCGAAGGTCCGAATGGCCTACTCCTGTACCTATTTTCTATGTTTCTATCACTTTACACAAATCCAGTTGAAGTTTAGGAGTCGACCTGTGAGACATTACCAGCCATTTGAAAGTCTAACTTGCTTAAAGAGCCGCTTTGAAATTAAAGCAGACAATTCAATGTAGCATGATGTGTCAGTGTCATTTAATTCTACACACAAACATATACATTGGAATAATAGTCACATGGACAATTAGCACATCAATGTTATTTCAAACTTAATAAGTGTCACTTAATAAGTGTCAACTAGCATTTAAAAATGTAAGCCAATTATTTCTAGTTAATAAAATGTGTACCTACCGATTTTTCGTACAACGGCAGGTACTTGAAAGGATTGATGGCTACGAGAATATCTCCAATGTAGGACTAAACAAAAAGAAAGAACAATTAGGTGGTGCGCGCACACACACACACTCAAATGAATACCTTCCAGCACTGAAAAATAAAATCTATGCTGAGAGAGTGAAAGAGAGAAAGAAAAAGGGAGAAAAAAAGAAAAAGAGAATGAGAGAGAGAATGAAGAGCAAGAGGAGAAGCTCTATATTTCATAGGTTTTTTAGTTTAATGCTGCCTCTCGGGAAATGAGCTGTGCTGGGAAGAGCAGAATTTATAGCCATTGAACCGATGACATCTCTCCTTGAATTCTCCACGATGCCCAAGATGAAAGGGCTGGAGCAGTTAAGACACGCATTTCAGGATTTTCACCCTGCAAGAAAGAATGAATGCTAATAATATAACCTTCATGGTGTGCAACTTGGAGTGTTAAATCCTTAAATTTAATCCTTAAGTTACCTGCACTTTTGTTTAGTTTATTAGTTTAGAGATATAGCGGGGAAACAGGCACTTTGGCCCACCGAGTCCGCACCGACCACCAATCCCCACACATTAACACAAGCCTACACACACTAGGGACAATTTACACTTAAACCAAGTATACAAACCCAAGCCAATTAACCTACAAACTTGTACATGTTTGGAGTGTGGGAGGGAACCAAAGATCCCGGAGAAAAGAGAAAGAGTGATATTAATTTAAAAATGTAGATATTTTCCCCACACGAAGCAAGGATGTGGTTCATCTTATCTTTATAGGCCACTCAATCAACTTCCACATTCAGCAGAATTTTCACAAGGCACCTTCCCCTTCTCTCCAAGCATTTCAAAAGAAGGTTTCCTCTTCAACATCTTGATTCACTCTCCAGTTCCACCAACACACATTCCCTTCCTCAAAGCCCTTCCCGCAAAACACAGAAGATTCAACACCTGCACATTTAACTTTTACATTTTTGGTGTAAACTTCCTTTTAATGCCAGCAAAAGGATTGACAGCACCTTCTGATGTACATGTACTCTTTTTTCCTAGAATATCCACCCGATTGTTCTCCACACTTTCAAAAGTCTCCTTAGACCTTCATGATACCCATTCCTGCTTCTCACCCTCCATCACACTCTATACACAGCAACAAATTTTATCTGCTAACGAATCTTGCAATATGATGAAAAGTTCCAGCAAGACATTGACTTTAAGCTTTGTGTTTTGACCCGGATTCCAGAAAATCTTAACATTAATAGGGCATATTTTGCAAACAAGTAGATATTACCCAATGTGAATGTGGGAGGGACGATTAGTTAGTTCGTGGATGGCATTAAATTGGTGGTATAGTGGACATGAAAGTTATTTACGATTACAATGGGATTTTGATCAACTGAGCTAATGGGCAAAAGAATGGCATATGAAGTTTAATTCAGATAAACAGTTCAGTTTATAGTCACTTGTACCAAGGTACAGTGAAAAGCTTTTGTTGTGTGCTATCCAGTCAGAAGAAAGACAAGACAAACCATGGCAGGACTTGCATAGTAAGTGGCAAGGTCCTGGGATGTGTAATAGAACAGGGAGTCCTAATGGTGTAGCTACATAGTTACATGAAGATGCGACACAATGGGACAGGGTGGGGAAGAAGGCATTTGACATACTTGACTTCATTGGTCATGTACCGAGTACAATAGTTGTGATGACATATTACAACTATTCAAGACATTGTTATTGCCACATTTGGAATGTTGTTTCTCATGCTGGTCGTTGAGACCGATGTCAATAAAAAGTGCAAAAAATGTTTTGATGATGTTGCAAAGATGATGATGAGGATGTTGCAAAGAATAGGAGGTTTGAGTTATAAGGAGAGGCCAGGTCTTTATCCCTCTAGAAAATAGGAGGCCAAGGATGAACTTTCAGAGCTATATAAAATCAAGAGGGGCATAGTTAATGTGAATAGCCAGTTTTCTCCCCCTTAAGAGTTGAGAAGTCTAAAACCAGAGAACATAAGTGCAAGATTAGGTTAGACGGGAAAGATTTAAAATAGCACCTGAGAAGCAACCTTTTTGTACAAAGATAGTGGTGCATTTGTGGAACGAGCTGTTAGTGGAAATGGTAGAGGTGGATAGAATTACAACAATCACAAGGTACCTAGACACATATATGGATAGGAAAAGTTAGGATGCAATGGGAGCAGACACAAGAATAGATCTGTTTGGCAACTTAGTTGGCACGAATGGGTTGGGCCCCAATGCCTGTTTACGTGCTGTATTGTGCTATGACTCTGGCTTTTATTACTAAATCTGTAGTGTATAAAACCACCTCACAATGTACAGATTTAGTCAGAGGCTAATTCCTGAACCCTTTACTCAAGTCACACACTATTGCAAGCAAACACTACGCACTTTGATCTTTTCAGAACAGTTTGTGTCGTTGCCAATTCCTTCTACAACTCTGTCAAAATCCTGACCAACTCGCAACTATTTTTAAGAAAAAGCATTTAAAAATACTATTTAGACCTGATCATTTACCTATTTTGTTTGCATACCCAGAATATTCAGGACTTGGACATCAAAAGAATTCAACAATATGTAATTTACAAAAAATAATTTTGATATATAGAGCTTAGAGGAGGTTTAGATTTCAAATAACGACTTCTAGAAAACTAATGTCATGTAATTCAACCTGTCAATAATGACCAATATCACACAATTCACCGACTACTTTCTTTCAGAGTTAGAAAGAGCTCTAGTTTCTATAAATCGCTCACATCCAAAACTAGCTTTGTTCACAGTGTAGTGGTTTTAGAGAGGTTAGAGGGAGTAGTGGGAATGGAAAATTTGAGGCGGTTAATGTCCCGCCAGCAGTTGGAAATGAAGTTCGGATCTGGTGAAGGGTCTCGACCCGAAACATTGCCCATTCCTTCTCTCCAGAGATGCTGTCTCACCCGATGAGTTACTCCAGCATTTTGTGTCTACCCCAGCTTTGTTTACCATGCAACTTTAATGTTAAAGAATGATAGAGAATAATAAGGGGAAAAAAACACTAGTGGGTGTAATTTATAGACCTCCAAATAGCTGTGACGCTGTTAGTCAGAACATAAATCTGCAAATAGTTGACGCATGTAAAAAGGGAACTGCTGTAATCATGGGGGACTTCAATTTTCATATTAATTGGGCAAACCAAACTGGGCAGGGTAGACTAGAGGAGGAGTTTATAGAATGTATTAGAGACGGGTTCCTAGAACAGTATGTCACAGAACCGACAAGGGGGGAGGCAATCTTGGATCTGGTCCTGTGTAATGAAGCAGGATTAATTAAAAATGTCATAGTTAGGGACTCGTTGGGAACAAGTGACCACAATATGGTCGAATTCCATATTCAAATAGAAGGGGAGCAGGTTGAAACTCAGGCTAGGGTGCTTAGTCTAAATAAGGGGGATTATGAAGGTATGAGGACTGAGCTGATCAAAGTTGACTGGGATAGCAGACTCAAGAATAAGACGGTACATGAGCAGTGGTGTACGTTTAAGGGTATACTGTATAATCTTCAAGAAAAATTTATTCCTATGAAGAAAAAAAGGGGTAAGGGTAAGAACAGTCAGCCATGGCTCAGTAAAACTATAAAGGATAGTATTCGGCTGAAAGCAAGGGCATATAAGGTAGCCAGAGATAGTGGGAGGGTAGAGGATTGGGAAGCATTTAAAGGTCAGCAAAAAATAACTAAGAGATTAATTAAGACGGGGAAAATAGACTATGAAAGGAATTTAGCGAACAACATAAAAACTAATAGTAAGAGTTTTTATAGCTATATAAAAAGAAAAAGGGTGGCTAAGGTGAACGTTGGTCCATTGGAGGGTGAGACTGGAGAGTTGTTGGTGGGGAACATGGAAATGGCAAAGGCATTAAACGAGTATTTTGTATCAGTCTTCACCATAGAAGACACAAAAAATATTCCAACGCTGGATAAACAGGGGGCGGTAGGAATGGAGGAGCTAAATACTATTAAGATCACCAAGGAGGTGGTATTAGGGAAATTAATGAGACTGAAGGAGGATAAATCCCCTGGGCCTGATGGATTACATCCAAGGGTCTTGAGGGAGATAGCGGTGGGGATTGTGGATGCATTGGTGATAATTTTCCAAAACTCCCTGGAGGCAGGAACGGTCCCAGTGGATTGGAAAATGGCCAATGTAACACCTATATTTAAAAAAGGAAGTAAACAGAAGGCGGGTAACTATAGACCGGTTAGTCTAACATCGGTGGTGGGTAAAATGTTAGAGACAATTATTAAAGAAACACTAATGGGGCACTTGGATAAACATGACTTCATCGGACAGAACCAGCATGGTTTTGTGAAGGGGAAGTCCTGTTTAACGAATCTGCTCGAATTCTTTGAGGAAGTAACAACCCGGGTGGATAAAGGAGAACCGGTGGATGTGGTATACTTGGACTTCCAAAAGGCTTTTGACAAGGTGCCACATAAGAGACTATTGCTAAAAATAAAAAAATATGGGATTGGGGGTAATATATTAGCATGGGTAGAGGATTGGCTAACAAATAGGAAGCAGAGAGTGGGGATAAATGGTTCATACTCGGGATGGCAACCGGTAACTAGCGGGGTTCCGCAAGGGTCGGTGCTGGGACCCCAGTTGTTCACAATTTATATAAATGATTTGGAGGAGGGAACCAAGTGTAATATATCAAAATTTGCGGACGATACAAAAATGGGAGGAAAAGTAGGGGATGAGGAGGATAGGAAGAGTCTGCAAAAGGATATAGATAAGCTAGGTGAGTGGGCAACAACTTGGCAGATGAAATTTAATACTAATAAATGTGAAGTCATTCACTTTGGGAAAAAAAAATGATAGGGCAAGTTATTTTCTAAATGAGGAGGAGCTGCGTTGTAATGCAACGCAAAGGGATCTAGGGGTATTAGTACATGAATCACTGAAAGTTAGTATGCAGGTGCAGCAAGCAATCAGGAAGGCCAATGGAGTTTTGGCCTTTATTGCTAGGGGGATTGAGTATAAAAACACGGAGGTCTTGCTGCAGCTGTACACAGTATTAGTGAGACCACATTTGGAATACTGTGTACAGTTCTGGGGTCCATACTTAAGAAAGGATGTACTAGCCCTGGAGGCAGTGCAGCGAAGGTTTACAAGATTAATTCCTGCAATGAGGGGATTGACATATGAGGAAAGGTTAAGTAGGCTGGAACTCTACTCTTTGGAGTTTAGAAGAATGAGAGGCGATCTCATTGAAACATATAAGATCGTGAGGGGCCTTGATCGGGTGGATGCACCGAGGATGTTCCCAATGATCGGGGAAACTAGAACTAGGGACATAGTTGCAGAATAAGGGGGGGCTCTTTTAAAACTGAGATGAGGAAGAACTTCTTCACCCAGAGGGTGGTTAATTTATGGAATTCACTGCCCCAGGGAGCAGTGGAAGCAGAAACTTTAAATATATTTAAGACTAAAATAGATGGTTTTTTAGCTGCCAAGGGGATAAGGGCCTACGGGGAGAGGGCAGGGATATGGACCTAGGTATGGTTAGTATAGTAAGACCTGAGTGATCTCCTGGACAAGTGTCGATCGCCTGGATTGGGGTCGGAGAGGAATTTCCCGGATTTTTTTCCCGAATTGGACCTGGGTTTTTATCCGGTTTTTTGCCTCCCCCAGGAGATCACGAGGTTCTTGGGGTGGAGAGGGGTGATAGCGGTATAAGGGGGAGGGTAGTGTCTTGTGTTCTGTGTCTTGTGTCTACTGTTTGTGGGTAAGTGTGTCTGTTTAGTGTTCAGCCATGAGCGAATGGCGGTGCGGGCTCGACGGACCTGGTGGTCTACTCTCACACCTACTTTCTATGTTTCTATGTTTCTATGTTACTTGCTTCTTAGCCAGACCTTTTATATGCCAGGCTTTATCCTCCCCAAATACCTCTTATCCAGCTTTCTTCCTCCACTACAATCAGCTCAAAGAAGGGTCCCGACAAACATCACTTATTCATTCCCTCCACAGGTGCTGCTTGACTCACTGAATTACTCCAGCACTTTGTCCTTTGCTCAATATTCCACCTTCTGCAGTTTGTGTGTTCAGGAACATCTGCTGGCTTTATTTGAATACAATTTCATAAAGCATATATAAATACATACAAAATAGCACAATGTTTCCATACAAAGTATAGAGAACCCTGGATAATAATTTATCCAAATCAAATTTGACATGACTCGTTAGGGCATTCAAAATAACAAACAATGATAAGCTAGAATAGGGGCCAAGGAACGAGCGTTCATGTCGCAGCCCTGTTTCCACCAATCTTTGCACCACCACACACAAGAAGCAACAAGACAGACACCATTGTATGCAGATGCCGAGAATTGTGTTCAGCTCTGGCTGAACATCTTCTAATCTTGTGTGTGGACTCGATAAAAATAAGTAGCCAGAATACAAATATAGATGCATAATGTTACAGATATCATCGAACATGCAGCTGAGAAATACCATGCTGGTACAACTTGTCTCCAAAAGTGTTCACATTCCAGATCTCCCTCACCTCAGCTTTTCAACAAATTGCTTCTTTCATTCCCCCCCCCCCGTGTACTTGTTCGGCTTTTCTTTCAAATAATCCAGACTATTTGCCTCAACTGCTGTCCATGAAAGTAGGTTCTAATTATTCAATTAGAAAACCTGCTCCTTATTTCCCCTTTAGATTCATTAACTATTTTTGTGTGAGCTCAAATGTTGATTGTTCCACATTACTTCCATATTTAGCCTGTCAACAATCTCACGTAATTTTAAAGACCTCTTTTTTTTTTTTAAATATCCTTCCAGTTTATTCTTTATTAAAAATAGAAAATGGTCCCAATCTCAAAATAACTATGATCTCTCGGCTCAGGTACCAGCCTAACAAATTTATCTTGCACATTTTCCCTAGAGCTTTTGAATTGTGCATTGCTCATTTTATAGCCCGGCTCAGATGGATCCTAATCAGCTTTATTGTTAAATACACAAAGTGCAGGAGTAATTAAGCAGATCATGCAGCATTTCTGGAGAACATGGATAGGTGACTGAAGTCTGAAGAAGAGTCCTGGCCTGAACTTATCACTTATCCATGATCTCCAGTTGTTACCTGACCCCAGGGCTCGAAATTAGCGGTTGCCCGGGTGCCATTGACCACCCAAAGTGCCGCCGGGCAACCTAAACGCCGAGTCATTTTGCCCGGCTTGGCACGCATTTACTGGTTTATACTGATAGACACAAAAAACTGGAGTAACAAGCAGCATCTCTGGAGAAAAGGAACGTGACATTTCGTGTCGGCAGCGACTGTATTGCGGGGCAAAGATACTAGGAGCGGGGTGACGAAGGGTTGGAGTGAATGACGGGCCCCAAACAGCAGCTGCAGCGGCCGCGACAGCAGCTCCACCGCTTCCTCCTCCCGCACCCCGCCTGATGGAAGGAGGTCTCCCTCTCCCTCCTTCCACCTGGCCTCGGCGTGCGAGAGGGGTTGTTTTGAAAGCGCGTTGACGGATTTGCAAGCAGCGGCCGCTATCGCCCTGATAATGGCCGCTGCTTGCAAATCCGCCAACGGCGCTTTCAAAACAACCCTTCTCGCACACCGATGCCGGGAGGAGGGAGGGAGAGGGAGAGGGAGGTCTCCTTCCGCCGTCTGAAGCAGCTGCACCAAAGATCCTATAGCTATAGGATCTTTGAGCTGCACCGCTCGGCCCCGCACCTTCCTGTCGGCTGGCGGAGGAGCGGAGGCGAGGAAATCCCAACCGCCTCCCCCTTTGGCAGCGGGTCTTTGGCGTTGGACAGGAACGGCCAAGGCAGCGGGGCGATGTTGTCCGAGGTGCGTTGACCTTCCTTCCTCCCCACCTACTCTGCCCCTCCCTCCCCCCCTCTCTCTCTCTTGTACGCCCCCCTCCACCCGTTATCCTGGGACCCCTTCGCTACATCCCGCACTGATCCCCATTCCCTCTATTCAGTCCTCACTGACATCCCTTGTGCTCCAACTCCCCATCTCCCCCCCCCCCCCCCCATCTATTCATCACCCATAACAGCTATTATCATAAAATGCCATTAGAAATGTCCTTGCAACCTGTATATTTTGTTGTGGATAAATTGTGTGGGAAGCCAGAGTGTTTCTGTGCCAATAGCAATAACGACCCATGCTATGGCCATGTCATGATAATTTTCGGCCCTTCACAGAAAACATGCTTGCATCAATCTGTAGTGTGCATGGTTAAGCATATATATTACCATGGTCCAGGATTCATTGACACAGGTTGATCATATGCTGAATAATCCAACCACATTTTTGTTTGGAAGTGGAAAGAACCAATAGAAATTGCATTAATTACAATGTGTAAAAAGAGTTGAGATATTGTATTATAATTTTGCTGCATGTCATTGCGGTATATCATGTCTCGATTGGCGAATATGTTTAGTTTGTGAGTTATTTGAGACAGAAATAATACGTGAATGTAGACAAAAGTGCTGAAGAAACTCAACAGATGCGGCAGCATCTATGGAGCGAAGGAAATAGGCAACGTTTCGGGCTGAAACCCTTCTTCAGACTGATGGGTTTCAGCCTGAAACGTTGCCCATTTCCTTCGCTCCATAGATGTTGCTGCACCCGCTGAGTTACTCCAGAACTTTTGTCTACCTTCGATTTTCCAGCATCTGCAGTTCCCTCTTGAACATAATATGTGAATGCTTCATTGAGCATAATTCTGCCTGATAACTACGCACTTCGTCCGAGCACATTATCGCACGTGTCATGCAAACCATCTTAAATGACCACCTAAACTGCATTTGGCAACCTAAAAAGCTGTCAAGGTTGCCCGGCTGGCAACAGGGAAAAAAAGTTAAGCGAGAGCCCTGCCTGACCCACTGAGTTACTCCTGCATTTTGTGTCATTTTTTTGTAAACCAGCATCTGCAGTTCCTTGTGTCATGTATATTGTAACTTTCACTATATAGAGTCATTGAAATGTACAGCATTAAAACAAATCCTTCAACCCACCAAGCCCATGCCAACCATTTTGCACATCTACACCAATCCCATTTGCCTACAGAAGCAATCTTCTATGCATTGCCTATTTGTATAAATCCAAATGCCTGTTCACATTAATAATGACTTTGTTACATAAAGTAGCTATCTGTTAAAGATAATGATTTGGGGCATTTTTAAGGAAAAAGCGAAAAATGACAAAGAGTTTAATGGAAGGAAGTCCAGTATCCAGGGACTAAGCAGCAAGAGCAAAACAGTGGAATGATGATGGTTACACAAAAAAGCTGGAGAAACTCAGCGGGTGCAGCAGCATCTATGGAGCGAAGGAAATAGGCAACGTTTCGGGCCGAAACCCTTCTTCAGACTTAATCTTTTTTTCCTTCAAAATAAGCTTCATGCAGAATAAAAAATATATACAAACATAAACTGTGCAAAACTTCTTCAGGCATTCTCAGTGTCGAAACATTCAATAGTGTCAGACTGCGTAGTGCCCGTATCGTGGCCCCCTGATAACATAGTACAAACAGCACAGGACCGCATTTAGATATCCCTTCCCTCATACGAGTGGTGGAAGTAACATTTACGACCACTCATGGTGGAGAGGAGGGGGAGGACTGGTCGAACGATTTAAACTCCCCGACGAGCAGTGGTAAGCGAGGGGCTGCCGCATCATGTGCACATTCAGAGCAATGCATTGAAGGCCCTCGTGTTCAGACACGACTGAACAAGAATTGTTCAGAACAGCTTCTTCCACTGAACCCCTTTGGATTACAGAAGGAGCGAGGGGGAGGGGGTTGGTTGCTGGCGAGATTAATTCGATTACATTGCCTTCATATACTGGTCTTTAAAGATTGTTTACATTCTTAAAATTTTGTCTGTACACCGACTGAACTCTTCAAAACTGGTTCAATCAAACGCTCGGCCAGTTAATACTTCAGTCGTGTCAACAAATCAAGTTCAAACTTGAAAACGACTTCTGCCCAAATCCTGCTGTAATGACTAAACAAAGATGTTGGGGACCAGATCACCAACAACAGCAGAGAGGTCGGAACATTGAACGCTGGTTGCGGTCCGGTTCCACCTCCTCAATTCCAACAAATAACCCCCCTCCTCCCCCGCCAAACGGGGACTTTAAACGTCCTGGCACCAGCTGTTGGTTGAAGACACTTACATAGATCTGGTCACAGTGGAATCTGCGGCTGAGTACATCCAGGAGAGTGGTCTCGTCCAGCTGAGACAGCGTGGCCAGGTCCGCCGGGTCGGCGCTGCTGGCGGCCGAGCACATCTTCCCACGGTGTCCGGGACCAAACTGGGCTCCCGGGGCTGAGACAGGGCGCGCGCTCCCGGGGCTGAGACAGGGCTCGCGCTCCCGGGGGCTGAGAAAGCGCGCTCTCGGCTCTCCACAACACCGTCCAGAGTTTTTTTTTCCTAAACACCTCCAGTCCCCGCTCCCAAGGACAGGTTTTTGTGCAGCGAAGGGCTTTGTTCAGTGACACCGGTGCTGGGCTTTGTGTAATAACTCTGCACCATTCACAGCAAACTTTCGGTCACGGGAGTAAGACCAGCTCCAAAGACCAGAAACAAATGTTCTCGTTCTTAAAAGAAAAAACGGAGGAGCTCGTTGGCGCCCCCTTGTTGAATTTCAGCCAATGCCTTTGACTGAGTGGCTAACCAATAATGACACTCATGGAAACACAGAAAATAGGTGCAGGAGTAGGCAGGGTTTTCGGCCCTTCGAGCCAGCACCACCATTCAATATGATCATGGCTGATCATCCAAAATCAGTACCCCGTCCCGGTTTTCCTCCCGTATCCCTTGATCCTCTTAGCCCTAAGAGCTAAATCTAACTCTCTCTTGTCTGGAGACAATATCTAAATCTAACATATCCACTATTAACCACTGCTTTGCCGTCAACCATCACCAAATCCTCTTCCCGAGGAAGATTAGTGATCAGAGCTCCTTTCATCTGTTTTTCACCCCACAAGCCTCCACGTAGCACACCATCCATGGACATTTGGCAAAGTTCAACATGATCTCACCACCAGACACAGCTTCCACGCTACCCCCTTTCTTTGTGACTACTCTACCCACCATTTCCTGGTCCTACCCACCCCCTGCTATTTTCCCCTGCAAGCCCTTTGAGGTGAGGCGGAGATTCACCTGCACCTCTGTTGCATTCAGTGCTCACAATGTGGCCTCCTCTATATTGGAGAGATCAAGCATAGATTAGATGACAGTTTTGCAGATTAGCTGGACTGTCTATAATGACCTTCAATTTCTGGTTGGATGTCTTTTCAACTTGGACAGGTTGGGTGAGTGACCAGATGCAGATGCAGTTTCATGTGCATAAATGTGATGTTACCCACTTTGGTAGCAAAAACATTAAGGCAGATTATTATCTAACTGGTGTCAAATTGGGAAAATGGGGAGTACAATGGGATCTGGGGGGTCCTTGTTCGTCAGTCAATGAAAGTAAGCATGCAGGTACAGCAGGCAGTGAAGAAAGCGAATGGCATGTTGGCCTTGATAACAAGAGTAGTTGACTATAGAAACAGAAACATAGAAATTAGGTGCAGGAGTAGGCCATTCGGCACTTCGAGCCTGCACCGCCATTCAATATGATCATGGCTGATCATCCAACTCAGTATCCTGTACCTGCCCTCTCTCCATACCCTCTGATCCCCTTAGCCACAAGGGCCACATCTAACTCCCTCTTAAATATAGCCAATGAACTGGCCTCGACTACCCTCTGTGGCAGAGAGTTCCAGAGATTCACCACTCTCTGTGTAAAAAAAGTTCTTCTCATCTCGGTTTTAAAGGATTTCCCCCTTATCCTTAAGCTGTGACCCCTTGTCCTGGACTTCCCCAAAATCGGGAGCAATCTTCCTGCATCTAGCCTGTCCAACCCCTTAAGAATTCTGTAAGTTTCTATAAGATCCCCTCTCAATCTCCTAAATTCTAGAGAGTATAAACCAGGTCTATCCAGTCTTTCTTCATAAGACAGTCCTGACATCCCAGGAATCAGTCTGATGAACCTTCTCTGCACTCCCTCTATGGCAATAATGTCCTTCCTCAGATTTGGAGACCAAAATTGTACGCAATACTCCAGGTGTGGTCTCACCAAGGCCCTGTACAACTGCAGTAGAACCTCCCTGCTCCTATACTCAAATCCTTTTGCAATGAAAGCTAACATACCATTCGCTTTCTTCACTGCCTGCTGCACCTGCATGCCTACTTTCAATGACTGGTGTACCATGACACCCAGGTCTCGCTGCATCTCCCTTTTCCTAGTCGGCCACCATTTAGATAATAGTCTGCTTTCCAGTTTTTGCCACCAAAATTGATAACCTCACATTTATCCACATTATACTGCATCGGCCAAACATTTGCCCACACACCCAGCCTATCCAAGTCACCTTGCAGTCTCCTAGCATCCTCCTCACAGCTAACACTGCCGCCCAGCTTAGTGTCATCCGCAAACTTGGAGATATTGCCTTCAATTCCCTCATCCAGATCATTAATATATATTGTAAATAGTTGGGGTCCCAGCACTGAGCCTTGCGGTGCCCCACTAGTCACTGCCTGCCATTGTGAAAAGGACCCGTTTACTCCTACTCTTTGCTTCCTGTTTGCCAGCCAGTTCTCTATCCACATCAATACTGAACCCCCAATGCCATGTGCTTTAAGTTTGTATACTAATCTCTTATGTGGGACCTTGTCGAAAGCTTTCTGGAAGTCCAGATACACCACATCCACTGGTTCTCCCCTATCCACGCTACTAGTTACATCCTCAAAAAATTCTATAAGATTTGTCAGACATGATTTACCTTTCGTAAATCCATGCTGACTTTGTCCAATGATTTCACCACTTTCCAAATGTGCTGCTATCCCATCTTTAATAACTGACTCTAGCAGTTTCCCCACTACCGATGTTAGTCTAACTGGTCTGTAATTCCCTGTTTTCTCTCTCCCTCCCTTCTTAAAAAGTGGGGTTACGTTTGCTACCCGCCAATCCTCAGGAACTACTGAGAGTAGGGAAGATTCAAACAAGTGGACAGAGGTTTGGGGTAACATGAGGGGGAACTTCTTTACTCAGAGAGTGGTGGCTGTGTGGAATGAGCTTCCAGTGAAGGTGGTGGAGGCAGGTTCGTTTTTATCATTTAAAAATAAATTGGATAGTTATATGGATGGGAAAGGTATGGAGGGTTACAGTCTGAATGCAGGTGTATGGGACTAGGGGAGAATACGTGTTCGGCACGGATTAGAAGGGTCGAGATGGCCTGTTTCCATGCTGTAATTGTTATATGGTTACCCCAGAATCTAAAGAGTTTTGAAAGATTATTACTAATGCATCCACTATTTCTGGAGCTACTTCCTTAAGTACTCTGGGATGCAGCCTATCTGGCCCTGGGGATTTATCGGCCTTTATCCATTCAATTTACCCAACACCACTTCCCGACTAACCTGGATTTCACTCAATTCCTCCAACTCCTTTGACCCGCGGTCCCCTGCTATTTCCGGCAGATTATTTATGTCTTCCTTAGTGAAGACGGAACCAAAGTAGTTATTCAATTGGTCCGCCATATCCTTGTTCCCCTTGATCAACTCACCTGTTTCTGACTGCAAGGGACCTACATTTGTTTTAACTAATCTCTTTCTTTTCACATATCTATAAAAACCTTTGCAGTCAGTTTTTATGTTCCCTGCCAGTTTTCTTTCATAATCTATTTTTCCTTTCCTAATTAAGCCCTTTGCCCTCCTCTGCTGGTCTCTGAATTTCTCCCAGTCCTCCGGTATGCTGCTTTTTCTGGCTAATTTGTACGCATCATCCTTTGCTTTGATACCATCCCTGATTTCCCTTGTTATCCACGGATGCACTACCTTCCCTGATTTATTCTTTTGCCAAACTGGGATGAACAATTTTTGTAGTTCATCCATGCAGACCATAGAGTGTATCCTGACCACCCGCTTCATGGTATGGTACAGCAGCTGCACTGCTGCGGACAGGAAGGCACTACAACGGGTGGTGAAAACCGCGCAGCACATCTTCGGTGCCCCGCTCCCTGCCATGGATGCCCTCCACCGAAAACGGTGTCTGAGATGGGCTGGGAAGATCATCACAGACCCCTCACACCCCAACCATGGACTGTTTGCCCTCCTCCCATCAGGGAGGCGGTACAGGAGCCTCAGGTCACGTACTAGCAGGATGAGGAACAGCTTCTACAACAATACAATCACATTGCTGAACTCGGAGTCCCGCCGATAGATTTCTCCGGTCCCTCCGTCCCCATTGTTTAATTATTCTGTATTTTTTGATTATTCTGTATCTTCTCTCTTTCTATTTTTTTTATTTCTTTATGCACAACTACTACGGACTGAAGCAAAACTGCATTTTGTTGTACTCATACTTGTATTTGTGCGATGACATTAAAGTTGAATTGAATTGAATTGAATTGAATTTAAATGTCTTCCATTGCATATCCACCGTCAACCCTTTTAGAATTAATTGCCGGTCAATCTTGGCCAATTCACGTCTCATACCCTCTAAGTTGCCTTTCTTTAAGTTCAGAACCATTGTTTCTGAATTAACAATGTCACTCTCCATCCTAATGAAGAACTCAACCATATTATGGTCACTCTTGCCCAAGGGGGCACGTACAACAAGACTGCTAACTAACCCTTCCTCATTACTCAATACCCAGTCTAAAATAGCCTGCTCTCTCGTTGGTTCCTCTACATGCTGATTTAGATAACTATCCCGCATACATTCCAAGAAATCCTCTTCCTCAGCATCCCTGCCAATTTGATTCACCCAATCTATATGTAGATTGAAGTCACCCATTATAACTGTTTTGCCTTTGTCGCACGCATTTCCAATTTCCTGTTTGATACCATCTCCAACTTCACTACTACTGTTAGGTGGCCTGTTCACAACTCCCACTAGCATTTTCTGCCCCTTAGTGTTCACCTCCCAGCCTTGGTCACCCTGGAGCCATGTCTCCGCGATCCCAACTATATCATAGTCATTAATTGCTATCTGCACGTTCAACTTATCCACCTTATTACGAATGCTACTTGCATTGAGACACAAAGCCTTCAGGCTTGTTTTTACAACACTCTTACCCCTTATACAATTATGTTGAAAAGTGGCCCTTTTTGATTTTTGCCCTGGTTTTGTCTGCCTGCCACTTTTACTTTTCACCTTGCTACCTATTGCTTCTACCCTCATTTTACACCCCTCTGTCTCTACGCTCACACATTTAAGAAACCCTTTCCCTTTAACTCCATCCTCCACTCTCCCATTCAACACCCCACCCCCCTTATTCAGTTTAAAACCACCCGTGTAGCAGTGGCAAACCTGCCTGCCAGAATGCTGGTCCCACACCTGTTAAGATGCAATCCGTCCCTTTTGTACAGTTCCCCCTTACCCCAAAACAGATCCCAGTGATCTAAGAATCTAAATCCCTGCCCCGTGCACCAGTTCCTCAGCCACACATTCAGGTCCCGTATCTCCCTGTTCCTGCTCTCGCCAGCACGAGGAACTGGAAGCAAACCGGAGATAACAACCCTGGAGGTCCTGCTTTTCAACATTTTTCCGAGCTCTCTAAAGTCACGCTGCAGAATATTCATCCCCTTCTTTCCGACATCGTTTGTGCCGACATGCACTACCACTTCCGGATGTTCACCTTCGCCCTTGAGGATTTTCTGCACTCTGTCCGTGACATCCTGGATCCTGGCACTGGGAAGGCAGCACACCATCCTCGCATCCCGTCTGTTGCCGCAGAAACCCCTGCCCGTACCTCTCACAATGGAGTCTCCCACTACAATGGCGTTGCCTGGCGTTGGCCTTTTTGGTTTTGGTTCAACAGCCCTATTCGCATCGCAAGCCAGTCCGCCGTATAGGAGCAAAGAAGTCCTTCTGCAGTTGTACAGGGCCGTAGTGAGACCACACCTGGAATATTGTGTGCAGTTTTGGTCTCCGAGTTTGAGGAAGGACATTCTTGCTATTGAGGGAGTGCAGCGTAGGTTCACAAGGTTAATTCGCGGGACGGCGGGACTGTCATATGCTGAGAGAATGGAGCGGCGGGGCTTGTATACTATGGAATTTAGGATGAGAGGGTATTTTATTGAAACATACAAGATTATTAAGGGTTTGGACATGCTAGAGGCAGGAAACATGTTCCCGATGTTGGGGGAGTCCAGAACCAGGGGCCACAGTTTAAGAATAAGTGGTAAGCCATTTAGAACGGAGATGAGGAAACACTTTTTCTCACAGAGAGTTGTGAGTCTGTGGAATTCTCTGCCTCAGAGGGCGGTGGAGGCTGGTTCTCTGGATGCTTTCAAGAGAGATCAAGATAGGGCACTTAAAAATAGCGGAGACAGGGGATATGGGGAGAAGGCAGGAACGGGGTACTGATTGTGGATGATCAGCCATGATCACATTGAATGGCGGTGCTGGCTTGTAGGGCCTAAATGGCCTACTCCTGCACATATTGTTTATTGTCTATTGTCTAATGCCCCTGTCCCTCTTAGGAAACCGGAACGGAAACCTCTGGAGACTTTGCGTCCGACCCAAGGTTTCCGTACGGTTCCCGAAGGTTGCAAATGGTTGCAGGTAGGGAGACTGACAAAAACCTCCGGGAACTGCATGGAAACCTTGGGTGGGGCGCAAAGTCTCCAGAGGTTTCCGTTCAGGTTTCTTAAGTGGGACAGGGGCATTAGTGGGACAGGGCCATAACTCTCCTTCCCATTCCCACATTGACCGGTCTCTTTGACCTTCTCCACTAGTATGGTGAGGCCAAATGCAAACTAAAAGAGTAACTATTATTTTGTATTGGGTGCCTACAGCCCCATGGTATTAACATTGAATTTTCCAATTTCAAATAATCCATATGTCCTTCTGTTCTTTTCCAATTCCCACATGCCCGTGTTCTTTCCCTGCTCCAACTGGTCTACCCTAGTTCTTTCTCCCTCGGATCACCTTCTCCATCCTTTACTCCTCATTATCTAGACTCCCTACTCTCCTACCCACCACCTATATATGAGATTCAGTCATACAGTTAATTAAAAACAGAGATAAATTAATTTCTAGATATTAAAGAAATCAAGAGATATGGGATAGAAAATGGAGCTGAGATAGAGGAAGGATGAGAGGGTATCTCATTGAAACCAAATAATGAAAGGCCTGGATAGAGTGGATGTGGAGAGGATGTTTCCACTAGTGGAAGAGTCTAGAACCAGAGAGCATAGCCTCAGAATAAAAGGATGTACCTTTACAAAGGAGCTTAGGAGGATTTGTTTTAGCCAGAGGGCGGTGAATCTGTGGATCTGTGGAGGGCAAGTCATTAGGTATTTTTAAAGCAGAGATTGTTAGGTTCTTGATTAGTAAGGGTGTCAAAGGTTACGGGGAAGAGGCAGGAGAATTGCGTTGAGAGGAAAAGATTGATGAGTCATGATGGAATGGCAGAGCAGACTCGATGGGTTGAGTGGTCCAATCCTGCTCCAATGACTTATGAGGTAGAAAATCAGCTATGAGTTTGATGAAGGGTTGAGCAAGATTTCCTTATTTTCCTGTGTAACGTATGTTCTTAAACTTTGTAGATATGGAGTAGATTATGCAAAACAGGTTCAGGAAGTACTTTGCTGTACTTTGACTTCTTGTCACACCCTTGCCTAGTCAAATCCTCTAATCATTTGATTAAAAGTTACCCTGAGGAATGACTAACCATCATATAAGGCATTATGTTTTGTAATGGAATTGTTGCTCCATGTAGATGCATACACAGTTTCAATTTAGAAGATTGAGAGGGGATCTTATAGAAACTTACAAAATTCTTAAGGGGTTGGACAGGCTAGATGCAGGAAGATTGTTCCCGATGTTAGGGAAGTCCAGGACAAGGGGTCACAGCTTAAGGATAAAGGGGAAATCCTTTAAAACCGAGATGAGAAGAACTTTTTTCACGCAGAGAGTGGTGAATCTCTGGAACTCTCTGCCACAGAGGGTAGTTGAGGCCAGTTCATTGGCTATATTTAAGAGGGAGTTAGATGTGGCCCTTGTGGCTAAGGGGATCAGAGGGTATGGAGAGAAGGCAGGTACGGGATACTGAGTTGGATGATCAGCCATGATCATATGAATGGCGGTGCAGGCTCGAAGGGCCGAATGGCCTACTCCTGCACCTAATTTCTATGTTTCTATGTTTCAATCAGGGCCAGCAATTGTCACAATGTGTGTTCAATTCTCATGTATCAAAAAGTAAGTAATCAATACTCATCAGTGGTTCTTCAACTCATGATCTGCAGTAAGCAGTAAAATGGTACTGTATCATGAATCATCTGGTAACTAAATAAATAACTCCATTAATAAATTGCTCCATACAAGGTAACTTTATCAAAATTGTGCAACAAAGCAAAGATGAAATAAATAACCGTGGTAAATAAATATCATATTACTTAGAGAACAAAGAGTTAAACATAAATATGGGTGGTGAGCTGCAGAATGACACAGGATTATGTTGATACAGTACACAGCATGTACACAGAACAACCTAATGTCATACTTCATATATAAAAAATAAACTTCACTCGGCATATTTTAAAATATTTGTTTTCTACCCTACGCTTTTAAAAAATAATAATTTTAAAGCTCTCACATGACAATTTCATTTTTTTCCAGATCTGGCAATACTGCTGTTATTTCTGGGGTTGGAAACAATCTTCATACCTAATGGAGCTGGAATTATCTGCCAGGTCCTGCTTGCTCATTTTCCGATCTTGCTCATGTAGGGAGGAATTAATCACAAAACCAGGCATGGACCTAAATGGAAAGAATGTAGGGTGTAGGATGTATGTTGTGATAGAATTGGAAATTGCTCCAAACAGATACAAACACATGAAAGTGCAAAGGTTGTTTAAAGTTTAGCATCGTAATTATTTTATCTCACTGATCATTAAAGTTAGAAAATGGGAATCCCAATCCCAAACAATCTAGCCATACTTCCTCAAGGTATGTTCCATTACATACTTACAAGCTATTTTTAAAAGTCTTTTGATAGGATGTCAGTATCATTGTCAAGGCCCGTATTAATTAATTTCTAAAGGGCGTAGTGAAGCTGACGTCTTAACCATATAACCATATAACCATATAACAATTACAGCACGGAAACAGGCCATCTCGGCCCTACAAGTCCATGCCGAACACATTTTTTTTTTCCCCTTAGTCCCACCTGCCTGCACTCATACCATAACCCTCCATTCCCTTCTCATCCATATGCCTATCCAATTTATTTTTAAATGATACCAATGAACCTGCCTCCACCACTTCCACTGGAAGCTCATTCCACACCGCCACCACTCTCTGCGTAAAGAAGTTCCCCCTCATATTACCCCTAAACTTCTGTCCCTTAATTCTGAAGTCATGTCCTCTTGTTTGAATCTTCCCTATTCTCAAAGGGAAAAGCTTGTCCACATCAACTCTGTCTAGTGTGAAGTGCTATATTTATTGTTGAGAAGTAAGTTTCAGGATTTAAATTCAGTGATGATGAAGGAATGACAAGAGGTTTCCATGTCAGAAGGGTACATGACTTGGAGAGGAAACTGAGAGTGGTGTTGTCCCCATGCACCAGCTGCCATTATTTTCCTTGATGGTGGAGTTTGCAGGTTTAGAAGGTTCTGTTGGAGTAGCTGTTGGAGTTCTGTTGGGTTAGTAACAATAGTGTTGATCACACACACTGTAGCCATAATGTAGCAGTGGTGGAAAGAAAGAATGAAGAAGGAGCAAATTATGTTATATGGAAACTCCTCCAGCTTCTTCAGATTCAGATTCAGATTCAATCTTTAATGCCATTGTGCAGTGTACAGTGCAGAGACAACAAAATGCAGTTAGCATCTCACCCAGAAGAGCGAACATAGAATAATGAGCAATAAATATGTACATACAGTAGTAGTAGTAGTGCAATTTTTTCTGGGGGAAGGAGTGTCTGGGGGGGGGGGGGGGGGGGGGGGGGGGGGGGGGGGGGGGGGGGGACTGGCAATCACTAAGGTGCAGAATTAAGTAGTGTAACAGCCGCAGGGAAGAAGCTGTTCCTGAACCTGCTGTTCCGGCAATGGAGAGACCTGTAGCGCCTCCCGGATGGGAGGAGGGTAAACAGTCTGTGTTTGGGGTGAGAGCAGTCCTTGACGATGCTGCGCGCCCTACCATCGCTTGCTTTGGACAGACTCAATGGAGGGGAGTGAGGAACTGGTGATGCGTTAGGCAGTTTTCACCACCCTCTGCAGTGCTTTCCGGTCAGAGACAGAGCAGTTGCCATACCATACTGTGATACAGTTGGTAAGGATGCTCTCGATGGTGCAGCGGTAGAAGTTCACCAGAGCCTGAGGAGACAGATGGACCTTCTTTAGACTCCTGCCACCTGCAGAAGTTTTTGGATGATTCACCAACTGTGGGCTGCATCAGTGAGGGGAGGGAAGCTGAATACAGAGGTGTAGGCAACAACTTTGTTGAGGGGTGTGGGCTGAATCACCTGCAGCTCAACACGACAAGACTAATGAGTTAGTGGTGGACTTTAGGAGGAGAGGAACACCCCTGTCCCCTGTCTCCATCAAGGGTGAGGATGTGCAGTTTACCAATGAGTACAAGTACCTTGGAGTTTACCTGGACAGTAAACTGGACTGGTCCAGGAACGCTGAGGCACCGTGTAAGAAGGGACAGAGCTGTTTGTACTTTCTGCGGAGGTTCGCTCTTTCAACATCTGCAGTAAGATGCTGCAGATGTTATAGTCATAGAGTGATATAGTGTGGAAACAGGCCCTTCGGCCCAACTACACTAGTCCCACCTGCCTGCACTTGGTCCATATCCCTCCAAACCTGTCCTATCCATGTACCTGTCTAAATGTTTCTTAAACGTTGGGATAGTTCCAGCCTCAACTATCTCATCTGGCAGCTTGTTCCATACACCCACCACGCTTTGTGTGAAAAAGCTACCCCTCAGACTCCTATTAAATCTTTGCCCCTTCACCTTGAACCAATGTCCTCTGGTCCAAGGTTCCCCTACTCCAGGCAAGATACTAGGCATCTACCCAATCTATTCCTCATGATTTTGTACACCTCTAAGATCTCCTCTCAGCCTCCAGCACTCCAAGGAATAGAGACACAGCCTACTCAACCTCTCTAATGAGGGAAAGCAAGGATAGTGTTAAATCCAAAGAAAAGACATAAATTGGCCAGGGGAAGCAGCAAACTGGAAGACTGCGCGAAATTTAGAACTCAACAAACGAGGTCAAAGTGGTTAATTAAGAGGGGGGGAAAAGAGCATGAAAGAAAACTTGCGGGGAATATAAAAACTGATTCCAAAAGCTTCTTGAGATATGTAAATAGGAAAAGATTAGAGAAGACAAATGTAGGTCCCTTGCAATCAGAGACAGGTGAATTTATAATGAAACAGAGAAATGGCAGCACAGTTAAACAAGTACTTGGGTTCTGTCTTCACTAAGGAAGACACAAACGATCTTCTAGTAATACTAGGTAGACAAAAATGCTGGAGAAACTCAGCGGGTGAGGCAGCATCTATGGAGCGAAGGAAATAGGCGATGTTTCGGGCCGGGACCCTTCTTCAGACTGATGTTGGGGAGGGGGGGAAGAAAGGAAGAGACGGAGACAGTGAGCTGTGGGGGAGCTGGGAAGGGGAGGGGAAAGAAGGAGAAAGCAGGGACTACCTGAAATTGGAGGTCAATGTTCATACTGCTGGGGTGTAAACTGCAGGTCGATGGGGGCACTGCAAGTCGGCAGTTTTTTTCAACTTTTTAAATTTTTTTTAGTGTGTTTAAATGTATGTTTTTAATGTTTCTTTTATGTTTTTAATGTTTCTTTTTGTGTTTTGTGTGGGGGGTGGTGTGGGGGGTAAGGGGGAAACTGTTTCGGTCGCCTCTTTTTCCAGGTCACCTCCACCGTGGCCTAACAGCAAGGATCAGTGCGGTCTTTCCTGGAGATGCGCCAGGGGCTTCAGCGGCGGGCGCAGCGCGGACTCTTGGCGTGGAGCGGGCGAGCCCTCGCTGGGGGTCGCCGGAGGGGAGCGCTCCATTCGCTGGCCCGTGGCTGCTTGAAGCCGCGGTCTGCAGAGCTCCGGTCAGCGCAACATCTGTAGCCTGGGATCCCTCGCTGGGGACCCGGGGAGAGGAAGAAGCGTCCACTCCGACTGCCGGCCCGCGGCCGACTTTTACCGCGGGCGCGGCATTGACTTACCATCGGGAGCGGAGTCCCTCGCTGGGGATCCCTGGAGGGAGCTTCGACTTCGACTGTCAGTCTGCGGTGCTTCTGGCTGCGGTGCGAACTTTAAATCACCGACCTCTGGCCTGAGGCCTACACCAATCTGAAGCCGCGGTCTCCAGTGGGGGAAGCACCGATTCAGGACTTACCTTGACTTTCATTCATCTGGACGCCCGCGGTGGTGACTGCGGAGGGTTGAGGTTCCGACCACGGGGGAAAATGGAGGAGGACTGGCCAAATTTTGTGCCTTCCACCACAGTGATGAATGCTGTGGTGGATGTTTGTGTTCAATTTTTATTGTGTTTTTGTGTGTTCTTTCTCATTGTACCGCTGCTGGCAAATTCATTTCACTTGCACTTGTGCAATGTGACGAATAAAACCGTATTGTATTGTATTGTATTGTATTGTATTGTATTGTATTGTATTGTATTGTATTGCACCCAAGCAAAATATGAGGTGCTGCTCCTCCAATTTATGGTGGGCTTCATTCTGGCCTTGGAGGAGGCACAGGACAGAAAGGTCGGATTCGGAATGGGAGGGGTAGTTGAAGTGCTGAGCCACCGAGAGATCACGTTGGTTATAGCGAACCGAGCGGAGGTGTTGGGCGAAGCGATCGCCAAGTCTACGCTTGGTCTCACCGATGTAAGCAGCTGACACCTAGAGCAGCGGATGCAATAGATGAGGTTGGAGGAGGTGCATGTGAATCTCTGCCGTACCTGGAAAGGCTGCTTGGGTCCTTGGATGGAGTCGAGGGCGGAGGGGGGGGGGGGGGGGGGTAAAGCGACAAGTGTAACATTTCCTGCGGATGCAAGGGAAAGTGCCAGAGAGGGGGTAGTTTGGGTGGGAAGGGACAAATTGACCAGGGAGTCACGGAGGGAGTGGTCTCTGCGGAGAGCCGAAAGGGGAGGAGATGGGAAGATGTGGCCATGTGCCTTCTTGAGGCAGTGCCACCTGTAGATCCCTTCAATGATGGGGAGGTCAGTACCCATGATGGACCGGCAGTGTTCAAAACTTTTGTAATCTCCTTCATTCTTGAGCATTCAAGTGGCTGAACAAGACTGTGATGCAACCAGTCAATAAGTCAATTTTGCCAATCAATCTCCTGTAGAAGTTCAAAAGAGTATTTGTCGATCTCTGACTCATCATTATCCGTAATTCATCCAAAATCAGTGGTGTCGTGGATGAATTGAGTTGGAATGTGTCCGGCTCCATAGTAATGGGTATTGAGTGAGTAGTGGAGGGGGGCTCAGCACACAACCTTGAGGTGCCCCTGTGCTGATAGATATCAAGGAGGAAGTGTTGTTACCAATTCATATGATTGTATCTGTTGATGAGGAAGTCGAGGGTCCAGTTACATAGACCATAGGTGCAGGAGTAGGCCATTCGGCCCTTTGAGCCAGCACTGCCATTCAATGTGATCATGGCTGATCATCCACAATCAGTACCACGTTCCTGCCTTCTCCCCATATCACTTGATTCCGCTAACCCTAAGAGTTCTATCTAACTCTCTTTTGAATGCATCCAGTGAATCGGCCTCCAACTGCCTTCTGAGGCAAAGAATTCCACAAATTCACGACTCTCTGTGTGACTTTCCTCATCTCAGTTCTAAATTGCTGACCGCTAATTCTTAAACTGTGGCGAAGGGATGCACAGAGACCCAATTCCCTGAACTTGGTAACAGGTTTGGAGGGGATGATAGTGTTGAACACCAAGCTGTATTGGCATTGAATATCAAGGGAAGGTGATCAGATTCTCTCTTGTTGAAGATAATCTCTTTCTGGCACCTATGTTACCTGTTGCCTGCCAGCCCATGCTGAGTTATTTAGGTCTACCTCTTATAGGGATCAACTGCCTTTTGCCAATAGAATTGAATTTAGTGCATTGTTCAGCAAACATCCCCATTTTTGAATCAACATTCAACACTATCATCCCCTCCAAACTTGTAACCAAACTCAGAGAACTGGCATGAACTGGGTCTCTGTGCCTCTCTTTGCAAGTGGGTCCTCGACTTCCTCATTGACAGAACACAATCAGTACAAAATGGCAACAACATTTCCTCCTCAATAACCATTGTTATAGGGCACCTCAAGGCTGTGTGTTCAGCCACCTGCTCTACTCACTCTATACCCGTGAGACGTGACTGTGTAGCCAGACACAGTTCCAACTCCATCTTTAAATTCACCGATGACACCATTGTTATTGGATGAATTGGGGTCAATAATGAGTCCGAGTGTAGGAGGGAGATCGATCAACTGACCGAATGGTGCCAGAACAATAACATTGTAAAATCATTGTTGACTTTAGAAGAGGAAGGCCAAGGATCCACAAACTTGTCTTCATTGTATCGTGAAAGGAAGATAATTGATGAAACAATTCAAGTCAGTTGGGCCTCAGGTACTCCCCTGAGATTGCAGTGCAGTTATGAAGTTGCTGGTTTGCAGTAAAAATCATGAAAGACTTTGCCATAGAGAAAGCAGTAATGTACATAGAAACATAGAAACATAGAAATTAGGTGCAGGAGTAGGCCATTCGGCCCTTCGAGCCTGCACCACCATTCAATATGATCATGGCTGATCATCCAACTCAGTATCCCGTACCTGCATTCTCTCCATACCCCCTGTTCCCCTTAGTCACAAGGGCCACATCTAACTCCCTCTTAAATATAGCCAATGAACTGGCCTCAACTACCCTCTGTGGCAGAGAGTTCCAGAGATTCACCACTCTCTGTGTGAAAAAAGGTTCTTCTCATCTCGGTTTTAAAGGATTTCCCCCTTATCCTTAAGCTGTGACCCCTTGTCCTGGACTTCCCTAACATCGGGAACAATCTTCCTGCATCTAGCCTGTCCAACCCCTTAAGAATTTTGTAAGTTTCTATAAGATCCCCTCTCAATCTCTTAAATTCTAGAGAGTATAAACCAAGTCTATCCAGTCTTTCTTCATAAGACAGTCCTGACATCCCAGAAATCAGTCTGGTGAACCGTCTCTGCACTCCCTCTATGGCAATAATGTCCTTCCTCAGATTTGGAGACCAAAACTGTATGCAATACTCCAGGTGTGGTCTCACCAAGACCCTGTACAACTGCAGTAGAACCTCCCTGCTCCTATACACAAATCCTTTTGCAATGAAAGCTAACATACCATTCGCTTTCTTTACTGCCTGCTGCACCTGCATGCCTACCTTCAATGACTGGTGTACCATGACACCCATGCAGATGTACTGTATATTAATACTGCCTCATTTTCTGTGTTGTGGATCAGGATATATATTAAAACATCTCAACCACTTTCATTGAGTAGAATAACATGCACTTTCAAGTCATACTTGTAGGCCAGTAGTTTGCACCAAGAATCATGGACATAGATTGGATTGAGTCATCTGGATTAAAGAGCTGTGGACTAGTTCTTTCAAATAGATGCCTGGTTAGCTGGACGTGAGATCACAGATGATGACGCACCAGAATTCCAGGCTCCAGCTTCAACAAAGTAGTTATCAATGCGGGACTGATGGATACCATTGCACTGAGAGGGAGTAAAACCTAAGATAGGGCAACATAGTTTGCCAGCACTCTCCAAGAGGGAAGGTGTGTTGGTGAAAGTAAGGGGTGCAACAGAACATTTATGAATGAATGAATACGTTTATTGTCATTGCACAATACTGTGCAATGAAATTCCATTACATCTCCTCCGGTTAAAAAATACAAACACGACAACCATTGACACATATATACACTTATTAGTAAAATAATAAATATTTAAAACGAATTAAAAAGAATTTTTAACGCAGAATGAGGTCTAATTTGACTCTCCTGTGAAGATAGAAACCTGAAGTTGGATTTATACTTGCAAAATATATCAAGAAAGGTTTGAGCAATGTAGAGCCAAGGACCGCAGTGAAACAACAAGATAGTAATTGGGAATGTGATATTCCCAGAAGTGGATTGGTAATGGGAGTTTCATGCAATGACACAAGGAAACTATTCAGGGCATTCTTCAAAAATAAAGGAATGGCAGTACTAACTGTCAGTTGTATGCCAGTAATGTATGTCAATTTTTCTACAGTCAGGAAGTGAACCAAATATTGCATTGTGATGGGAGTGAGATACTTGGGTAGTTGACATCCATTATTGAAGAGTCTGCAGATTCTAGCACAAAAGTGAGATGCAAACCTGCAAAGAGAGTACACAAGCAGATCTGGATGTTAGATTCCCTGAGTGAAGTACAATCCATTATGAGCATTCTAAGCCCCAAGTGGATTGTGATTTATAATTTTCTCAATAAAGAGACTTTTGCATTCCTTGATAGAAATCGATTTAGATGAACAGTTTGGAAATACTTGGCTCTCCGGAAATTCAGGAAACCACAGTTAAGATGGAAAACCAAGATTTCAGTAAGAGATGTTCTCTCACGATCATTTCAACGGAGAATAAAACAAAGAATGTTGGGGCAGAAGATAGAACGGCAGTAGTTTTAGGAAAGAACTACAATGGTTTTATTGTGTACAGAATTACCAAAAAATAAGAATCAATCACAAATTGCATGGGATAAAGTAAGACATGACCACATTGCAATGTGGAAGCTGTTCAGAGGCTCCAAGATTCATATGAGAGATTTTGCAGTGAGCTTAGATATACTGTTGTCAAGCCAAATGTTGTAGATGGAATATGATTGGAGAGGCTGTAAACTGTTGTGGTAGAATTGTGAGAATTGGAGACATTTCAAAGGGGAAGTGTCAGATGAGGTGACCTTGTGGCTTCAAAGGAACATCTGGAAAAGGGAAAGGAGAAAGGAGAAATGTCAAGCAGGAAATCAGAATGTAAGGCAGGATGCAAACCGCTATGAGATCAGAGGCACGTATTAGGAAAGCCTTTAGAATAACTAAAGATAACATTGTTCTAGTTGAGTTCATATCTAATAATGTCCCAAAACAATATTTATTGTGATCACTGCAATAGTTAATGTGTAATTTTGATGTTATTTAGAAATTATTCAATACAATATACATAGGTTAATAATTATTTGCAGAGCCAGATACAATACAATACCGTTTATTTGTCATTTGAACCTCACATGAAGTTCAAACAAAATTTGGTTTCTGCAGTCATACAAGGAAAGAACCAAGACACACACCAACACAATTTACACAAACATCCATCATAGTGCATCTCCACCTCACTGTGATGGAAGGCAAAGTCTTGTCTCTCCTCTGCTCTCCATTCCTCTCCTGAAGTTAAAGTCAAAGCACCCGGCGGGCGCTAGCAAGTCCCACGGCCACTTAAAGCCGCGCCGGGTGATGTAAGGCCCTGCTCCGGATCCCAATGTCGGAGCCCCCGGCGGGCGCTAGCAAGTCCCACGGCCATTTAAAGCTGCGCCGGGCGATGTGAGGCCCTGCTCCAGGTCACTCTCAACCCTGCAATTCAAGCGGGAGAAGTCGCCGCTGCCGGTGCCCCACAAAGTGGTCTCCCACCGGGGACCCGTGAGCTCCCGGTGTCACCATCCACCGGAGTCGGGTCGCAGCAGCGCGCCACTACAGCTCTCCACGCTCCGAAGCTGGCCAGCTCCATGATGGTAGGTCCGCAGCTCCGCAGGCTCCGTGACTTGAGTCCCCAGGTTGTTCCTGTTGGAGGCCGCTCCACGGTGCTAGGCCCCAACGGCAACGGAGACCCGACAGGGAAAAGGTCGGGTCCCCATACAGGGAAGAGATCTAAAAGTTTCCCCCACCCATCCCCCCGCCCCCCACACATGCACAGTGAAAAACCCACCACAAACTATACACTCAACAGGACAATAAAATAAAAAAAGACAGATGGTCTGCAGAGGCCGCTGCGACGTTGGTCGCGCCGCCAACCCATACATTAAGGATGCAACAGAATTTAAAATGAGATCTTATCAAGACGCTCTGAAAAATGATCCACTGGAAAGAAGAGCAGTTCAGTAGCACAGGTGGTTATTGCTGGTTTTCTCCCACATACCAAAGACGTGCAGGTTTGTAGGTTGACAAAAATGCTGGAGAAACTCAGCGGGTTAGGCAGCACCTATGTAGGTTATTGGGCACTATAAAAATTGTGTAAGGAGTGGATTAGAAAGTGGGATAACATAGAACTGGTGTGAACAGGTAATCGGTGTTCAGCATGTACTCCACAGACTGAAAGGCTTGTTTTAATGCTGTGTTTTAAAACTTAAGCTAAACTAAACTTAAGACTCTCTGGAAAAGTGACTTAAGGGCCTGTTCCACATGGGCAACATTTGTGAGTCATGCAGGTGGAGTGCGAAGATTTTGTGAATCCCAAAATCCTGGGCCGCCGCACACAACCGTGTGTCGCTACCTACACCACCACGCCTCCACTACGCACCATGACGTTGGTCGTGACGCGTAAATGATGTTGCGTAAATAACGCACAAGTAACGCCCAAGTGGGACAGGCCCTTTACTGGAATTACTCGTTCCTGAAATGTGTACTTCAGGGCTGTTAAGTACATATTTGAAAAGCTTTGTTATTGAATGAACCAATTGCCTGAATAACTATGTTTTAATTAGATTCATAACTGAGGAGATAAGTAAATATTTAATTGCACAATTTCATTTCTATAAATGGTTGTGATAATATAATATAAAGTATGTTATTAGTTGGGTTTTTTAGGGTTTTTTTTAAAGGAAAGCTATGAGGTATAAATGGGAATTGGTGTACCTTTAAGAACTGCAGTACCACATGGCATGAGTTTTGATCTACTGTTAAACCAGGCACTGTTAGTAAAGAACTCATTGTTTATACTAAAGAATATTATGTTGCTACTACTTGGGAAGCAGCATCATCAAAAGATAGTGAGAGACAATGGGGGTCCATGTCGTGATGGTTGTGAGGGATGAAATGTTGAGGGCTTTTGAAAAGATGGAAGATGAAATACATATGTTGCAATGGTTATTCAGGCCATTCAGCCCATCAAGTCTACTCCACCATTCAATCATGGCTGATCTATCTCTCCCTCCTAATCCCACCCTGCTGCCTTCTCCCCATAATCCCAGACAATCAAGAATCTATCTATCTCTGCCTTAAAAATATCCATTGACTTGGCCTTCACAGCCATCTGTGGCAAAGAATTCCACAGATTCACCACACTCTGACTAAAGTGACACCAGGGCCTTGGTTGTCATGTCATTAATATGAAAGAAAATGGGAGCCCATGACTTTCATCTGGAGCAGAGTTTAAAGAAATGTCCATGCGGTGAAATTGAAGCTTGAGGACTCCAGCGAGTGCTTCAGGAGACAATTAAATATACTCTTGACTCTACTCTTGAGGATCAGTGGTGATTTAAAACAGGACGTGCTATGGGGTTTTGCACCGTGAGAACGGAGTGGATGGTGGTGGGGATATTTGCAGTGCAGGAAGGGTGAGGATAAAGGATTTACCTGACCAGCACTAACTATGTAAGATAACATTGTTTCAGGAATGTGTAACGACTGGCACCCCAGGGAAAATATAACCCAAATCTCCATATACAACTGATGCCACAGTTACATTCATTTGTGGAAACTGCACTGGGATACTGGGTGACTCACACCCGATAGAGGTTGGGTTACATTTTGAGCGATGGGAACTACCGGAAAATGGTTGATATCCTGTTTCACTTCAAAATTTGGTGTCAATCACT
This sequence comes from Leucoraja erinaceus, assembly GCF_028641065.1. NCBI lineage: Eukaryota > Metazoa > Chordata > Chondrichthyes > Rajiformes > Rajidae > Leucoraja > Leucoraja erinaceus. The sequence goes on along the minus strand of NC_073377.1, from coordinate 36,709,489 downwards.
AGGGAAAGCAGTATTTTACAATTAATTATTTTGGCCGTTGTTCACCCATGCTTATCTAATCAGCACTGTGGTTTTGAACTGGAAAGCCATTTGGATAATTATTAACATTAAACCTTTGAGATAATTTATGTAGCTTTAAGTTATTGTGTGGTAAATTGCAAATTACCTGATTTGGCGTCCATTATAGTTGTACAGTTTTGCCAGTCATCGTACTCACACTAGATGCAGCCTTCCCTTAAATGTACCATATTCATTCAATGTGCCTGCTTCAGTACCATAAAGTGCCTGATATAGGAATGTTTAACATTGAACTATTAGGGTAATGCTAGAGGCTTAACAGGTAAAGAGAGGAATTTAAGATGCAGATTGGATCGGGGGACTAGAATTCTAGAGCAATACCAACTCCAAAGATGTAAACGTTTATCAGCATTACAAAATGTTGCCCATAAGCTCACTCTCGTCATGTTTGCAGAGCCGGACATACTGAAGACATCCAATTATTTATATCGTAACTTGTAACTTTTGGTCACATTGCCACCCACCAGATGTCCAGAAGATAAATTTGTGTTTGTTCAAAGAATATCTCTGGATATCCTTTCAGTACAATGAAAAGTTCAGTAGCGATACAGGGTTCTGCACGTCAACATGGGGTTTAAATTTTGACCAACTTTGGTTCACCATAATTTTCCGTTCTGCGACCTAATCGGTGATTTACATCTTGTTGAACGTATGCAATAGTAAAAAACATAAACTGATAGAATTTATTTAACATTTACAGATAATTCACTTTAAAAATGATTGCAAACACATGATTCCATTTAGAGTCATAGAGTGATACAGCTTGGAACCAGGCCCTTTAGCCCAACTTGCCCACACCGGCCACTATGTCCCAGCTACACTAGTCCCACCTACCCATGTTTGGTCCATATCCCTCCAAACATGTCCTTTCCATGTACCTGTTTAATCTGTTTCTTAAATGTTGGAATAGTCCCAGCCTCAACTACCTCTTCTGGCAACTTGTTCCATACACCCACCGCCCTTTGTGTAAATTTCTGAATCATTTGTAAAGAATTGTTTACATATTGTTCTAGATTATCATTAATTTTATAGGAATAATTAAATAGTCCTTGCCTCATAATGCCACTTTGGTGTTTTGAACCATGTTTGTAGTCATTTATGTTAGTATAATTTTGTATGGTGATCTGTGAATTGAGTCATATGTATTTATTACTAGTCTTTAGCCTTCAATGCCAAGTGTGTTACTGCAATTATAAATTTGATACATCAACAAAAATAAAATTATATTGGGCAAAATCATCAAATACATTTGTCAAGCCAATATGGCAAAATAAGATGGCTTAAGATATGTTAAAGTACAATGGTTTATGAAATAATAGACACTGCTGCATCAGATTTATTTTCAATTTTGATATTTCAAATACATAGCATTGAACACAATATTCTTTGTATTAACAAACAAGAATCACGGTCCATGGTATGAAAACATATTAAATTCCTTTAAAATTAACAGTGATGGTTAAATCATAGTTTAATTAATTGACTATTAGAATAACATGTAGAAGGCCAATTTTCAAATGTGCAACCACACAGAATGAAATAATTAATCATTAGACTTTATATACAGAAATACCACCAATCCAACCTCATCATAATCCTTGTAATATAATTTTCTTATTTGTAGTTTATTTCATGCATGGAGATTAAGTATATATTTTTTAATGTATTGGAAGATCTTTTTAAGCACCAGTTCATAGTAAGTTTAGCAAGAAAGCAACATTATGAAAATGCACATAACGTCATCCTGATGTTCATATGGACTGGTGCTGACTGTGAAATCCTTTTATAAGGCCACAAGTTGGAGTGAATCTTGTGTATTATGGTACTTGATCACACCCAATCTTTTGGGATGATACAGTTTGGGGTCTTGTAAAGATGCAGCTTGAAACAAAACGTATTCTCGGTTGACTTCCACAAAGTCTAAGAAAGATGACGTTAATATAATTCATGAGGTACTCCAGGAACTGTTGCAAAGATAAGTGCAAAGGGACTTGAATGAGGGAACGGATAACATTCAGTCAGGGAAGACTTCCCTGTATCCCCTCCTGTCAATTGGTGTTAGCCACCCATATTCCCAGAAGAAATGCATGAACTTTATATTTCAGTAATATCAGTGAATATTTGTAAATTGGGCCAATGCTCTTCTGTTTAATTGTTCAAAGGGACATAATTCAGTGCTCCTGTCTGTTCACATAGTTAAAATATGCAAGGAATGTAACAATAATGAAGAAGCAATCACTTGTATTACATGGTGCTTAAATCTAATGATATTCAATAATATGAACATTGCTTTGAGCAAGATATTGGTGCAATTTATTTTAAAGACTGTTGAAATAGCTCTTCCATTTTAGATTCAAATATATTGAAAAGGCGATACCATGTGGGTTACACTTACATGGCTATATCACAATTTGACTTTACTCGGAGAACTGATTTATGGTTAGTGCCACGCATAGCATAATAATGTATTCTAGTTTATTTCAGTTACAAAAATACATAATTTAGAATACTCTAATTTTGCTCTGTATTTTTACCAAACAATATTCTCCGTGTGAGTTATTTTTAGATTGTAATTTCTTTAACTTCACAGAAAAGTAACCAAAGTACAAATGGGGTCCAAGATCTCACTTTGACAAAGTTCTATATTCAAAATATAGACATACACAAACATAATCAAGTTCCAATTTGCCCATTTACAATGTACAATTAATTATTTATAACATTTGGTATGGTTTATTGCTAATAATAAAATGCTTGAATTATGTTCTTTGCATTTACGAAAAAAGGAGCACATGGAGACATTTAGAGCATTTGGCACAAAACATTGTTTTTTGTCAAGCTTAAAAAAGTCAGTATACAAAATCATTATCTAAAAAAGAAGAAATTCATGTAATCTTGCCAACCAATAATAATACATCTTCAGGAAACAGTTATTTCTTCAAGAACTTGATGAGCTGTTTATTTCATCTCTACTTCTGTTCTCTTTGATTTCTTTGATTGACTTTTGTGTTTCCTCCTAATGAAGAGAAAGTATGTATTATGTAGCATGTAAAAAAATAGCAGTGATGATTATATTTCTAATGAACAGTTCTGACATTATCTATCATTTTTACTCATCAGGTTGAAATAACCTCAACACAGTTTAGCATATAAATTAAAATGATTACATAAAATTAATCTCAACACTATTTGAACCGTCATTAAAATGCATTACAATCCTTTCAATAGCCCAAAGAAAAAAAAATATGTTAAGAAGGGCCCCAGAAGTAGAACAGAGGGGATATCTAATCCCCTGATGATATGGGAATACAGCAGATTGCAAGGTCAGTCCGCTAAATTAAAATGGTGTTGCTCTTGACTGTGGGTTGAGACCAGTGCGGAGTGTGCGGGGTGCTATGCATTTGGATGGGTTGAATGTTTCTATGTTTCTATGTGAAGTTAGTAGGTATGTTGCAAAGCCTACCTGAAGCGTCGCTGAAAATCTGTCCCAGCCCGTGTGTGCGATTTTGGCGCCGTTTAGAGGGGTGTGGGTTTAAAACGCGATTTTTCACTAGGCTGTTCAAATCGAGGTTTTTCAGCATAGTTAATTATTAACGAATAATCGCTGGACGATTCCGTAGCTTGAGCTATTTTTAGTTTTAAGGGATTTCTATACTTGTTATAGTAGGTTAAAAATTAACCTCTAAATCCCCGACCGCCGGCAACCGGCCGGATCTCATACAGCGGACAACAGAAGATAGGCTGTTTATTTTTACGTTAAAAAGGGCTTCTTAAGATCCCTTTATACAAAGTTTAAAGTTGCAAGTATCTAATTTTGGGCCCATTATATCCCGCAGTATTTTTCTGGGCATTTGAGGGCACAAATCTAGCGCAATGTGAACGTTCTAAACCAGCGTGTTCACAGGATCCCACGAGAAAGCTGATTTAAATGGACTTTAATTTACAGCAATTGAACACTAAATTCCTTCCATTTGGCCTATAAATTAATGTAAATGAGACTTAAAAATCATGTTTTATTGTGAATTATTTGTGAATATTATTTGGACAATTAGGCTATTTAAAAATGTTAATCATTTATTAAGAAATAGATAGATGTTTAGATTTAGTAATTGAAGTCTGAAATTAGCTACAATTGGGTAACAAACTAATTATATGCTTTAATTTCAGGTCATCCAAGTAAGATTATTTTATATTTGTTTCAGAATGCTTCAATCTATGATAACTGAAAATGTCATTCAGTTCTCTTAATTTTTAAGAAAGTTATGGGCTTTTGACTGTCCACGATCACAGCTTTTTTTGTTATGTCCATAGAAAATCAATAGGGAACAAGATGCTAATTTCCGAGTATGAAAATGGCCATAACTTTTTAAATACTTGAGATATGAAAGTGAATTAGGTGTCAAACTAAACTTATTTTTATGCTTTATCTGATGGGATAAATTGCAGACTTGATTTTTTAAATCTCAAAATTTTGTAACATTGCTAAAGTTAGAGTAGATGATGGGTAGGGAAGTTGAGGTGGTTGATGTCACAACAACTAATGGAAATGAAAAAGTCAAAAGGGGGTGAAAGGCCTGAAACTGGTGTTCAAGAGGATGGGGAGTGTTGGACTTGAATGGGTCATTGGTGGAGGGGGGAGATTGGGGGGGGGGGGGGGGGGGGGGGGGGGGGAGGGGGCGGGGGTTGGGGGGGGTTGGGTTGGGGGGGGGAGTGAGGATTTCTTGCCTGCAACTTGAGGTGTAGGCACATGGGTACAACAATAAGGCTTCTGCTGAACTCTACAGAAATCAAATAATCCGCATCTTAATTTTCACTTTAGACATTTCCAAATGTTTAAGGGCTCTATTTGCTCTGCAGTTACAAATTAATTTTCTATTTGTGCAGAACGCTAATACCTATCCTTGACTGTCATTTAATATGCACGTTTAGAAAGAAGCTGTGGACCTGCCTAGGTGAGGGGTTGCCTCCAATTTTAATCTAACTTTCAAATTTTAAGGTTTTCCCTTGATGTCTACAGATCCACTTCAATTTTCATTTCCCACTGAGCTTCATCCATGTCTTTATCTTTTACACTTATTATTCAATTTATTTTTCCCAGAAGTTGAAATAATCAGGCATTTTGAAATGCCAGATGCTTCTCAATTATTGCTTTTTATAGTATAATTAAACAATATGCATTTTAAAAAGCTCAAATGTTTACACAGCGTTAATATCGTTAGGTTTGAATCTGGTTGGCATACCTCCGAATCACAAATACAGCCACGAAGGCAATGACTGCAATGCCAAAAAGACATCCAAACACAATTGCAGCAGTATCACCTAGAAAGTGGAATAACACAGGTTTAAGTAAAGTTATTTCCAGAAATTGCATAATCTGTGAAACAAAAAGATTCAACATGCATGTTCCTCTGTTAGACACAAAATGCTGGAGGAACTCAATGGGTCAGGCAGCAACTCTGAAGTAAAGGGATAGGTGATGTTTCAGAAAGAAATCTGAAGAAGGATTCCAACTTGAAATGTCACCTATTCCTTTTCTCAAGAGATGCTCCCTGACCTGCTGAGTAACTTCTGTATTTGTGTCTATCTTCAATATAAACCAGCATTTGCAATTCCTTCCTACACATGTTCCTCGGTCGTTTGTTAGGAGATATAATGATTATTGTATAGGAAGAATAGAGGCACATTAAGTAAAATAGAGAATCAATTGCCCAAAATCCGACTGAGGGACTTGATGTATTTTGGAATTAGACTGAAACTGAAGTGCTGCGAGTCTTTGCATGTAGCATCAAAAGGCCCAATTACATAATTTTGAAGGAGAAAGAGAAATTCTGCTCAGAATGGTGGCAATGATTTATAATCAACTACCCTCAATAAAAGTAGATGATCTATTTATCCTCACATTAAATCATGCTGAGTAATGGGCCGGTCAGAACAGCATGCTCCGCCACTGTGCTGCACTGCACTGCAGAAAACAGAACCATGAGGAATATGAATAAATTGAATTGGGGTGCAAGAGAAGTTTCTGTCCAAGACATTTGAGTGAAACTATCAAGGGGCATGAGGAAAGCATGTAAGTGAGTATGAGTTTCAGATCATCAATGACCCAACTGAATAGAACATAGAACAGTACAGAACAGGAATGGGATCTTCAGCCCACAATGCTTGTGCCGAACATGATGCCTAATTAAACTGACCTCATGGTCCATATCCCTCTGTCCCCTCGCACTTCCATGTGCCTATCTAAAAGTCTCTAAATGTTCCTGGAGTACCTCATGAATTATATTAACGTCATCTTTCGTAGACTTTGTGGAAGTCAACCGAGAATGCATGTTATGTTTCAAGCCACCATCAAATCTGCCTCCACCACCACCGCTGGCAATGCGTGCCAAGCTTCAACACTCTGTGTGTAAATAAACTTCACCCACACTTCTCCATTGAACTTGTTTACACTGAGAGTGTTGGAGGTTAGAATGCATTGTTAGAGCTGGGCGGTGCAGTGACAGTGCTGATAGAGTACGGTCTCACAGTGCCAGAGATCCGGGTTTGAATCCGACCTGGGGTGCTGTCTGTGCACCTTCTCTATCACCTTCTCCCTGTGACTGCATGGGTTTTCTCCAGTTGCCCCGGTTCCCTCCCACATCCTAAAGACGTGCGAGTTTGTAGGTTATTTAGCCTCCGAAAAATGTCCCCTAATGTAGGGATTTGATAAGAAAGTGGGATGATAGAGAACTAATGTGATTTGTTGTTGGACTCTGATTGCAAACTTTAACTGTGGAACATTTAACATTTAGAGCCCTATATTTGTAAGACACAAGGGGCCCGATTCCATGCTGCATCTTGAAACTAAACTAATCTCTTTCACAATACTAAAAAGGTGAGACCTCTGAAATGTTAATTATTCCTTAATTATGCTTTTCTTCCTCTTTAGCCTTGAACAATATTTAAAGGAACAGTTATGTTTCTCCATGATCCCATAAGAATAATTTCAAATCTCAACATGAACATGTATTGTATTTTTCATTTAACAATACCTTCATCTCTCTGTTGAATGATAATGTCGTCTTCCACATAATGCCGTCCTTGCCCAGAAGCTGAGGAAAAGAAAGACAAAATAAACTGGTTAAAATATTTATTTTTCACATTGTTGATAATGCTTTCTAATTCCCACTCTTGCTACTGTTCCCCAACCTTGATTAAGCTGACTCTAACTGAGGAACATTTGAATGTTGAGAGCCTTTTATTTGTAGGTGAAATCTTTATTTTCCATTTGAGAATCAACTTTTCTATACATGGCTCCACATACACACATGCCTACATAGTATAGTATATGGTACAACAATTCCGATGCACATGAACACAAGAGCAGTGATTACACAAAGTGCCTTCTATCCAAATTCATTGATCACATGCTGTAGGTGAAATAAATGTTTCCCCTGTAGCATCACAGATAGATAGGATGGTGAAGGCGGCTTTCTCTACAGATATAATACAGGGTAGAGAGATCTAGCCCAGAAGCTGCAGTGATGATGGATTCAGAAGCAGTATTTGCTGACCTCTCAGGACATCAGTATATCTGCAAATGTAACCCTTATTCTCTCTCATCCACCAATAAACTCCTTGCTGAAAATGCAGGGAGTGTGAAAAGAAGCTTGTGGCTACAACTATTCCAAACTACCACAATAATTATTTACTTCTTGCACATACATCAGAGCATTTATACTCACCACCCAATACTAATATTCAAACAAAACATTTACAAGATATTTTATTTAAAATGTTGACGTAATTCTTTCTACTTCTGCAACATTTGAAAGTGGAATACTTCAAAATGTAGTAGGTACATAAAACATCTGAATATAATTGTCAACATTAACAACGTTCGGAACTGCCAAAATCAAAATGTGACTATTTACCACATAGACTCCGACATTCCTTCTTGCTTATGAATTTATTTCCATTCCCGTGACATCCACTGAAGAGGAATGTATCACAGTCTCTAATGCTATCATCATAGTACCATCTCAGTATCATGCCACGGCAGTCTCCTCGTTCTTTTGGCAGGAGACATGCTTTATCTGTCGAAAAAAATGAAATGTTTCTTATTTTCTGGCTGGGAAAGAAACTTCAACTTTGTCCATTTTGGCTTTACTATTTTAGTAAGTTTGCAGTTAGGTTTGCAATATTGGTTGTATTGTGGACAGTGAAGAATATTGTCTCAGGTTATGGAAGGATTGAGATCAATTGGGAAAGTGAGCTAAGGAATTGCAGATGGAATTTAACTCAGACAAGTACAACATTACGCATTTTGGAAGTTAAGCCAGGGCAGGATACACACAGTGAATGGCAGTGGAGTGGCTGTGTATAATGACAGGGAATACACAGTGAACATTGAGGAGTGCAGATGAACAGAGGGAACCTTGGAGTATAACTACATAATTCCTTGAAAGTGGCAACACAGGTAGACAAAAAAGGTTGTAGTTCTGGGCAACTGGAAACGATGAGGGAAATACCGGGTCTGTATACCCATTAAACAGTTGAGTAAAACATATGGCATGCTTGCTTTCTTCAACTGGAATATTGAGCATAGATATAAGAGATGTGCTGCAAAAAGTATTGGCTGGGCCACTTTTGGAGTATTTTGTGAAGTTGTTGTCACCACACTATGGGAAGTATGCGATTAAACTGGGGAGGGAACAGAAAAGATTCACTCGGATGTTGCTTTGATTGGAGAGTTTGACTTATCAGGAGAGATTGGACAGGTTAGGTCTGTTTTTGCTGGAGCAGACACGACTAGAGGTAAAATGATGGAGATATATACAAATTAGAATCATAGATGGTGGAACTAGCCAGTGATGGTTTCCCCTGGTAGGGGGTCTAAAGCTAGAGGAAAAGGTTTAAAGTGAGGGAGAGAAGGTTTAAAGGGGTCACGAGAGGTAACAATATCAGTCAAAGAGCTTGTATCAGGAATGAGCATCCAGAGGAAGTGATTGAGGCATGAACAGATTATTTAAGTGACATCTGGACAGAAAATTGGACAAGCAAGAATAGAGGAATATGGAATTAATGCGGGCAATGGTATTAGTATAGATAATCATAATAATCAACATAGAGTCTAGACACAATATCCTGAAAAGTCTATTTCTATGCTGTACAACACTACGACCATTATTCTATGAATTTAGGTTTTATAGAAATAAGAAATGTTCCAAATGCAACTGGTAATGCACCCACATCATCTTTTAATCATTTTATAAATTATTTTCAATTTCAATAGTTCATAGAAGTATTTGTTACATGTTTTAAATAACAGCCATCAGCCATCATTTCTTCCTCAAAGTTTTCAGTTACTGTATATGACTGTATATTACTGTAAATGACGATGAAAGAATTGAATTTCCATGGACGTTTTCCAATTACCCATTGTAACTTCTGAGAAACATCCATGGAAATCAAATTCAATTCCAATAGTATGGGTATGATTTTTAAAGAAATAAGCTTTGCTTTAAAATAAAGCTTCATCAACCCTGTTCAAATCTATTAAAAAAAAAACAGAATTGAAGGGAAGTTGTCTTTGTGAGGTAGTGACAATCACTTTCTCATCGGTCTTGTATTATTTTCATCTCACGTTTTTTTTTTAATGTTTTTGTTGCTTCACCATTTCCATCCCTTTTGCAGGGTTTCAGTCTGACAGCTCAGTTTGGTATTATCTTTTCCAGTGTTATTTGTAGACAAAAATATACTGATATACATATCAATTTTAAGTTAAGCTACATTTATTAACAATGATTTACACCCATGTACCTCCCTCTTTTTGATTTTGTGACTAATCAACTCAGAAAGTAGTCAGAAACTTAATTTGTTACCCATTCACTTAAAAATAAATCTTAAATTCTAAAATAGACATCACTGTAAATGGCAAACTTACCTCCATCTGGAAATAGTTCACTATATTTGTTAGAACAGGTTTGCAAACAATGTGTCTCATTAGAAAATCTGTTTCTGTTTCCTCCAGCCCCATTATAGAAAAATGGTTGGCATTTGTCTTCATCTTTCGAATAGAACCATTCAAAATTCTTTAACTTGGGATCTGATTCATGTCCACGATCCATCGGTTCCTGGCAAATATCACCTGTGATCAGAGAAACAAGAATGTTTTGTTAGTTAGTTAATAGTTGCATTCTGATCAATTGATTGAAAGTTACAGCATGGAAACAGGGCACTAGGTTCACTGAGTCAATGTTCTGTCCATCATTAGATTCATTTTGTCATTTCTAGGTCGCAAATTTACACCATTTGAAAGAAAGGGACTTGTTCATATGCTGGTTGTGCCTTACCATGTTTAGTTTAGTTTAGAGATGCAGCGCGGAATCAGACCCTTCTGCCCACCGAGTCTGTGCCAACCTGCAATCCCGTACACCAGCACTATCCTACACGCTAGGGATAATTTTGCGATTTTTGTCGAAGCCAATTAACCTACAAACCTGTATGTCTTTGGGCTGTGGGAGCACCCAGGGAAAACTCACGTGGTCACAGGGAGAACGTACAAACTCTGTACAGACAGCCACCATAGTCAGGATCAAAGCCAGGTCCCTGACGCTGCAAGGCAGCAACTCTACCACTGTGTCTGTGCTTACACAAAATTAATTACCTCATGTCTCTTTACTTTCTACACCAAGTAGTTCATTCTGTCTCCGAACTCTTGCTCGCTTAACCTCATTTGTTCTGTCCTACCCTAGTTTCTTGGAAAGTATTGTGTTCAGCGTATTGGTTGGAAATCCCGGGAGGGATGCCCCCCCCCATATTTTGAGAGGTGGGGGACAATCCCCCCATGTTTTGTAAACCATGTTGCAGCAAAACTGCCTTCCCTGCATCTTCTCCCGTGGTCAGGCAGTCAAACTACAGTGTCGAGACTCGAGGCGATCGAGGCTCGATGTTGAAGCTCCCCGCCGTGCGATGGTTGATCCCGCGGCTGATTTTAAGCCGTGCTGGGCGATGAAAGGCCCCACAAGCGGACTGATTAAAGTCTCACGATTTGGGGTGGACGAAGCTGCTGTGGCTGGAGCTTCTGAAAGTCAGTCACCAACCAGTGACCTGCGAGCTCCCGATGTTGCCATCCACAGGGCCCGCAGTCGAAGCCTCCGAAGTCGAGTCGCAGCCGCAACGCCACCACGAAGTCAGCCAGCTCCGCGATGGTAAGTCCACAGGCTCTGCGACCGGAGCCATCAAGGGCGATTCCAGTTGGAGGCCGCCAGCTCCCAGAATCTAGCAGCCCAGGACTAGCTGCAGTTCCCAGGTCGGCTCGCCTGCCACGCGTCTGGCTGCAGCGCTCAGGTGGGCTCGCCTGCGTGTCCCTGCACTGGTTCTAGTCCCATGTCCCGGGACTAGCTGCAGTTCCCAGGTCGGCTCGCCTTCTACGGGACAGGCTGCAGTTTCCCGGTATCAAAAAATTAATTGAAAAAAAAATCCCCCTGCGGGCTGGACGATTTTGGGTTACGCGCCGGATTCGGCCCGTGGGCTTCATTATGTCCCCCCCCCTCCATGTTTTATAAGCGATTTCCGCCCATGACATTTCCGGATCACACACATCTCACTGGAAACTCCAAAGTTAAAGCACACTAATCATGTTGTCCCTCTGCTTCATTAAGGCTATTTAAATCTAATTCTTAAATGTCATTTTCTGGTGCATAATCCAATCTATCCATCCTTATTCACCATACAGTCTTCAGAATGATTGATCAGACCATCTTTACCAATGCATGTCTTTCCTCTAGTTCACTTTTCTCTAACCCATCATATCTCTTACTGTCACAATGAAAGTTGTAAAAGTTGGTGGTTACTTTTTCATTTTTGCACTAGCTACATTGTGCTTCATTGGCTTCATGATCATTTGGACTATACTGAGAGAGTGAAAAACAACACATGAAGGCAAATTCTTTTTCACCTTCTGGTAAAGCGACAAGGAACAAATAAAGCCACAATTACATCTTACAAATTTCAAGAATGAAAACTCCCATTTTCAACTGCTCATGCTTTTCCACCCTTGATAGAGAAAAAAATATTGAAAAGGTTTGATTGTAATTCAAGTCCGTTGCCATACGTTCATTTCCATCAATTTAGCTCTTCCTTAGCAAATATTCATACGATGGAATCGAATATTGGGAAACTGGGCTCAGTCATCAGCATTGATCTTAAAATACACTCAGAAGGTAATACGACCACTCAACAATTCCTATATTTTAAGTCAATTCTGAATGCTGTGGACGTAGATATTTATTTAATTATTATTTTGGTTCATTTTACTTCATATTTTTGTGGTGGGGGAAAGTTTTGGCATGAACAGCTTCATCAAGGACTGATTTTCCAGTGTGTTATTTAGCCATAAATCTCTTTTGAAAATTCATTAGCTTCTGTTTGAATTTTATTCAACAGGTCACAAAAATCTTGCTTTTCTGCATGCCTGAACATATATGAAACAGAAAACAAATAGTTCCCTAGCGCCATGCAAGTATGAGGACAACGTCCCAAGCATCGTCAGTTGTCTTGTCATTTAAGTGCATTGGAAAAAAAATCACCTGTGATCTTATTGAATAGAGTGCATGCACAAGGGGTTAAATAGACACCTCTTGCTTTTCACAGTCATGTTCTAACATTCCCTTTATCAGAGGTGGATGTTGGGATGTTTGCTGATGGTTGACCAGACTTTTCTCAGCTCCATGTTACCAAGCTCTAAAACCTGAGCAACATTCAGATATGGACAGATGTTCCATGTAACTGCCAACCAATATTCATCTTCACTAAGAGATAGGTTAACCACATCCTCTAGATATGCAACAAAATTGTCATTGCTAATTCCTTTGGCAATAACGTTATTGGAGACTCTTTTGACAAAACCTTTCACTGGAAAGTTGACCCGCTACATAAATAATATGGTAACAAAAGCATATAGGAATATGGATATTCTGTGGTATATGCCCCTCCTAATTTTCCACATTAAATTTCATGAGAAATAATCTCCACTTACATGAATCTGTGTAGCTCCAAAAGTGTTCAAGATGTTCCATGCCTCCCAGAGCAAAGTAATCTCCTTGATTGGCACAGTATCCACCATTATGAAAATTAATTCAGTCCACAATTAATCTACTGTGCCTACAAGTTGTCACCACCAATCCATCATGAGACAAATAGATAAGGTGAATGCACAGCATCTTTTACCCAGAGTAGGGAAATCAAGAACCAGAGAACTTAGATTTAAGGTAAGAGGGGAAAGATTACATAGGAACTGGAGGGGCAAATTTTTTCACACAGAGGGGGGTGGGTATATGAAATGACCTGCCCGTGGAGGTAGTTGAGGCAGATATTATAACAGCATTTAAAAGGCTTTTGGACTGTACATGAATGGGAAATGTTTAGAGCAAGTCAGGCAGCATTTCTGGAGAAAAGGAATATTTGGGTTGGAATACAATTAAAGGCATTGCCTCTTAAGAGCATTAATTTACAGAGAGATCTTCGGGTTCAAGTACATAACTCCCTGAAAATGTCAACACAAGTGGATAGTGCGCTAAAGAGGGCATATATGGTCAGGGTCTGTAGAGCATCGAGTCAGGAAGACAAAATGTGAAGTTTTGCAGTTGGAGTATTGTGTGCAGTTCTGGTCACCACACTCAGGAAGGATGTGGAGGGGTTGGAAACGGTGCAGAGGAATCTTACAATGATGATGCCTGGATAGGGGATATTAGTTACGGGAAGGTTGGACAGAATTGGGTTGTTTTCTCTAAAGCGTCAGCGCTTGCAGGGAGACCCGATAGAAGGATATAAAATTATGAGAAGCTTTGATATGGTAGACAGTCAGAATCTATTTCTCAGGATGGAAATATCATATACTAGAGGGCATAACTTTATTGTGAGCAGGGCAGAGTTTAAAGGAGGGTGGTGAGGTCCTGGAACGCATTGCCATGGCAGTGGATGAGGCAGATAAGAATGTGGGATCATGAAGTCCCTGGAGAGGCTGGTGCTCACTCCTGCCCCCTGTCCCCTGTCTCTATCAATGGATTACCAGGGAGTACAAATCTGGGAGTGTACCTGGACAGTAAACTGGACTAGTTCAGGAATGCTGAGGCCCTGCACAAGAAGGGACAGAGCCAGCAGTACGTTTTGAGAAGGCTCTGCTCCTTCAACATCTGCAGCGAGATGCTGCCAATCGGTGGTAGCCAGCGTCATCTTCGCTGCTGTCATGTGCTGGGACAGCAGGGCGAAGGCTGTGGACGCCAATAGGCTCAACAAACTCATCAGGAAGGCTGGCTATGTCCTGGGGACAGAGTTGGATTCATGGGAGGTTGGGCTTGGAGGGGAGGATGCTCCTCAAACTGCGGAGCATCTTGGACAAACAGCTCACCCCCTCCATGACACACTGGTCAGCCTGAGGATTACCTTCAGCAACAGACTGGTTCCACCAAGATGCAGGACAGAAAGCCACAGGAGATCCTTCTTCCCTGTGGCTATCAAACTTTACAACTCCTCTCCCTTCTGTTGTGGGGTAGACTGAGACTGACCCCCTCCCCTCCACCTCCTTAATCTTTGTACACCCCCAAAGCCTTACCACATCACTTTATATTTATGTTTCATGTTTCATGTATTTTGTGTTTTTTTTATGATTGTTGGATAATTAATTTATCAGGATTTCTATCAGATCGTATCGTATCGATCGTATTTAAGAGACGTTTGGATATGGATATGCAAGGAATAGAGGGATATGGATTATGTGCAGGCAGATAAGATTTGGCCTTGGCATCATGTTTGGTATAAGCATTGAGGGCTGTGCGGGGCTGTTCTATGGCATAGCAACATTTCACTTTAGATTTCTTTGTGTGTGCATTATTAGGTAATCTAAGTAGCGAGGGCCTTAATGTGAATACACTAGAGTTTTATGTACAGTTTTAATGTGTTTTTGTTATAGATGGAATGCAGCAGAGTTATTAGACTGGATCCAGGATTGGGAGATTTGTCTTATGAAGAGAGATTATGGAATAATGCTAGTATTCTCCAGCGTTCAAACAATGAGAGGAAATCTATTGAAGTTTACAAAATTCCGTCAAGGCTCAACTGGTTGGATGCGGGGGACAATATTTCCCCAAGGAATCTAGAATCAGTATCACAGTCTCACTCCATTTAAGGATAAAGATGAGCTTGTAGCAGAGGCTACGCCCCCCCACCCGCAAACTAACACTTTCCATGTGCTTCAGGTGAATATTGCACTAGCCTTCATTAAACTGATTCATAGAAACATAGAAACATAGAAAACAGGTGCAGAAGTAGGCCATTCGGCCCTTCAAGCCAGCACCGCCATTTAATATCATCATGACTGATCATCCAAAATCAGTTTAATTTCAATTCCCTTTCCGCCTTTCTCCCCATATCCCTTGATTCCTATAGCCCTAAGAACTATATGGGTGTTTCCGTAAATACAGCACTCAGTAGTGAAACGGAAGGTCGCCAAACTTCCAGGTTATTTTCCTGTTTTTTATGTAATATTCCCATTGTTTCATATCCTGTATTTTAGTATAGATCATGGTGTATAGTTAAAAAGATGAAGCAAAAATAAATGAAACAGTTTCTACAAAGAAAAATATCAGATATGTCCTTGTGTTTTCTTGCCTTTTTGTGCCATTTTTAAGCAGGATTTCAAATCCTTAGGCTAATTTATACCAGAAAGATTACATTAATTTTGCAATTAAATAACGCTATAGAAGCCAAATTCTGTTCATGCTTATGATTTTTATCATTTATCACCCGATAAGATTCTGATGCCCCAAGTGTTTGCAGCAAAATGTGAGTAGTAGTGTCCATGTGGTCACGTGTGATATGTGTGAATTAAAAGCAGACTAACCGTTTTTATATTCATTGTTTCTATTTTTATTGTTTATATTTTGTGTTTAAGCTTTCCACTGAAATACTTAACAATGAATAGAACTTAAAATCATGAAATAAAAATCAGTTTGCTCACCTATTTTATCGATGTCTCATTCTGCAGTCCCTCCCGACATTTTGTAAGGGAGGGTAGAAATCAGTGTAAGAGACATATGTCTAATGTGTCATCATTATTTTTTATTTTCTCGATTTGTTTTTTTTCAATTTTGAAAATATTAAATTTTGGTCACATTTTGGTCGATTTTGATCACAAATTAGCTCAAAGGGATCATAGGTAGACCCATTTTTAATGCTGTGGTATTTCATTATGATTGAATGACTTTCAAATTTGGCCACCCATGTCACAGGTTGGCACCCTAATTTACGGAAACACCCATATCTAAAGGGCCTGATCCACTATATGAGTTTACCCAAGAGCTCTCCCGAGTTTTTAAAAAAATCAAAAAACTCGTGGTAAGTACGTAGAATGTACATAGCGGTTACGTCGGAGCTTGGGACGTCTCTTAGCGGCTCGTAACGCTAAAGGCAGGTATTCAGGAAATGCGGTAAGCTCGTGAAGTTTTTTCAACATGTTGAAAATTTTCCCAGTACCTACAAGCGGCTATTACCGTAATTTTCCGAGCTCAAATCAGGGGACATCAGGGGAAACTCGGCAGAACTCTTGAATTACCTCGTACAGTGGGACAGGCCCTTAACTTCCTCATGAATATATCCAGTGAATTGGCCTCCACTGCCTTCTGTAGCAGAGAATTCCACAGATTCAATGGAAAATGTAGTGATGTTTATTATTTGTATATTTTCCACATATATGTTTGGTAAATTCTGAACACCCCCAGATGCGAGACATTATCACTTGGACATGGATTTATTTTTTAAAATTTTGTGCTCCTAGTGTTAGTGCCCCAGTACACCGTTCTATTTATTATTATTATATCAATTTATTATGTTTATTGTTATTTCATGTTATTATGTTATTTTATTCTGCCACATTTCTGTTCTGTGAAGACTACAAGTAAAGGTCCAATTAGTCTGTAATAAACTCATATGAGCAATATTGAGCGACATTGTCATTACTGAAAATAGATAACACAACCCTCCTTAATTTAACAACGTCACTCAAAGAGTCCATGTAGGGAATGCGTTATTATCCTCCAGGCTACAAATCTTCAGCTGAGTTTACTAGAAGCCCGTTTGTTACTGCCTTGTTTAATCACATTTCACATAAGGAATAAGACTTCAGTTTAGTTTAGTTTAGAGAATCTGCGTGGAAACAGGCCCTTCGGTCCACCGGGTCCACGCTGACCAGTGATCCGCGTACATTAGCACTATCCTACACACTAGTGAACATTTATAATTTTACCGAAGCCAATTGACCTATAAACCTGCATGGGAGGAATCCGGAGCACCCGCTGAAAATCCACACAGGTCACGGGGAGAACGTACAAACTCCGTACAGACAGCACCCGTGGTCAAGATCGAACCCGGGACTCTGGCATTCTTACGCAACAACTTTACCGCTGCTCTCCAATGCCGATTGAGAAAGTATAAAGCAGGAGGGCAAATCAGGAACCCGTTATATACCTCTCCCAGTTATTATTTCCATGAAAACAAAATGTGCCTCAAGATCTCCTCAAAGTCAAAGTTGGTCCTGAAGTTTTGACCAGTGGAGCACCTGAGGGACAATTTGCAGATTAGCTCAGGCAGAATAACATAATGGCCCCATCTCCTTGCCAGGTCAAGCCTGGTGCACCTGGTTTCCATGTTACCTCCCAATCAAATGTTGAATAGGCCTGAATCCATTTATTACTGTGATCACTCATGATCTGGCATGTTCAAACAGGTACAAACATGACTTTTGTCATATTTGTTTATTTAATATCATGACTTTGAAATAATGAACTAAGTTTGTTGCATCCTCACTCCCACCGCAGAATGTGGCCCTAATTAACCATTTAAAAATGTGGCCCATCTCACACCAAGTTCAGATTGAGGCCTTTGTCCTATTTTGTGCAAATTCAGAAAGATGATAATTGAACTTTGGACAACATTGTTTTTATACAGAGCAGGGTTTGGATATTAAAACTTTTCAACAATCATGTATTTTCATAATTAATAAAAATGCAATGAGATCAAGTATTCGCTTTATAAATGGTGTTCTTTTACATGAATGTTCAGCATGGTTTCTTCCACACGTACTTTGTTTTCTATGTAAAACAATTATGTTTCAGTGTACTTGCAAACTTCGTCCTCTCTGTGGCAGTATTTAACTTTCTTTCATACAGTGTTCCCGATTCTAGTCAAAGCTGGGTGTGCTCTTTTTAAGATTAGTAATTTTATAACAGATTTGTTGAAAAGAAAGTTGGTAAAGATATTAGATCTCTAGAATTTCATTTCTTTGTTAGCTTTTATGTAACGCTTCAAACAACAATTCTCCTAGAAAAATATGAAATAAAAGTAGAAGTGAGCCACATATCCCTCAGCCATTAAAAACCATCTGGGATTGGATCATATTACCGAACTGGGAATTTCCAGGTAATGACAAAAAGCTGTTCACTTTTCCATTTTCCTTTTCTTATTTGATATTCCTTCCTTCATGCCCAAGCACACGCTAAACAACTTAGCCCAGGTCTCTCTTTCTGTGTTACTCTGACACAGGATAGAAAAGAAATCGAATAGATCGAGATAATTCAGTAAATGTACCCTTGCCTTCTCGTTGAGAAGTGGTGCCTGCCCTACACAAACCCACCTCTCCTTTCACCATTACATACCCCCCTCCCAATCTCCATCCCATCCTCAATCCTTGGTAACAATAAGGTTTCAAAAAATAAATGGTGCGAGGCTATAATTGAGAAGAGATTGCCAATCAGTTAAAAAACTGCCTATGTTCCCTCAACGCCACTTTCTTTCTCAGCCCCCTCTGCTCTCACTCCTTGGCAACTGTCCAGTTTAAAATAAAAGAATTATGAAAGACTATTGAAGGAGCAAGACAATGCTTAGCCACAGGAAACAATGGAGACAAAAGCTATAGATTTTTTAAAGAAAAAGTTGAATAAATATTTGACACATAAGAGGACAAATAGCCACAGCAGATGGAAGAGCATGATCCTGGGAGTTTACAGTGATCTAGCAAGGAGCCAACACTGAAATAATTAGCTGAAAGCTTCCAAGGGAAAAGAAGGAGAGGAGTATCTACATATTCCTTGTTCTAAGTAATTTAATCAGCTTAAAGGTGTGTTTCACGGAGCCCAAGCAAGTTTAAATGAAACATAATTGTTGTATTTAAACAAAAATACTTTTTATACTTGAATTAAATGTAAAGTTCCAAACGTAAAGTGATTTTTATACTTGAGTTCTACTTGAATTAAATGTAAAGCTCCAAATGCTTGAGGAAATCAAGTCCAATTCATTCTTTAATACTGCAGGTAATTACCTCTGTTAAACCATCCGAAAGTACCTTGTTGATCATTAACAGATAACTCTGAATTCGTTGAATAGTGAAGAGAAAATTACTTGCCATTTATTTTGTGGTTTAACGTGTAATTCGTCTTAATTTTAAAGATAGCATTAATACCATTTAAAATGGGGAAAGAGTATGCATTTTTCACAATCTCAGCCTGTCCCAAAAACTTTTACATCCAAGGAAATGGTTGTAAAGTGTGGTCACTTTGTAAGGTAATAAAGGCAGGAGCCATTTTGCACAGATTAGATCCTCAAATAACCAAAGAAATGGAAACTAGGTTGTATTTGTAAGTCTTGCTTCTACTTACCAAATAATTTAGAAGACCAACTTTTGGTTACAAACATAAACAAAATAAAATGCCACAAATAAACAGAATAGTCAAGCCCCTCAGACATCCTCATGTCAAAAATCTAAACTCCTACAATGGATTTCATGTGGATGGCTAGTATACACCTGCTTAGTTTCATTTAGGGACAGACATCATTTGCTCGCATTGACACATTCTTTGCTTTCCAACAGAAATTCACAATGGCTAGCACTTTGAAACTCTGAAGAGCTTTTTATGATTGTCAGAATTGTATTAAGATATGATTATGTGGAGCTGAATTATAATTGTACAACCTGGCAAATCATCGATTAAAAATAATGTTTTGTGCCTAAAGTTATATTTCATAACTGTATTTTATTTTACTGTAAAAATGTAAGTATCACATTATATAGAAGAACTTATTGTATGCAATTCTATACAAAAGAGAACACTTTGACTTACTGTTTTCCTGAGCCGTAACATTCAAATTAAAAGCAGCAATGCAGACTCCCAAGTACAAAATTATCCTCTTCATCTCTGTCCTTTGGAAATACAGCTGAAATATAAATTTACAAGAAATTGTGCAGAGGTTGAGCGCAGAATGGATTAACACTTCCACGAACACTTGAATGCGATTTGAAAACTGCAGTTAGCCTATCGATTTTATAACATATTTTATGATTTAATGGCAGTTTCAACAAAACCAACCCTTTGGACCCTCCTGCCATAAAATGATGTATGACGACACTTACAGATAGTAACCAAGCAACTATTGATCTGGGCAGTTTAGTGTCACTGACAAATTAAACTTTTACCTCTGTTATATGCTACACCTTTGTGACCAGAAACCTCAATATCCACTGAAAGCAGACTAAAACGCTTGTGTTGAAGCCCCTGTACTAATCTGAATTCCTAGTCGTGGCCGAATAACATCAATGCAAAAACATTAGTTTTGTCATCATCTTATCTGAACTCAATCATGTGGGATGGTATCGGTGCATTGTCTCGATGCATCACCACATGACTAACAGAAATAAAAATCATTTCTGTTAGTATTGTCGCATTTCTCATAATTATTTTATTGGCTTCAAATGATCAAACCATATTTGCAGATTAGGGAGATCTCCCAGAATGTCTTGCTTTATCCATTTAGAATAACACACTACTCCACCCATCGATACATATATACATACAAATAAGGCATTTGGTCCCGTGAACCTGCTCCACCACTTTATAAATCATGGCTGATCCAGTTGTAACCTTAGCTTAAATGTTTCGTCCCTGTTTCTCAAGGGTCAAGGTGAGATCCGAGTAAAGCATTTATAATATAGACATTTTAGTCTTCGTTAACTAACATTGAATTCACCAATTTCATGTAACTACAAACCCCCTCCCCCCTTCTTCTCCCCCTTTAATTCCCCCCATCCCCACCTGTGCCCCACCTGGAAGTACAAATTTCCCGATTTCTACCTTCCCCCACCCTCTAGCTTCACAATTCCCCTCCCCCGACTGCTCTATCTTTAATGATGTACATAAATTACTTGGACTTGAGTGTAGATGGGTTGGTTCAGTACGTTTGCAGATAACACTAAGATTATTGGAGTTGCCGGCAGTGACAAAGGCCTTCAAAGTACACAGGGTAATAGACCGACTAAAGAAATGAGGGCACAGAAGGCAGATTTACTTTAGATTAATTTAGAGATACAATGTGGAAACAGGCCCTTCAGCCCACTGACTCGATGCCAACCATCGATCACCCATTCACTAATTCTGTCCTACACACTAGGGACAATTTACAGGAGAGAATCAACCTGCAAACCTGCACGTTTTTGGAATGTGCAAATTCTGTACAGACAGCACCCATAGTCAAGATCGAACCCAGGTCTCTGGTGCTGTAAGCAGCAACTTTACTATTGTGCCATTGTGCTGCCCTTGATAGAAACATAGACACATAGAAACATAGAAAACAGGTGCAGGAGTAGGCCATTCGGCCCTTCGAGCCTGCACCGCCATTCAATATGATCATGGCTGATCATCCAAATCAATATCCCATACCTGCCTTCACTCCATAACCCCTGATCCCTTTAGCCACATCTATCTCCCTCTTAAATATAGCCAATGAACTGGCCTCAACTACCATTTGTAGCAGAGAATTCCACAGATTCACCACTCTCTGTGTAAAAAATGTTTTTCTCATCTCGGTCCTAAAGGACTTCCCTCTTATCCTTAAGCTGTGAGCCGTAGTTCTGGACTTCCCCAACTTCGAGCCAAGCAATATTTTCCATTTGTCACCCAGGTCTGAAGTCTATTTAAGCCCTGCTTTATTAACATTGAATTAAGCATTCTAATGCAACAATACATGAACCAATGATAATCCATGGTAACATAGACAGAAGATAAAACTTGCAGTGAGTTATTGAGTGATATAGAAACCCACTGTACTTTGGATAGCACAGATCCAGTTGAAAAATAATTCAATTAATAACTGCTGTGAATAAAAAGGCTGATGCAGTCGCTATCTGTGTGCCAATTTTCTTCCTTCACCAATTCTAAGAATGTTGTGAAAATCTCCAGTAGAATCACATCATCAGCAATTTTGAGTCTGCAAATCAAACTGCAACTGTCACTAAACAACAACGGAGGTGTTGCAGTGAGATTTTCTGCAGTTAGCTGAGAGCAGGAGATATTACAAAATTAAAATGTAACTAAATAAATTCTCAAAGCAAAAATTCTCCAAGAGCAAACAATTACCATGGAGTCATTTAAGAAATATATATTCAAACATTACTTTATTTCTGTGCCAGTTTTATATGGGCAATGATACCCCAGATTATCATAAATATAACACAGCCTATTTATTCCATCTGTGCTTTGTTTTAAAGTGCAATGTTAAAGTAATATTACTGTTTTGCCCTTCATATCGTTGTTATTTCCTTTTTCAAATTCTTATTCACCTTATTGATTACAAATGCAGTGCCCAAAAAGAAGGCTGAGTTTGCATTAACTGGCTTTAGTATGTTTCAGTTCTTTAATAAAACTATAGTTTTCCTGTTAAATGTTTACATATTTGTGATTGACGTCGTTATGCTTCAACTCAATGTCCAATTTTATACTTCACTTACATTCCATCAGTGTATCAGAGTAGCCCACCTTGTGGCGCATTATCTGTTCCAAATCTTCTCTGATATTACTCCACAACTCTCTCTCCATTACACTGATGGCTGAATTGGGGCTGCTTCCTGCATCCACATGGAACTCATCAATTTTATCTTTTCCACTACTAACTTTCAACCTGCTCTCAAATTCATATGGACTATTTCTAAAGGGCCTGTCCCACTTTCCCGAGTTATCCATGAATTTTCTCGAGTTTTCAAACTCGCAGAATGTTCGTAACGAGTCTGTAGGAGTCAGTGGATATTTCGTAGCGGCTCGTTATGCCAGCCGTAGTCACTCGGGGCATCAGGTAAGTCGGGACGTTTTTTCAGCATGATGAAAAATGTCCACGAATAAAAAAATAGCCCCGAGTACCTACGGCTGGCATAACGAGCCGCTACGATATATCCACGGCCTCCTACTAGCAATGTTACAAAATTTTGAGATTTAAAAAATCAAGTCTGTAATTTATCCCATCAGATAAAGCATAAAAAGAAGTTTAATTTGACACCTAATTCACTTTCATATCTCAAGTATTTAAAAAGTTATGGACATTTTCATACTCAGAAATTAGCATCTTGTTCCCTATTGATTTTCTATGGACATTACAAAAAAGCTGTGATCGTGGGCAGTCAAAAACCCATAACCTTCTTAAAAATTAAGGGAACTGAATGAAATTTTCAGTTATCGTAGATTGAAGCATTCTGAAACAAATATAAAATAATCTTACTTGGATGACCTGAAATTAAAACATATAATTAGTTAGTTACCCAAGTGTAGCAAATTTCAAACTTCAATTACTAGATCTAAACATCTATCCATTTCTTAATAAATGATTAACATTTTTAAATAGCCCAAGTGTCCAAATAATATTCATAAATAATTCACAATAAAACATGATTTTGAAATCTCATTTACATTAATTTATAGGCCAAATGGAAGGAATTTAGTGTTCAATTGCTGCAAATTAAAGTCCATTTTAAATCAGCTTTCTAGTGGGTTCCTGTGAACGCACTGGTTTAGAACGTTCACTTTGCGGTAGATTTGTGCCCTCAAATGTCCAGAAAAATACTGCGGGATATAAAGAGCCCAAAATGAGCTACTCGCTATAGTAAACTTTGTATATAGGGTTCTTAAGAAGCCCTTTTTAATGTAAAAATAAGCGACATACCTTTAATTGTTTGCTTTATAAAACCCTGGGGTTGCGAGAGGTCGCGGGTTTAGAGAGTGATTTTTAAACTACTATAACTATTGTACAAGGCCATAAAAACTAATATTACCTTTTGCGACGGGGTCTTTCAGCAATTTTTCGTTAATGATTTACTAGGCTGAACATTTTCGATTGCAACAGCCTAGTGAAAATCGCGTTTTAAACCCGACCCTCAAAACAGCGCCAAAATCACACACACGGGCTGGGGCAGATTTTCAACGACGCTTCAAGTAGGCTTAGCAACATACCTACTCCTACGGCCTCCTACGGACTCGTTATGAACATTCTGCAAGTTTGAAAACACAGGAGAATTTGTGAATAACTCGGGAAAGTGGGACATGCCCTTAAAGCTACTCTTCATTTCCTAGATCTCTCTGTCTTCATTCAGTAGAGAAACAATCCACTGACACTTATTATGACTTTTGCATCTACTGACACAACACCTCTTTCCACCCTGTTCCTTATAAGAATGCCACACTTTTCTCCCTGTTTCTCCATCTCTGCTACATCTGCTCCAAGATTAGATCTTTCCTTGCAGGACATCTGAAGTACAGCTTCCCTTCTACTGCATTCGATAGTCATCTCTCGTATATCTTCTGTTTCTCGGACATCTGCTCTCACTTCCCCCACCCCCTCTAACCCCACCCGCTCCTCAACCCTCTCTCCAGATAGAACAGAAACAGAGTTCGCCTGGCCCACACTTTCACCCCACTAGCCTTCATCATTTCCACCAGCTGCAATGAGATCCCGTCACTAGCCATATCTTCTCCACTACATCCCTTTCCCTTTTCTGCAGGGACCACTCTCTCCCTGAATCGCTTGTCCACCCATCCCTTCCCATCCTCCCTATCCCTGATTGCTGTTGCCTTCCCCTGCAACCTGCCAGAGGAGGTGCAACAATGACCATCCAGGGATCCAAGCAGCACTGCACCACCTCTAACTTCACCTAGTACAATCAGTGTTCCCAATGTGGCCTCCTCTACATCGGTGAGACCAAGAGCAGGCTAGGCAACCAATTTGCAAAGCAAGTGTG